>NW_009258554.1:404979-418585 GCF_000687185.1 Egretta garzetta
CAGCCCGGCCGGCGGGACGATGGGTGCCCGCCTCTCCGGGCCTCCTCTGCCTCAGGGGCCTTCTCCTCAGCCACCCCCGTCTCCGCGGTTTTAAGCAGATGAGGCTGTTAGGAGGAACGGGAGTTGGGGCAGCACAGCAGCGCCTTCCTCAGCACCCTGCAGGCAACGATGCACATTCTTCCTCCCTTGTTATTTAAAAACAACGGGGCGTCTTGGTTACAAGGTGATTGCGGCAGTCGGGGCCACCTCTCTTCAAAACCCAATCCCTACAGGAGAGGCAGGATTTACTCATTTTGTAATACTGATTCCCTACTATGATTATTACAGTACAAAAATAAAACATGCTAATGCCGAACATGTTAAAAAGTGAAATACATCTTTTAAGGGGGAGCTTCTATGCCATTTCAGTGTTGGAAGCGGGGAAGAAAGCGTGGAGAGCATGATTAAAAACTTGATCGTAACTCTCTTTTTATAAGTAGCTGTTTCCAGGAGGCAGGACCGATGCACCTGCCCCTTGCAGTAGCAGCAGGAGCGCTCCCCAGCAGCAGCTTTCGCACAGGAGTGCGTCCCAGGGGTCCGCACACCGTGCCGTCAACTGTGGAAGAAGTTCCTGGAGGATTCAGGCTGGTTAAGGCAAAGAACACAGCACAGAAACGTTGTAAAAGGAAGGGCCTAGCAGCTAAGTGAAAGCGGAGGTAAAGGCATTTCAGACTTCTGTTTCTGTTGCTTGGCGCTTGCAGTTTGGAAAACAACATTCCTTTTTGGGAACTACAAGTCCCAAAGTGCACTGTGGGAAGAACATGCCTCATACCAGCTAGTGCCCAGCACAAATTCCCAAATATGGATAAGGAATCAATTTTTAAAAAGACTCACACTGGCTGGATACTCCCCACTGAGACTCAGAAAAGGAGCAAGACAGCACAAAAACAAGGTAAGTTTGCGATATGCAAAGAGATTGCTCAAGAATTTCTTTTGCGGGGAGCAGCCAAGAATATTCTGTCCCTTAGAAGGGCAGCAGAGCGTTGCACTGGTGATGTTGGAGCTGGCTGCTGCGGTAATGGACACGACTTTTGAAACGGGGCGGGGGATGACGGGATGGGACTGTTGTTTCAGGTGGGGAAGTGAGCAGCAGGAGCAGCTGCTGCAGAGTGAGTCAGATCCTGTTTCCCTGCAGATGCTCCATATTAATAAAGGCCTCCGGCAAGATATGCGAGCTGCAACGCTCGTGCACTTATGTCAGAGGCAGGGAAGGGTCAGGGAGAGGTAGGAGTTGCTCTGAACAGAAGATCTGTATGAGTTGCTGTGCGGTTGTTTAAGAAGCCAAGGTGGAACAAGCAGCGTTGTAATAACGATAATTATAGGTAAAATTAATTTCTCGGCTAGGCATGGTAGAATGTTTTTGTACTTCACCCCTCTTCCTAGAGGGGACAGTGTGGTGCCTTGGAGGCCAAGCCTCTTGCAGCTCGCTGACCTGCAAATAACAGTAACTCCATAGCGGGATTGTTTAACTTCAGGCCAGGAGCGATTACCTATTTTCTTAGCAATTTGTTAACAAGTGAAATGAAATCATTCCAAAATGGTATCATCCTAGTGGAGGCAAGAGATGCTCTAGCTCCGGACTCGGGCACGCGCGAAGCCTCGGAGGTTGACCTGGTCGCGGGCAGCGTGGGCTCCTGCCTCCGTTTCTCTTCCCGGCAGTCGGGCGTGTTCTTCGTGCAGCCCAGATGCAGCGCGTGGACTCTCTCCTGCTGGGTGACGTCAAGCGCAGCTGGGCAGCGTGATCCGTCATCCCAGCACCCTCCTCCTGCTATGTAGGGTCATGGAGCAGCAGAGTCAGCAGGGCACAGGGCAACGAACATAGGAGGTGCGGCCCAGCCCTGGATAGGAGCCTGAGGCCGTTTGGGCTGGTGAACCCAACAGTCACATGGACACTTGTTGCCACTGCCAAATAAGAACGATGCTGGTTTTCCATCTTCCCTTAAATGTGAACAGCTTAAACTGTTTTTAAAGCTGGAAGAGCCACTCTTGTACCTGAATGAGCCTACACAGCAGGGCTATACTGCTGCACAAACGCTGGAAGAAACTGGCGTGTTTGCCTGTGCCCCGGAATAACCATTTCTAGTAACCGGAAAAGCTAAAGTCAAGCAAACTTGCTGCCAGTGACAGGTAGTAAGAGGGAGCATCACAGTGGATTTTGTGTCCCAGGTTGGGATGCTGATGCCCGGCTCCTCACCTTTTATCTGAAATCAAGGATTTTTTTTTTGCTGCTGTCATCCTGATTTTCTATAGGAAGAGTGAGTTTCAGAGGGACCTTGTTTGTGTCTGCATCGGCTGCGGATTCACAGGTTGCCCTCCTCCCTCTCCTGCCAGGCAGTTGAAGGAGAGTTTAGAGTTACAGGCACCTGTAACAAGGCCTCCTGAGGTAAATCGC
This sequence comes from Egretta garzetta, assembly GCF_000687185.1. NCBI lineage: Eukaryota > Metazoa > Chordata > Aves > Pelecaniformes > Ardeidae > Egretta > Egretta garzetta. The sequence continues at coordinate 407,411 of NW_009258554.1, forward strand.
CTCAAGTATTAATCCAGATCTGACCAGCACACGGTCACAGGGCCAGAGAGCTGGCAATCAGTCTTTTCTGTGGTCTCTTCTGTGTCAGTAGGCTGTTAATATGAGATTAGCAGCATTAGGGAGACTTTGAGCTAGAAACGGTGAGGCCCTAATGATTTGATTTGAAGAGAAAGAAACCCTCTTACACCCGTATAAAAACAAACAGAAGAGATGGAAATTACAAAAGGCATTATAAACACAGCTGAGGAAAGGATAGTTTCTAGGAAGATGTAGAGTTTTGTAGCACATCGTAGCCTGTCAGCAACTCTTCAATAAAGCAATGGGGTCCATGCAGACCACAGGTCCCAGCGTGCAGCGCTCTGTCCTTATCACCACAAGCTTTTGTTTGGGTCTGGCTAGACCATGACATACCGGAATCTGTAATTTGCTTGTAATTTCCATCAGTGGCACATCCCTATTAAATATGAAGATAGCTTCCTGCGGATCCCTTCAACTAGCCCAGATTCAGGGGTCCCCTAGCTCCTGGCAGGCCGTCCTCGGGGCCCTCGGTTGGGTGAAGGTAAACGCTTTCTGGCTGTGCATTGAACAGATGGCCGATCGCGATGCTCCGCTTTCTTATCTCACCGAGCGTGGTGGCACAGAATCAAACCTATTTTGTTGTTTCAAAAATAGAAGTAGGAAGAGGCGACTCATCTGATTTTGAGACCACCTGCTGATGTTCCTACTTACCATGTTTAAAAGCAGTCGCCTCTTACTTTGGCCGCGTGAAAACCCACAGGAACAACAGGTGAGGATGGTAGGAGGCAGAAAAGGCGCCTGCAGGGGCAGTCACAGCCACAGTCCAGCTGTGGGGGTATCACGTAACGTGGGTATGAGCAAATCCCTGTTTTAGCCTTCATTACAGATGTACAAAACACCGTGGAAGGTGCAAATGCTGGAAACTGGAAACACAGAGTTGTTTTCACAACTTGCCAAAACTTGAGTTTTACTCAGATAATGGCAAAAGCTTTCTGAAACAAAGGGCAACTTGAAGTTGATTAAGCCCCTTTCTTTGCTCCCTATCAAACAAAATACTGGCCTTGGCAAGGCAGCAGTGAATAACAGCTGTTACTTTTGATTTCATTGTTACTGTTATAATAGCAATAATTAGTGCTGGGTGGGGCATTTCGTAGCTTTAAGGTGACCAATTTGGTTAAGGGCCTAAGGCATCTTCTTTTCTGCAACCAGTTATTATCTGTGAGAAAATACTAAAGCCTGTCATCACTGTAGGTCAATTAAGTCCTGTTTGCCTAGCACAGCATCTCTTTGCTCACTGATTTAGAGTCACAAGCCCTTCTCATAGTTAATACCTCTTCTCAGAGCCCCACCTGCTTCACCACCCCCCATCAGTTGTCATCTGTTAATCTCCACCTTCCCTCTTTTCCAAAAGCAGCTGTGCTCTCACGGTTGGGAGAAGTGCTTTGACAGCATGAATCCTGAAATTGTTTGTACCGTAAGGCAAATGAGGCGATTTGAGAAAATACATTTCTTCTCATTTTTAACCTAGCTTCCCTAACTTCTCAGTACTTCATTTTTCAGTGAGTGTCAGACATCTGTCTCTCATTTTGAATGCATGTTGACCACGATCTCCTGTTAATTATTGCTACAAACAGGTGATGCGTGTTCCGCATCTTGATTGGAAATCGCAGGAATGGATCCAGAAGTTAACAAACTCTTCCACATCTCAGGCTGCTGATCCTGGCTCTTATCTGGCCAGGTCTTGTGATGTGCACGAAAGTTGTGATGAGAGGTTGTTTTAGGAAAGCCAGCAGTGCCGCAGAGTTGCGTGGTAGCAGCGCCCAAGCCTTGGGAGAAGACCTGCTGGGAAGGGCTTCTCTGCTGATGCAACCTCTATGTCTTGTGTTTCACAGTGAATGTACCCCCCCCGTGCCCCTCTGGCAGAAGGACTGCGGCGGGCAGGACTTCCCTGCTTGCCATTTTGCTTGCAAACTTGATACAGTAATTAAGAAGCTATTGCTTTTTTTTATTAATTTGCCTCTGAGCTTTTTTTGTGTAGTCAGTGAAAGTGCAGCTGCTCTCTTTTGGGAAGGATTTATCTCCTCCTTTTGAAGACCTGTGTGCCATTTTAGGGTCTTATTGGTTTGAGAAGTATGCTTGTAGTTTGTGTAAAATTAATGTCTCTAGCAGTGTATTGGCCTGCCTTTCTCCGACAAGCTGATGTTTTCTTCCCCTCTGTTCCTCCCTTACTTGCTGTTCCCTCTCATCTTTCTTGGCAATACCAGATGCAGACAAAGGTAGGATTAGGTGTCTAATTAGTTTATGTAGCCTTAGACGTACGTGTTTACTTCTTGGCTCTGGGGGACAGGCAGCCCATAAGGAATCTAACCCTTGTCTCTGTGAGGTTGTCAGCTTTGAGAGCAGCCTGAGCCCAGGCAGGCAGAACAGGCAGGCCAAAATTTTCTAGACACGTTTTTGTTCCAGATGCCTGTTCACAGAGGAAGTTGAAAACCCAAGATGTATTACCGAATCTGAAATAATTTATCATTTAGGGTTAGATTCAAAATGTTTATTTCAAAAAAATGACTCAGTGTAGACAGCCTGAAAGAACTTGCTTGAAATATTACAGAAAAGCTAATAAACTGTAATTAATATCTTTTGGAACTCTACCATAGACCAGGCAAGTTGTATTTTAAATATTTTTGGTTTATTAAAGTGAGCTTTCAGCTGTAACTCTCCCATCTCCCACTGCAGTCACCCTTTAGCAGGGGAATTCAGCATGGCATTCCCACAGTAACTTACTCTCACCCCGGATCAATACTGGCTCATCTGGAGAAAAGCGGAAACGCAACAGCTTGTGTTGGTGCTTGGCAGCCATTCCGCTGCAAAGTCAGTGGCTGCTTTCAACCACCATTGAAAAGGGTTTGGACCAAGGTGGCTTGCTGGCTTTGCACTGAAGCGCTCGCGAGATCTTCTCCAGCATTTCCAGGATGAGAATGACCTGGCGGTGGGGATGAGGGTGCCAGGGAAGCAGGAAGAGCAGGGGACAAGTTGTGGGCGAAGGGTGAGCCCAGGGCAGGCAGGGGCAGTGTCCTTCCCGACCAGGGTGCTGTCACACCCAGAGGACCTGAGCAGGGTGGGCAGCGCTGGGTGCTGATAACAGGTTTCATCAACTGCACCAGACAAGGCGAGGTGATGAATTAGGTTCAGGGTCCATCCCAGGAGTCCAGTCAGGAGCAGCAGGAGTCAGGACTACGAGACAGGTTCAAAGTCCACCCAGGAGATAGAGAAAGGTCCGCAGACTTGCACAGTTACAGCGTAGCTGAGGCCACGTCTTGGCTGCCCATGACAGGGCTTAAATGGAGCCCCCCTTTCCAGGATCACTGGGCAGGAGGTGCAGGGTGAGAGTCCTTGGTGAGGCTGGTCGGGGCATTTAAGGTCTGTCAGTGCCGTTGGTGGGGGGACACCTGATGATGACTTCTTAAGCTGCTCCAGGTGTTTCTAAGATAATTAAAGAGCTATATAATGTAGTGATTTTTTTTAAACAATTTACTGATTAATAGACTTGCACAAGTGTCTTGATTTAGCTAAAAATTAAAAGTGTCCTGGATAAGTAGATTTCAAGCATTAAAATTTTCCTGAGTCATCTTGGATGTAGAGTTTATTGACTAGAGATTTCTTCCTATAACATGTTTCTCTCTTTGAATATCAGCTTCTCTTTTCATAAAACAGAGAGGATAACGTCATTGTCCTTCTCACCTGACAGAAGGCTTATTAGTTTTGTAGTTTAAGTTGTATTTATGGAGTGGTCTGAGTTGGCTGGTTGAAAAGAAATGGACTAGCGTAAAGCAAAGGAGCAAGAGTATGCTGCAGCTGTATACACTAGCAAAATAAAATTACTCAAGAGCAAAGTAATGGGAATAAGATTCATGCATAAATTTTGACCAGACCTTCCAGGATGGAAAATGGAGTGGGTTCTGCCAGAGATTGGGAACTTAGTTTTTGCACTCGGGAACAGATAGCATCTGCCCTCATGTTTCTCATTAAGTGTATTTTTGAGGAAGTAGTAGAAGGGTAGTAGACAGAGGAAGATGAGAGCTGCATGCCAGTGTGTCGGGCTGGCACCAGGAATACAACCAAGTCATGAGGGTGGAGGTCACTGTAAACACAAGGGAAGGTTAAGAGAAACAGGGGGATGAGGATGTCACGGTAAGTTTGAAAGGGAAAGTGGAGGGACAGACATGACCGGTGATAGCTCTAGCGATTGGAAACAAAACCTTAAATAGCTCAAATCTGTTATTTGTATTCAAGAACACTTGTCCATGCCAGGACTTTCTGTGTCAAATTAAGCAGCAGTTAACATTGCCTACGCACTGTGAGCTGCCGGAACAATAGGTCTATTCTAAGCTCCCCTTGCAAGACTGCCTCATGCCAAAAGGTGTGTTCACCAGAAGAAATTCGATACTAGAAAGATACTTGGATAATTTTAGGAGATAGAATCAGTGCATGCTAAATCCCCAGGGGAGATGACTCTCAAAATAGTCTTAGCAGGGAAGCATGCTCTGTAAATCATTACCAAAAGTTAGGCTAAAAGCATTAAAACACTTTGCATAATATGCCCACAGTTTCTGCCTTGATCTTCCAAGCCATTGTTGTTTATTCTCCTAAGCTTGCTGTGATCAAAGCTGGTTCTTTGGTCTCACTATTCATGTGACAGTTGAAGATTCAGACTGGTCAGATGTAGGACAATCATGGGACTAAATCTCTAGAGCTGCCCGAATCATAGGGTTAAAAGAATACTGTGAAGTACTTAATAGGCTGCCTACACATTGCTCAGCAAGTCAGAGGTTAACAAAGGACCTTATTCTCTGAAAAGATAATTGAGGCTGAAAACAACTCAACCATCCCACAACTAAGCCGTGGAGATCATCGGTTCTTGTGAACAATGGCTGATGATGTTTGGGATTCAGTGCGTTAAATGGTTAATCCTATACAGAAAGCTGCATCCATAATGGAGTTTAAATGGGGGGAATCCACCCAATTCGACCCCTAGAGAATTGCTTCCTGCTGTTACGCTGATGGATATGTCTATAAATATCATCGTAGCCATCAGCAGATAAAATCTCATCTCGCAGACCTGAAAAGTCTCTCCCTATTAAATGATACATTGATCTCCATGAAACAGCAGTAGCCTGGGTTAATGAGCCACAGAAACCAATCCCCCTGCTCTCGCAGAGCGACTATAGCCGAAGAGAAGGAAGACCCATATATTGTTTCCTTCTTGATTCGGTGGAAAAAAGTCAAAACCCTTATATACTCTTTCTCCCTTCTGCCCAGTCTTCTCCTTGAGGCTGTTCCTTACATTCTGCATTGGGCACTCAGGCAGCACCTCATCAGCCTTTTGCTGCAATTTGTTCCACATTTATCATTTGCTGTGTATGTCCATCAGAGAAAGCTGTCAGTCAGGACAGTTAGGGCAAACCTGCCTTTGCAGTTTTCTTCAGATAAAGCAGTACCCTCCGCAGCGGCAGAGAGCGTGCCCGCAGGCTTGTGTACTTTCTTCAGCGCAGGTACTAATGGATGGCAGACAGACAAAGTTCAGCGACCACTTCTGTTCATCCTCACCTTTTTCTGTCACTTTTGTGATTTTAGCAAAAAAGTGCTCACAGTCCTGGGTTTGTTTTTTTTTTCCGTAAAGCTCAACATCTTCAGGTTTTTAAGCCTATTATGTTATAATGCAAGGCCTGACTCATGATTTTCTATGCTCAGAGCTGTTGGTACCATGTAACATGCACATACACACAGTAGTACATAGACTTAAACCCCTATATTTGAATTCTCCATGCTGCCCGTATAATGCCCGTATGTGCATACAGGTCTCAGGACAAGCGTGTCACCTTTCTGGTGCTTTAACTAGCGCTCTTGGTATTTAGAGGTGCCAGCCACAAATGAGTTAAACCACATTAAGTGGCTCTGATTTCTCTTTTGTTTTCCTGTATGTTTATTTTCTGTGCTGTCCATTTGTTTCCCTTTGCTTTTCTTCCTCTGTTTTGTTCTCTGGCTCCTTGCTCGCTGACTTACTGCACATCCCGTCGTTTCTCCACACTGGGGACTGTGGCTGCCAGTTGTGCTGGCCGAAGCCCTGGACATTGCTCTGGGACTTACCTGGAGAACTTGCAATGGACGTTTTGTGTGGCCACCCTGGCTGGTAGCCGGTGCTGTTTACAGTCTTCTTCCAGAGTTAATAAGGGCCAAGACAAGAAGGATTAGAAGAAAGCAGGGCTTTCATAGTCCCCCCAAAACCATGCCCATAGCTGCTTACGGTGTGAGGATACAGAAGGAAGGGGGATGAGGGCAGAACGTTTACCGTGCTTTCCTCTCCACTTTTCCTTCTCTTCATGGATGTTTCTGCTTAGAAATAGTCCTGCGCTTGTCTAGCAGTGACCTAGCCAAGGAAGAAAGGAACCTTACAGGGACTTTGTTTCTGGACTTGCCCTTTGCTGCTCTGTGTCTGAACGTGAGACAGTCTTTTGCATTGGAGACCCTAGAAGGAGTTAAAGTAAACTGGAACATGAGGGAAGGATCATGAGATTTACCAGCTCAGCCTGCCCTGGTTGCACTCACAGTTGGGTCTGCTGAGTTCAGTGACTCAAAGAAACGAGCTATCATTACCTCTGAAAAGCCAACGCGCCAAGAGAAAATGATTCTGCTCCGTTTTCGGCAGTATCAACAAAATTGTTTACTGAGTTCCAAAGAGTTATATTTTTGGCATCCCTGTGGCCGGTTTTGGCCTGTTGAATGTTACTTATGAGTAAGAAGGAAAGAACTTGACTTGACTCTCAATTATAAAGCAGAATCTGTATAGCTGACAGTTAAAGAAAAACAAAGCAAACACAGTATTTTGTACATTTACCTCACAGGATCTGGAGAGACAATAACCGTGGAGCCCACTGATTTCAATTGGAGGAATACGTCCTGTTTTTTCAAGTCATGTCTGTGGTCTCTCAAAACAACCACAACTTGAGACACCCAAAATCAACTCTTGTACGTCTAGTTGTAAATGGCCTGCTCAGAATCATACAAGGCTGTGGAGAAACTGGGAGGTGGCCTCAAACCTTTTTTAGGAGGGTGAGATCTCTGTCGCAGACAAGTCTCCTCTTTGCCCTTGGAGGCCACGTTGACCATGACTCTGCTGTAGCCTGTGCCCAGCCCCTGTGGCATCCAGAGAGCCCTGATTAGGCTACCTAAAGGAGGGACAGAATTGCAGATATTTCCGGGACTCAGTTGGGAAACTGGTCACCTTTTGGGAGGGGCTGCAACTACCCACCCCTGGTTTCTGCTGTTGTGCTGAGTAAGGGGAGCCTCCGTCTGTTCTCACCGCTGTGCAGATGTGGGCAGGGGATAGACTGGGGGTTGGACCAGATGACCTCTAAAGGTCCCTTCCAACCCAAAACATTCTATGATTCTATGATTCTATAGGTGCACAGAGGCTGGAGTCTGAGCCTGAGGGGGAGGCGAAAATGCTGTTAAGTGGCTAACGGAGCGCAAGGTCTTCACTGCAAACTCAGGTTCCATAAAAGTACAAGTGACGATGCCAGAAAAGCTGTATATTCTTGAAACAGCCACAGGAGGATGGTGTTGCTGACTGCGTAACTTGGGCTAGAATTAATAGGCATGGTAGCACTGGCCACTGCCTATGAAAGGGACTATGAAAAGGAATAGGAAGAGCCCAGGGAAAAACAACTGCAAAATAAATAGTAGCCTAATAAACAGTTCATGCCAAGGATTTATACAGTGCTTTACTTATTCAAAGCAGTGTGCAAAACATTAGCTGATGAACCTTAATTAATCATTCAGGTAATTAAATGGAAGCGGAATGAAAATGGTTAGAGGAAGTTTGGAGTATGAAGGCTTCCTGAAATCATTAAATGATTTTGCTGTCTTTGATGGAAGGAAGAATTTCTTCCTTTAGGGTTTAAATGTGCTCACAGTGTGGGTGTTATTGCAGTTTTAATAACCACCTGCTTAATTCCCCGGGATGGGAGATGACATGCAGCACAGCCAAAGGTTTCTTGTTTGTTTGAGTAACTTTGCCAGTTATGTGGGCCTAACAGAAATGAGAAGTATCACCAGCTCCGTGTTTCAGGGCACAGAATGATGACCAGCTTCATGAAGAAATCTTGTTCTTTGACTTCTCACCAGCAGGATGGATTGGTATGCATTCTTCTGCAAAGTTTAGCCTTTGCCATTGCTGGGAGATAGAATACTGTTATGGCATGACCTGTGGCTTTAACTTAAGCAGGAGGGAAAGACGAAGCTGTTCTGTCATTCGATGTAGAGGAATCACTGAATGAGTGTGGCAAAAGACACTGAGAATGCTGCAAGTGAAAGCTAATTTTTTTTATGGATTAATTCATTCCCCTGCAGTAAGAAGATAGGATTCTTTGGCAGAGAATCAGTGCAACTTGATTCCTGGCTGTGGCATATTTAGGTTTGTGTTATCACCTGCTGCCCACACTTACATAGCATAAACTCCTGAGAGCCTGGGAAGAGATGCATTTTTAGTGAGCTGGCCTGAATCACTGCTTTGCTGATGAACCTCTTAATGCTGCTGGAAGAAGACCTGTTTCATGCCAGGTCAGTATAACCGCAGACCAAGCATGTAGCTCTGCTTTCCTAAATTCAAAGACTGACTTACTGCATGGTGTAAGTCGGGTTTTCAATTTACCTGCAACCTGAGAATTCAGTATCTTAGGCAGGTACAATGCAAGCAGTTGGTGCTGCAGCTAAAGCCAACAACCTTCAAGAAAGCCGTGATCTAACAGACTGCTAATTGCTCTGATATCTTTGCTACCCTCCTTCAAAAACACTACAAAAGCCTGTGTTTCCTTCTGACCTGGGATACTGTCACTGTAAGCAATGCAAGCTATCAGACTTCTTTTTTCTCTCCCTTTTCCTCTGTCTAGTTCCCCTGGGGACAGGAGATCCTGGCAGCTAGATCTAGCCCAGGCTTTTGCCTTTTGTTTTCCTGTACTTTTCTCTTGGCACAACTCAGAAGTTTTCAGTGTTGTGCTTCTACAATCACATGCTAAAATATTTGCACAGCTGCCTGATGACAGAAAAGGGGGGAAAGAGAAAATTCACTCTTCTGTTATTTGAAAAGTTTAAAACAAAACAAAACAAGAAACCCAACCAACCAGAGTTTAACATGAGTTAATCATATAAAAGCTTCCATTTTCTGTGGTCTTGTATAACAGAACGCTCTTTCACCTTGCCTGGTTTCCCCCATGTCCTTCACCTTCCTCCTCTTGTATGTATAAACCCACGTTTTCATGCTTCTTTTAAAATGCCCATGGATTAAAATGCCTGTGGGACTCCATTACCCACCTGTGTGTGTTCACTTCAGCCTGTTCCTGGTGTACAGAAATAGGTCCAACTCCTACAAGCTATAATCAGGCATTCTGCAGGCAAATCTGACTGAAGTCAGTGGAAGTTTTGGCAGAAGGACCGCAAAACTAATTACATTCCTCCCCCAAGTATATATATTGGATGGCGATGAGAGATGAGAAAATACTGCCTAGAAAGAAAGTCCATTAATAAGTGAGAACTAGATGTGGGGAAGAACAGTTGATTGAATTATTTATAATGCAGTTATAAAATTGCTGAGTTGCTGAGCTTTCCAGAAACCCATCAATAACAGGTATGACCATAGCAGCAGTTAATAGGAGCATAGAGAAGCAGGAGCAAGGATCTCCATGAAAATCAGGTGTGGAAATATTGTGAAAAAAGCCTAGCATATCCAAATCATTTAGCACAGAACATATTTTAGTGTGGTGATAACTTTCTAACAGCCTTGAAAACTTGTCGTGAGTTAATTTTACCAGCAGTGCACCGGAGAATTTCAAGCAAAACTGAGCAAATGTGGGCCCATCTTTTAAAAATAGAAAACCAGCGTAGATGCTTCCTAGCAAGGCTAACTATAGACCATAGTGAAAAAGATTAAATGCATGTTTAAAAAAACCTGGACAGTGATACTAAGAGCAAAATGAACCTCAATGTTTGAAAGAACCAATCTTGTCACATTTTTTTTGGTCAGAATTACCCAGTTAGTGACTGATGATACTGGAGCCGATACACTGCATTAGATCCTTTGTTGCAACGAGTGGAAGATTCAACTTTTCAAATCTTCAGTGGCTAAAAGAAGGAAAAGTGAAAAGGCCAACAAGCTCTTTTTCAGCTTTGTCATCTATAATTCACGTGCACGGGCTGCACTCCCACTGCAAACAGTCCGCTCCCTTCCCACACGCATAAACACACACTCCCTGCCTTTATCCTGCTCTCGGACCACACACGCATCTCTGTCCACTTTCTGCCCTTCCCATCAGCCAGCCTCCTCCCTCAGATGCAAGAACGCCTCCTCTGAACTAACTCCTCAATTAAAGGTGTGTTTCCACCCTGGGCCACTAAGTTTGGGTTTTTTAAGGCTTTGTTGTTGACCTCAGTCATGAGCTCCAGACAACAACTTCCATTCCATGAGGGAACTTCACAACCAGGAATGTGGTCTGGACATTTATGGACATAGGAACATTCATGTTCCCCGCTCTTGTTGCCTCTTAATCGTTAGGAAGAATGAATGTTCTGTGGCTTTGGCCTTCCAGCTCAGTTAATGAAATCTATGTCCTTCTGTGGACCTACATTTAGGGCAGCTTTCTTTTTGTTTGTGGTTGTGACTGAAGTGCCCAGGCGCAGGGATGTATGCTGTCTGTTACTGGCCTGGATCCAGCAGCCGGTACGTCGTTTCCAGCCCTTTAGCCTCCGAAACCGTCTGTTTGTGAAATCAGCCTGATGAGGCAACTGATGAGAAATCGGTGCTTATTAGCTGCTGTCATTTTTATACCCGCTTCTGTAAGTAATGGTACAGCATCCGTGGCGATCCCATTAAATAGCTCTAGCTAGTGCCCTGACTGCAGGAAGATCAAGCTGCAAATGGAAAAGGCTTTTCGGTGCTGCAAGCCAAGGCCAGCCACCCTCTCTCCCACCCCTCTCTGCTCCTTTCGTACCCCCTGCTAGCCCTGCATTGTTCCTTCTGGGGATTGTCTTCTTCAGGGGACAGCTTCAATTTTGAATGGCTTCATGCTACAACACCCAGAGCCACAAAGTCTTTTCCACCAAGCCAAG
>NW_009258554.1:418600-428311 GCF_000687185.1 Egretta garzetta
GGGGGGGCGGAGCGGGAGGAAGCAGCAAAGCAGATATATTTAATTATATGTACCAACCAGCATTTTCCCTATGTAAGATGAAGTGTGCAGTTCAGTTTCTGTTCTTATTGCATTCTCATTTAAGATTACCGAAGAAGCAGACATAAAATGCCCATGATAACATGAATTTTTATAACATGCCTTCATATTTTTAGTAACCTCGTATCTGCGTGGAACCAGATGCTCATAAGCCTGGGTGTACTCATAATTAATTTTGAACAAGCCACTAAGCCACCATGCAAGGAGGTGGGGGGAATGCTGTTAAAGTCCAGCATCTTTAATATGAAGGCTCCAGACTTGCTGAGACTGGGCCTAGATGGGGCTACCTACATTGCAGAGACACTTTCTGTGGTGCCTACGCATTGTCATGACCATCACTGCATTTGGTGATGTCCTCCAAGGCCCGTGTTTTAGAATCACGTAAGCAGAGGAGAAACATAACTTTTTCTCTAAACCAAATTAAATGCCAATCCTTGTAGAGTTGGAGAAAAGTTGGAAAACTGAGTCTGAAGGCAGAGGCAAAGATGAGTAAACTGACTTGAATTGCCTTTGTTCTTAAAGTCTGAGATTTTTTTAGCCCACTCACAGTTTTTTGAATCTGGCTCAAGTCTTTTTAACCCTTCTAGCTGATACTGCTGTTCTCAGCTACTCCCACCTCCGCTGCTTCACGTTACAGTGGGGCAAAAAGGTACTTAAACCCCTGTCATGATGGGATCTTCAATATTTGGATTTTGGCATCTGGAGGCCTGCCTCTGTCCCGCAAGTTGTGATGAGCCACTGTCAGAGAAAGCTCAAACAACCTGAGTTAGAGGTGAGGACAGGAAAGCTAGTCAAGAAAACAAATGTGTGGTTTTTACTTCTGTGTGTTTGTTTTTGTCTGTACCACCTACGTGCACACAGAGCTGTATTTGTTACTGGCATCCTGAGAGAGGAAATCCATTACCTTAAAAGAAGCACTTGGCATTAGGAGAGAATAATAAGGAAAGCAACAAAGAAGCGTTAGCAACATTTTATTAAGAAGATAAATAGTCTGTTTCATAAACAAGTGGTATTATTTAACTGTCCAAGGATTTGCCTTCCAAAACAAGCCTGAATTGTTCATTGTCCAGCAAAATATCGCCTGCTTCTGCACTCCTGGCTTCTTCTCTAACTACGGCCTGAGTCTGTAGGGCCCTGCTGCTGTGCTCTGTCCTGTCTTAACATTACTGATAATATTTATGTCGATGTTACAATAGAAATACCTTAAACAAGTAGAAAACAGCAATATGAAGGCTCAGAAAGGATAACACCGAGACTTTTCAGTTGAGGGGACAGGGACAAAGGAACTCTGCCTGCCCTGAGCTTCCCCGTAGCTGTAACAGGGCCTCACAGACACACTTGCACTCGCTCACGTTGGCAGAAAAATACCCTGTTGCCGTCTCAACTGCTCATTCACCTGCTCAGAGAGACAAAATCGTATTGCTCCGTCCTACGTCCTAGCACTTCACCTACTGGTGAGCGTGTGCTGGTGTTAAGATGTTTACCAGAGCAAGGTTTCTTTTTTCCTGTTTCCACATGACGCGGTATTTCCCAGAGGAAGTGAGTGGCGCTCTCGGGGTTATGCCAGCTTTCCTATACGATACAAACAAGATTTACAGACACTGTAGAGCTCCATGAGTGCAGTAACCAAAGCCTGTGTGTGTGCCAAGGGGGGAAGGGGGGCGGGGGAGGGGAAGTACTTTCTGTATAAAACAGCCTTTTTTAAAGAAATGGGTGGATTACCCAGGTGAGAGGAGTCCTCAGAGGAGGAGGCAATGCATCCATTCGGTGCTCCCATTGCTGCTCCCTTACCAAGCCACGGGGGGACCGCTGCTCTGTTACCACGGCAACAGTGACGAATTGGCAGCCAGACCCATCATCACACAGCTTCCCGGAGACCCTGCGAGATGCTCTGGGAAAGACGTACAGAAGGAGATTTGCATCCCGGGTCCCATCCCCTTTTTTACTTTGGCTTTACCGTGGAAGCCTAGAGAAAGAGCAAATCGTTTGTGCGAGCTCTCCAAAGAGAAACCTGTGCGGAGGCCAGGCACGATGAGTGGCGAGGGGGCTCTGATTTAGACGCCTGCCCTGGCAGAGGCGGGTGAACTATGAGCACCTGTTGGGGAGGAGTTGACTTGTGCGAGAAGAAGGTCACTTACGCAGCCTTGCTCTGTGAGTACTGACCCAGCCGGCCTCTCGTACCTTCTGCTGAAAATGTTATTTATTGTTTGTTATGGACTATAAAATTCCGGGGTTTCTTGTTTCTAAGAGGAGGAATTTTCTTTTGTGCTAGCTCTTCTAAATAGGCTTCATGCAAAATCCATGAATGCACTCCTACTGGATTTTTTTTTCTAGGCATGGAGTCCTGCAGGAGCTGCAGACTTACCCATTAGCAGCAGGTTTCTTGCAGCAAGCTCGACAAAATCTGCAGGGCAGCATCTGCAGTTTACAGCGAGCGACGCACAATCCATACCTTAATGCATTGATACCAGGTTTTGTACTCTAGCCAGCTGATATGGTCCTATCCAAAGATCAGCTTTTAAATTTAATTCATGATTCTGGCCTTTGTTATACACACTAACTTACTTGGTTTTTGTTGAGATGAAGAATTTAAGCAGTAAGTAAACCAAGTGCTGCTTGGAACAGGTGCGGAAAGAGTATTTGCCCTATGTAGGATAGAGTTACAAGCAATTTCATTCCAGTGAGCCAAACAGATGCATCGGATAAACTGCTGATAAAAAAAAATTATTATATTGGCAAAGATCCACCACACTCCACTGTAGCACACGGATATTGTAGTCAAGCATACAGACTGATAGTAGTCAAACATACAAAAGTCATGGGCAAGATCAATCTAGCATGGCTAACAATAGGCAACTATAAACGTAATTGTGCTACAGAACAGTATGATCATCAGTTTTAAATTCTCACCTGAAAAATATTAACTAAATCTAGAGATCCCTGAGAAGAATATGCTGCTTTGTAAAAAATAATAATGCATTGCAAAAAAAAAAAAAAAAGGAAAAAGAAATCAAAGCAATTTTGTACACCATAGATGTGAAATCTCGATCAACCTGCAGCCTGCTCACATGAAAGCCAAGGAGATTTTTTTTGCTCCAGATGAATTTGGTGCTTGTCCTTTCCTTGGCCCGACAGCAGCTCTGGGGCATCTCTAGCTGTAATCTCATTAAGACTTATTAGGCTGTGATTGTGATTGTGCTTGTGCTCTGTTGCTGGCATGGATTTAGGCAGACAAATGATCCTTGGAGCATGGATGGCTCTCACAGTTGAGAGGAGATGGGCTACGTTCTTTCTCACGAGGTCTGAAAATCTTACAACCTCGACTTTGGAAAGGCACTGTTTGCAATCCAGCCGGAAAGGCAAATAGGGACAGGTCCGCTCGGTCCAGGAACACAAGGGCAATTTATGAACATAGCTTCTGTTCGTGGTAATGGGAGTCACATGTGTAAGCTCTCCGCACAATAACGGCAGAATACACTCCCTTCAGTGTGTAAATAGTATAAAGCTGTGCCTGTGTGAGTGTTGGCATGAGAGGCTGGGCTACAACAGAAGAAAAACAGACATCAGAAATGAATTATTTGTTCATTTTTCCACCCCCAGAATGAGTCCTGTGTTCTGCTTTGTCCAGTCTGCTATAACTAACACATGCAGAGTAGCTTTTGCTTTTTTGGACTGTTTGACCAGACTTGAAAATATTTTGATGGTAGAGGATGTTTCTGGAGTCTGATACAAATTCTTTTCATTCAATTTTATCCCATTGCTCTTCATTATGATTCCTTAGGACACCATAAATACCTGTTCTTCCTTTTTTGTGTGCCTGCATCACTCAGATATTAGCAGATAGCTCTGTTCCTCGGCAGCAGTGGAGTTTAAGTACTTCTGGATGTAAATGGATTTCCAGCCCCCTCTGTGACCTCTGCACATGTGGACCTCTCGCACATAAACCCATACCGGCTTATGTCATCTGCGCATGAGCCTCGGGAAGCAGTCTTTGCTGAATGAATGCCAGTGTACCACACAGTTCATAAATATGTAAAAGTAATGGGCCCTATCCCAACAAGCTGAGATTCAGAAACATTTAGCAGATGTTCTGGCTGTGGGGGAGGAAAACAGGAGACGAATAAATACAATACTGCAATAGCAAATACTTTGTTGATGAAACTGCACATAAATTAGAATGACAAACACACCCTTATCAGGACTTTGACCTATCCATAAAACAACATCAACATGTTTTATTAATAGTAGTTCCACGTTCTCAGGATCAATAAAGTGACTTCATTGATTTACTTTCCCCTTTTCATTAATACTTCTCTGAACAGCGATGAATTTGGCTGGAATGCAGGTAGTCTTTTTTTATAGCTTGTCAAAGGACAAATCTAATAGTACTAGTAAAGCAATAAGGTTCTTGACCAGGGCCGCCTTTTGCTAAAGAGAACCTAGCTATGGGTAAGTTAAGAGTCTGAAGAAAACTTCCAGTCCTCTTTTGAGATTCAGGGCTGTTGATTATTTCTAGACACCCCCACAGGGGAGCTGCTCTGTACACTCAGTTAAAGGAGCGAAAGGCTGTTGCTTTAAAAAACAAGTATACAAAACATAACTCAGGCTCTCCCCTAATCCAAACTCCAAACAGTAAACATGCCTTTTAGACCTTAATGCATGCTACGTGGAATAAACCAGTCCCAGGGGGAGCCCTGCACAGGCAGCTCTTGTGCGGAATTTGTGTAGCTCAAATGATGTCTCAGTGATGACCTCACAGGACTTTCTCTCTATTACATTTCACCAAGGTATATTTAGATCCATTCTTTTAGTCCTTCTTGGGGACTAGCTGAGTACAAGGCAATGCTGTATTTCTGAATTTTTGTTTAATATATTAATTGGATAGTATGGCGACAGTCTACTAGTACTTCATCTGGGTCTGGTCATCTTCTGGCATATCTGTATTTTGCACATTGAAAAGCATTTGTCTTGCTGATTTGGATGATCCTGCATCACTTCACACTCTCAAGTTGTTCTTAAAGGAAGCGTGAAGTCGAACTCAGCTGGGCTACTTAGCCCTGTACAATTTTGGGAGGGAGTTTTCTGCCCTTGTGTAGCCCTTGTTTTGTGTTACCTCTACTTAAAAATGTATGGTATAGTGAAGCAAAAGTTGTATGTTTCTAATTAGCTTCTTGTATGCCCACAGCCCTGAGTCATAGCAGCTAACCCAGCCGCTATTTTATATTTTACTGCTTGGAAAATCTGTAAGCAGTGAAATTACCTACAGCGTGTATGCACAGACTTGGAGCCTCTCTTATGCCTAAAATGCTCCCAAATGCTTAAGTCTACACTGAACACTCAGCAGATTTGCATGTAGCCCCAGAGAAACTTTCTTTATTAGTTCCTATCTGAAAGCTTATTTTCTTAGCCTGAAGGGTTAGAAACATTTTTCTACATGATCAAAGTTTACTGGATCTGATGGGGCAGCTTTTTATTTCCCTGTTGAACTGCAGAAGTTTTTACCTGGAGAAGTTTCTACTTTTTCTTAGTGAGCCAATAGGTAGTTTTTTCAAGTGAATTAGTCTGGTATTTGCTTTCTTGTAATAAAACACCACCAGCAATTGATTTGGAACTCAGCTCCCACCCCTGCACACAACATCACTCCAGATTAGCATTGTATTTCAAACACAAGTTGAACACCTGTGTTGTTGCTTAGGAAGTCAGCTCTTCACGTTTTCTTCAGAACTGGACAACTCTTCCTGCTAACAGTTGCAGCCGATGCAGGGGACAGCAAATTTTAAGACCTCTGTAGACTAGACTTCCTCCGCTGTCCTTCAGTTTCTTCTGGAAACATTTCTTCTTTTGAAAGCATATAGCTGCTGGTTTGTATACAGATTACTCTTACATTAAAGAAAAATTGCTCTAGCTATCAAAGTAGATGTGAGCATCAGAAAATAAGGTGATATAATCCATCAAGGAGATCCCCAACTAAATTGCCCCAGCAGGTAGCAATTTAAATGCAGTGACTTTCAGCAGAAACGCTTGCATACAGGAGTTAAAAGTTCTGGTTAATGGAGACCATCTCAGGTGCTTCACTGGCATTTTGGTTTCATATTGTAGCTTTGGCTTTTACAAATACTGCCACTTAGGTGGAAAGCAGAAGAAATCCTCTGGCACATACTAAGACGTACAAACAGGAGGGATGTTTGCAGAACACACCGAGTGTTCCTTCTGGTCTACATCATACTGGTAAGGCCTCAACTGGGAATGTGCTATGTGCTGTTCCTGCACAGGGAAATTCAGGAAAGACATGGACTAAAGTGAGAGCCACCAAAGGTGGACATCGAGAATCACAGAGGTCTCACAACGTAACCTGGGAGGACAGAAATGGAGTTTTAGGTCTGGAGAATGTAATAAGAAGTGACATGATAAATCTTCATGCATCTAAAAGGCTGTTGCAGGCGGGAGAGGAACAAATGTTTTCTTTGTCTGTGATGGGTAGGAAGGGACGTAGATGTAAATTATGGTAAAAAAGATCCAGGTTAATCATTAGGGAGAACGTTCTAAAAGCAAAAAGAGTGAATCATGAGAAAAGAACATCTTGCCTGGGGAGACCGTGGTGTCTACAGCACTAGGGAGGTCTTTGAGGGGTAAAACAGATGGGACAGAGATGCTTTCACAGGGATGGAGTGTAGGTGACCTCTCAGTATCCCTTCCAGCCCTGTAATTCAGTGATCGCCTCCTTGTTTGAATATCCACTTGCGGTGTTTTTTACTTGTTAATTCCAGATGTGGGGACTCTGCTTCAGTGGAATTTGCTGTTCTTGGTTTTTAAAGAGATTACAGATTCCCACAGGAGCAGTCATGCACCTGGCAAGTTCTGGGCCTTGGAAGGTCGTCAGAAGAGATTTCGAGATTCCTTGGCCATTTTTACTATGAAAATAGCTTTGATATCATGGAGATAGTGAAAACTTTCTTGGATTTTATTCTGTAACTTGCCTTCCTTGCTATACTCAAGATTAGACAAGGTCTAATTGGGAGCAGCACCTGGCCCTTACAAACCTTCAATAATTTCTCTTAGAAACGGAATATGTAAAGAAGTCAGGCCTTATTTCTGTATATTGATTTTTCAAAATGTGACACTACCATATTCTGACCTTATTTTGAGCAGCTCACCTCTTTTTAAGAGCTGAATCCCAAACCACGGTATTTTTCCTTGGGTTGGTTTGGGACTGCTGCCTTGATGGCTGCTCTGCTTACTAGCTGTCACTTCTGGAGTGCCTGGCACCCAGTTTTACAGTGCTTGCAGGCACTCGTTCACAGGGAATCATGGCCTGTCTGCTACCAGTGACTGTTACCTAGCCCAGTGCAAACCAGCAGTTCTGTAAAGTCCTTGGGGAGGTTACAGCGATGGGCTTGTCTTGCAGACCACCAGCTGGAACATCAGTCTTCTTACTAGGCTGTGGTGCAGAATTTCAGCTGTCTTAGCTTGCTTATAGAAAGTAGTCCATTTTGTACAGGTGTTGCAGGCCCTTGTTTTTGTGTGTGAGCTTTATTAGCCTGAAGTTCTGTACAATGCTGCCTTCCACCCTCCTCCCACTCTGAACACCACGTGCACGCAGCGAAGAGACGTGCAAAGGAAATATAGTGCTTTGTTTTCGCTTTAGTTCTACTTGTTTAAACCCTTCCTCTTACAGTGCATTGTGAAAACTCCTCTGGGAATCTGACAGCGTAATGATGCAAATAACCCTGTCATATGACTAAGCCTGTCTGGTGCTGGATTCCAAAATACCAAGCCAAGATGTGCAAGTCTTGCTGTGGATGCCATAGGCAGCCTCCTGCTAGAGTGCAGATGGCTCTTCAGTTCCCTAATGGGAATTGTTGGGGACCTTATTAGCATTTTACAAAGATTACCGTTAAACTGACAGCCCTCCTCCTGACTGTTCAGAGGCAGAGTGCTCAGCCAGTCATCAGTGGACACACTGTATGCACTGGCCTCTTTGAGAGCATTTTAAAATGTCTCCTGTATCACTGTATGCAAACCCTCTCCTCCATCTGCTTTCATTTTTCAATAATCTGACGCATCCTCAGCCTCCATCAGAGTGGAGGAGGACGCCTTGATATTTTGGCTATCGACAGGTAATACAGGCTGCTGCCTCCCCTGCAAAGAGCTGCTACGTCAGCGACCTTTGTTGACTTCAAAAAGTGGGAATACCCATCGACTGCACCTCTTACCACCCGTTGGTACTTGCACGTGCATGACTTTGTGCGTCTGCTCAGGTAAGGACAGTCGTCTTTGCCAGGTTTTCCAACACGTAAGCTGAATCAGCAGGCTGCGGCTCTCAAGTGATCGCAACCAGTAGCTCTGATTTCTATGCTCATGGAAATTCCATCAGTAAACAGGGTGGGTTGAGCCAAGTTTAAATCAGCTGAAGGCTTTCCTCCATCTGTTCTCAGACAGGGATATAGATAGTGATTTGGGAATTGTGCACTTCTGGCTGGTATTTGTCACGCCACACTGTAGTAAGAATTTCCTCAGCCGTGTCATGAGCTCATTCTACACATCTCTGATGAACGGTATCTATTTTTGTTTTTATCACCTATGTTATTGCCATACCTGACTGCTTTTCATGCCAAAATCTCCAATAGATGATGGAGATCAAAACTTTTCTTAAGGTAGGGTTGGAAGACTATGGCTTTGGTAGGACATTGGGACTCCGTGGGTCTGGGTGTGAAAGACGTTTGTGTCAGCTCTGCTGGAAAGGCCCATTTCGAGGAGAACTGGTGTACTTTTGTATTAGCATTGCTCTTATGACATTATCCTGGGTTTGTACTGGATTCCTAAGAGTTCAGGGGCATAGCTCAGCTGAGGGTGGCAAAGACAGCATATATGCGTGCACTACTTATACACACTAAAGTGTACAGATAGGAATGAAACATTTGTATACAAACAGTACACAAACAGGTATATATATGTACACAGACATGTGGGTGTATGTATACGCTGAACTGACAGTGCTCCCCTCTTGACTGCTAGCGTAGATGCAGGGCATTCAGCCAGTAACCAGTGGCTTCCGAGAGCATTAAAAACATTAAACAGATGTGCATACATATATAAACCTATGTACACACACACTAAAGATTCCTATATTCCTCCCAGTGCTTTCTTGGAGAACAGGGCTTTGTCATTTCCCTGTCCATCCAGTACCTATACTATTACCTCAGCGTAACCTGATGGATTAGTCAATACTGGGGTCTTCCAAGTCGACTCAATTAGCAGGAGACGAGGATAAGGGGAACAGACATTTGTCTGATGTCATTTCGCACATTTCGCAGAGCGCCCAGGCAGCGAGCTATTATCCCAAACGCAGCAGGATCCAAACAGGAGGAGTTGCTATGACCACAGCGCCAACCTTCTCCCCGGCCAACCCCGAACCAAAAATATTTTTAGCCCTTTCTTGTGACGATTTTATAAGCATCCCACCAAGCCATTTTTAGATCTGATTTTCCACCTTTCTCCTGCCGGGTTTCTTGCGCGCCATCACCCCTGCGCCGAGCTCCACCAGCGTTTCCCGCGTGCATGCGAAGCGCGCGTGGAAGCCTTCCAAGCGCACGCCTCGGCTCGTGCCAGGAGCCTCGCTGACAGGCAGCGCTT
>NW_009258554.1:429834-436457 GCF_000687185.1 Egretta garzetta
GGGGCGCCGCGGGGGCGTGCGCCTCCTGCCCGTCGGCTCCGTCGCCGGTAGCTGCCGTGCGGGTCGCGGGTAAACTTTGCAGCGATGACCGCCACCGTACCATAACGTGCTCCTGGTGCTTCCATCGTCAGACAGCTTACGACACCCCCGTGAGGGAAATTGCATATACCGGCCTCATTTTGGATAGACTACGGCTTGTCCCGCAGGCCTAAGCTTTTAGCCTTTTTCTTGCTATTCTAGTGTGTTCAGCACGACGGATGTCCAGCTTCCTAATACTTTTGTCTCTGTTCTGCCTTTTTTTTTTTTGGTTTTTTTTTTGTTACAGTACAGACTTAATCTTTGCAGACTGTCGTCCTAAGATGTGTTTAGGGTGTCAGAACACTTAACGAGGGTAACTGCTTCAAAACATAAGGTTCCTTCCTTTACTGTGATAAAAACCTGCCCATGCATTTACTGTAACTGCTTCATTCTGTATTCCAAAGAAGTCATCTCTTGCCTCATGCAGTCATCCATTTAGGGTTAGTGCTGTGGAGCAATCAACAATAACTGTTGTTGAGATGGAGGGATACTTTTCAATTTGGGTGCTACAAAAATTGCCACTTCCTTTGTTGATTCTGCTGCACTGCTCTGGAAGGCTAACAAGCTGAAGAATGGATGGGAAATCTCTCTGAGTGTTAGGCCTAAGGCTTAAAATTAGGGTTCTTAACCTATTCTGTACTTTAAATACAGTTGGTACTGGTGTAGGGGGCTTAAGGGGAGCTGAGCAAATAAACGGCCTCTCGACAGACAATCTGGATGTACAGAAACTGATTACCTGTTAGGACCCGTTTTAGTTGCAAACTTTGAAAGTTACAAGTTTACCGAGCTTAAAAAAAAACCAGCAAAAAGGTTTTCTTTGTATAACTAAGAACTTACTTGAAATAGACTTCCTTTCCCAATAGTTCTGCTAATACCTCTTTCTGCATTTTTTTCAGAGAATGTGCTTATTCTACTTATTTTTCACTGTCGCGTTTTCAACACTTGTGTTTTGGTTGGTTGTACTGCGGGAATGTGTTTGGTAAAAATAACTTGTTGCATGAGAATTAACTTCTTTACTCATGGGAACATTTCTGCTGGTCTAAGAGTCTGTAAAAGCTTACTTGCACTAAACTAGATTTAGAGTTAGACTGAAGTTGGCAATGTCCCACTAAAGCAGCCAAAAGTCCACTACGCATTCATCTGCAGCTGAAAATGAAGAAGGCACGCTACAGTTAAGAAAGCAGATATGTTTGTATTTAGCCTGCAGCTTGCTAAAGTACTTGTGTCCAAGACCACAGATGGATATAACTAGAAATACTAGACTTGTATTCATTCACATCTTAAATTACAGTTGGAAGGTACACCTCATAGCTAATTGGTGAAGTTGGAAGTCCTTTAGTTCTTAAATTAACGGACAGTGGAACTCCTCAGAAATGTTACAGGACAACCACAAAGATTTTTTTTTTTAACAGTTATTTTTAAGTATTTGTGCAGAAAAAATGACTAGTAGTTATGCTGATTCTGAACGACATGTACCTGAATTTAAATTTTCAATAAATTTGAATAAAAATCCTGTTCCTGACTAATCCTGTGCGTTGAGAAAGGAGCTGTAAATAGTATGTGACTGTATATTCCTGGTGTAAACCTAAACACAGCTGGTTAAGGTCAGGATGACATTTTATTCTAAGCTTTCTTGCCTCTCTGGGTTTCACATATCCTGCAAATGTGCCTCACATGAGAAATCTTAGTTACTTTGCAGGTGCAGGTCTCCTTTGATAATGGCTACAGCGCTGTTATTTTTCCATGAGAGAGCTTGAGCTATCGTTGTGCAGATGGTAATGCAGAGCTGATGACATGTTGCTTTTGGATGAAAGCTGAAGTAGAATTGGTCCTTAGTTGGATATGCTCCTCTCATCTTGAAGGATTTCTCAGTCAACTTAAGTAATCCATGAATGGATTAGGTTTTTTTTCTCCTTTGTGAACACAAGGGCTGTCTTGCTAATGTAATCTTAGAGTAGTATTCAGGGTAGCTCTAGGTAAAGGGAGAGGGAGAACTGTCTGTGCTGCTGCTGTCTGTCTTTGGTAGAGAGAGAAAACTTCCACTGACTGTCACAGGAAATTGCCTGTGAGAGCAACAGCAGAGCCTGTACTTGGACTTTCTTTGGTGTTATGGCTTTTGTGCTCTCACTGTAGAGAAAGCTTAGGCAGCTGTTGTAACAGGTTGGTCAAAGCTTGTTTCTGCCATGCAGCTTCCAGCTCTGATGTTTTAGGAATCTGTTCTCTGCCAGTTGATCTACATCTTAACAGCCTCGGGTGGAAAAATCATTTACAGCCGAGGCTAGGGCTACACTAAAATCTTCCGTCAGTGTAGCTGTCGATCAGGGGTGTGATCTGTTTTATGTAAGGTCCTTGCACAGATTCAGTTATACAAGTAAAGCACATGCATGCTATTAGGGCTTGTCTTTAACACCGTGGTCTGTTGCTAATATATGGGTGTGAAATGCAGCTTTGCCAATATGCTGTACGGCTCTTCTAATACTACAGAGATATTCCTAGTACGGATGTGATCCGAGAGAGTTTTCCTGGGCGAGTGCTTTTACTGTAGCAGATCCTAACAATAACCTCACCTTTCATGTGAAAAGGGGAGGAGCGGGAATTTCCCACTGGTAAATCCAGGAAATGACTTTTTACCCAAGCTCCATCAGGGGAACCTGGCTTGTATTTTCTTGGGTCTCCTGGCAGCACTGGAGCCTAGAACTGACCTTAGGCTTGCAAACTAGCAGGATGTAACCAAGATGTCAGCTACAGAGGTGCTGTTCGTAATTTGGTAGGTGGAAACAAAGCAGCAATGATACTGATGCGGTGTTTGTGCTGCTATTTGGAAATAATGTGATAAGGTAGAAGAGGCAGGCACTGTTTATTTGCTAGGAGGGGAGCCCAAACCAGTGGAGACAGAGCAAGAGGTAAGCTAGCATAGGAACACCAAATCACCACCCTTTCCTTCCTTTTTCTTCCCCTCCCTCCCCTAGCTGAATGACATCTTCTGTTGCAATTGCACAAGGGAGAGGGAGAAAGGGAAAAGTGCATCTGGGAGAACCCAAGAACATACGCTCTGAGGAACAAGATCTGTGTGTAGACTTTGTTTGTCAACACTGTGGAAACATTTGGATTCCAACTGTGTGGGACACGCAGGCACCGAATTATTTGTTTAGTTCCTGCAGTGTCCTCCTAATTTTGAGGTGGTTGGAATAGGTGGTCGATAGGGCTTTGACAAC
This sequence comes from Egretta garzetta, assembly GCF_000687185.1. Classification (NCBI taxonomy): domain Eukaryota; kingdom Metazoa; phylum Chordata; class Aves; order Pelecaniformes; family Ardeidae; genus Egretta; species Egretta garzetta. The sequence continues at coordinate 433,128 of NW_009258554.1, forward strand.
ATACGGTTTCTTTGTGTAAACAGTAAACTGACATGGATCATAGCTCTTCTCATTCTCCTGCCTGTATTGTATCTTAATTTGAAGAGGCACTGTGATGCTCTATGTATGGAGTGGCTTGTGACAGAAATTCAGTGACCAGATATGGGAAACAATTTAAGGAGAGGAAGGTTGCTCACCTGTGTGGGCAGCTTCCCTTCTGATGTCCTCCTTCCCCCCCGCCTTTTTCTTTTAATCAAGCAGCAATTATTTGGCTTGGTAGCAAGAGGAAACTGATGGATGTTTTTCTTTCTTTTCTGACGTATTGAAATTGCCTCAATTCCAAAGTATTCAGTGAGACTAGGAAAGGAAAGGAAAGTTCTTGCTCTAATGGACAGCAGTAAATTAACAGTAGAATTATTTCAGTTTCAGGAAAGAGGAACCTCTTTCATCCCATACTTCCTAAGGAGAGTTTGTAACTTTTCTGCTAAAGGTGTCTACAACTGTTTTTTCTGCAATAGACAATATGAGAAACTGCATCACATTTTTGAGAAGGGGCACTGAAGAAAGCTATGGAAATTGTGAGGAAACTTTTTTACTACATTCCTGTCTCTCTCAGCCTGTCATCTGTGCCTTCTCCCCAGATCTTTATCTGTGTTATATGTTAACCTTTTTCATTCTTTCTCCACAATGTCTTTGAGATATGATCTTTTGTGTCTAGCCACATAGTTAAAACTAGTCTAGGCTGCTCTCGCTTTGTGTCTGGATTTCTTTTTGACACTCATATTTTCAAAACAATGACCATTTTTACTGAATGTGTGTGCGTTCATTTTTTTTCCTGCCATTAAGACTTTTAGCAAATCATTATTATGCAGGGGCCTATAACTACAGACATAAGCTAATTTTCTTCTTGGTCCTTTTTGACTGTCATCTAGAGTGGCATACTGTGGAGAATTTGACGTGTAGTCCCATCTGTTAATGCTGCTGACTTTAGGCCTTCACTAAAGCCTTGTTGTGGTCTTCCTTTACATTGTTCGTCCTGAAAGAGGAGTGGCAGGTGTATGCTTTTCACCCATCATGAAGAAGAGTGCCATAAACATCTACGGAGCTACCTTGTCTTCTGCACTCAGAACTCCAGAGAAGTTCTTAATGCCCTCCCCTGCCAGGAGCTGACTGAACCAGAACAGCCCAGCCAGTGGACTTGAGTAGGCCGCTGCTTATCTTCATGAGTGTTTTGTCTTTTTGTTGTGCTCCCTTCTTTCTTTGCATCCACTTGTCCAGCAATCAACTCATCCCTTGAGCTGGAGTTTCTGTGTGCAAGAGGTGTGTTTTTTTGTTCTGCTCCCATATGTGTTGCATACTGGAGTTCTGGTTTAGACTGGTGATCTCAAACATTATTGTAGGATACAAAACAAAGGTAAAATCATGCATTTTTTTTTTTTGTCTTCCGTGCTGACGGTTTCCAACATTAGTCCAGGAATATTCGTATGTTATGGGTCTTTTGTTGTGTTTGCCTGTGTTGGGATTCCAGTTGTACAGCTTAATTAAAATCTGGGAAATAACCTGCTTATTGCATCAACTTCCTCTTTGGCCAGTAGGAAAATTGTTCTGTACTACTGCTTTCTGCCCTGCTGTTTGGAAATAATTCCTCTGAATCTGCAGTGCTTTGAAGTGAGGCAAGGCTTGCTGGGAGCTGATGTGGTTGTGGGAAGAGGACATTTCAGTGCATTGAAGACTTTTATTAAATCTCTTCCTTTCAAGCTTTACTTAGTTATATCCTTTATCGTCATGGCTGCAAGATGCTTTGGAGTGAACTTTTGATGGTGTGTCTGAGGAAGTCTTAGGGTATAATCTTCTACTCTTCTAAGTAACTTTTGAACTAAAGTGACTTAATGGATAGCATAACTTTTATAGTGACCTCCCTTTAAATTATAAAGATCTCTTTACCCTGAGTCTGTGGAGAGACTTCTCACTGGAAGTTAAAGCATAGGCAGAACAGCAGCATTTTTGCGGGATCATATCTTGTTATCTCTGCCATGTAAGTAAAAGTGCTTGTGGCCATGTGAGTCCTATCTAATGTTTCTATCTTTTTATGGCCTTGATGGAATTGCCTTGGTTTAACGGAATCTTGGGAGGCCCTTCCTGCCCTTCTTTTAGTCTTTCTAAATATGCTTTATATACTTATGTAACTGTTAAAAAGGGCTTCTCTTGTTGGGTCTTGTGAAAAGGATAGTTTAAATTCTGCTCCATTTTTGTGAGATACTGCAGCTGGTAGTGATTTGCACCATTTAACACGTGCTTACCTTTTTCAGGGTTCATTAAATAAATGAATCTTAAGGTAACAAGAAACCAAATTTGTCTCAAACCAAGTTGAAGAGCGCAAACCCAATTGATATCTACTCATTGATACCCATGTAATAGACCACTCTGGATCTCGTGTTGAGAAGTGTCCTCCAACACTTGCAACATCATGGTTATGTGACTGAAGGAACGAAGGGGAGGACAGTAGACTCTCTCATCTCCTCTGTTGTGTTGTGATCTGCACAGAAATGAGGGATGGAGGCAGGTGTTTGCTGAGGAGTCTTGCTTTAAATGGTCAAATCCAAGAATGTTTCACTGATTTCCTTTTTTTGGTAGAAGAAAGTTATTTCTTTAATAACAGTCTGTGTACATTGCGTATGGTACTCCATCTGCTATAAACAGAGTTCTGCTCAGTTTGAGAAAGAAAAGCCAGATTAGACTGCATCAGGAAGGGTAAACAGTTTTGGGGAGCATGGCATGCTTCTGAAGATTTCACTTAGCCACGCTAAAGCACTAATTAAGTGAGACTCCCATTCAGAATTCTCTAGAGCTGTGCCTCTTTCTGTGTTGATTGTAAAGAAAGACTGGTTTGGTGTTAGCCTTTGTGTGTAGTTTCCTTGGTGAGCCTGGGGAGGCCAGTGCCTCTCACCTGGTATTTCAAGTTTCTTCTAGGCCTGGTAAGAGTCACTTGTCTCGCTGCTTATAAACAGAATTGAAACATACTGTGGACTTTTCAAGGAGAGCAGGACTGCTTACGCATCCAGGAAATGTAGGAAAAGGCTGGGTGTCAGTGATACCTGGTCTGCTTCCAGTACTTCAGAAAGAGAGGAGGTTGTACATGTGAAAATGGAGGAGTTATCATGAAGGTGACAGCATCAGTAGCAGATCTCCACTAATAATTCTCTACGGTGATGGTATTCAATGTTCCCTCAGAGAGAAAAGACAGATGGGCTACAGCTGAGCCCATCATTCTGAGTTATACTTTTCTTGTTGCTTTTGCATTACTTAAAATGCCTGTTGTGTTACACATGCCTGGAGGCAGCCCCCCCCCCC
>NW_009258554.1:436475-446810 GCF_000687185.1 Egretta garzetta
CCCTATTTTATAAATTTTTTTTTTTTTTTTTTTTTTTTTTGCTTAAAGTAGATGAGAGTGGAAGAAAACAGGTATGATTTTTCTGCTGACATTTAGAATGGCAAATTCTGGGAAGTTTTGAGTATTGAATAGAATATTATTTGACTGGATTTATTTTAGGATGTGAATCAACCTTCAAATCATTCGGTGGGATGCTTCTAAAGCTGCAAAATATAAACTGTGTGGGCTTATGAGGAGGTATGTATCTGTGAGAGGTATATCTTTGTGTCATCTAGGAGCCTCTGTCTTGGAATAACCAGTTTGCATTCGGGGCAAACGTCCCTGCCCCATCCTCCCTCATCTCTAGCTTCACTCACTGGTGGAGCTGATGGTCAGGCTTCATGATGTTGGGTGGACTTGCTTCTGAACTGTACCTCAGATGCCTTTCTGCGCTCATACCCCACTTGTTCCTATTTCCCTGGTTTTGTATCCTACCCAGACAGTAAGTGATGGCACTTAGCTAAAATCAGAAGAGGGATAAGGTGCTTGTTACAGGTGGCCAGCTTGTATGCTGAGCCAATTCCACACTCTGCTGATATAATCCTTCATACAGTTGTGGTCGTGAGTGTATTCACAGTGTGGTTCACGAGGTGGGGGGAAGAGTTTTCTGATCTATGTTCCCTCTGGGTCAGGAAGCAGGTCTTCATTGATGAGTATGCTGTGTGTACAACTGGTAGCCCCTCTCTCATCTCCTCTACGTCTGCTTGTTTGGTTTTTGACTGTACTTCTCCCTTCCATTTCCTTTTGTACCTTTCCTACCCAGTGCCTGCCCAAGGTACAGAACTTTCTTCTGGCCATGGCCAGACTGAACTTCAGTAGCACTGGGGAGGGAGTCTGGCATCCCAGCAACAGTGGACTGTGTTTCTGGTATCTTATACTTGCATCTCAGGGCATGGTACCACTGGAAAACTGGCTTTTTGGGTGCCTTCAGAGAGCGCTGTTCAGGTTTGTTATTCAGTATTCCTTCTGGTTTCTTCCTCCTACATGTTTTCCTTCCTCTAATCCACTGCCGCCTTCTTCTGTTTCATGTTGCCTACAGGCATTTTCTTTTTTTCCCTCCTGGCTGTTTACTGTCTTACCTTTCTTTGGTGCATGGAGGAGAAACTACTGAATTTGTTAGCAATAGCCATAAGCCTGTTCTTAACAGGGGGAGCCTGTAGGAATGTAGAATGTGTCCAGGGCACGTCTTGTGGACTGGATTAGCTATGCAGTTTGCTGTATTATTTTCTTGGAGGGGAATCAGTTAATGTTAATTTAGAAATGGTATGGTCTCAACTGTGATCTAAACCAGCTAAATTGCTTGGAGAGTGTCACTTGAGATGTTTGCTTCGTCTGTAGGAGAATTCTTCTGCTAATGTGCCCTTTTGTGGACGATTGTCTAGATGTCTCATCAGTCTGGAGAGGCTTGTTCTTAGTGCTATGTGCTCTCTGGAGAGCTTATTTTTAAATAGTTACTGAAGCAACAGTCTTCTAAAATGCTGCAGTGTTAGGATAGAAGGAATTAAAATGTTTAGTAATCCTCTAAAAGGGTAGACTGAAAAGATATATTTGTCTCTCCTATTCTAGCTAGCTGAAAATGTTGGTGAAACTGTGTTCTAGAAGACTACTTGTTTAATTCATAGTTTTCTTCCTCAAAACTCCTTTACTCTAGTTTAAATTGTGGACGTTTCCAAACTGAAATACTGTTAAAACCAAATGTTTTATTTCAGAACTCCTGTGCACTATCCTTCATCCTCTGCTATAAAAAGATGACTTATTTTCACCTGTGATGAATTCTGCCATGTTAAGATGGGCTGCATCTTGAGATAGTCGCCTTGAAGCTGTTGCTCCCATGGAGCAATAAGGTGCTATTGCACAAACAAAATTACTTTTTCAAGGAGAAGCATTTTGTAAGACTTCCTTCTTTGTGCCAAAAACCTGGGGACTTTACTGTTTACCCTCTGCCAGAAAATTTCAAGGAAAATGTTTTTCAAGTAGTCCAATTTCCTTATTGCGTTGTACTCCTGCAGCATTGTAGTGGTTCTACTTTATATGATTTTCTTTCTTAAGCTAAAGTCTTCAGATGACTTGTCAGTACAACAATTACACTTAATGAAGTTATTGTATTCATTTGAAATCATATATGTCACTGATAAATCAGATGATTAATCAAATATTGCATAATGTCACCTCCAAATACAAGGGGTTGTCTTTTTCCAAGTCGTCGATCCATTGCTGCTCTATTCCTGTACTCTTCAGCTATCACAAAAGGCCCTTTGTTGTTCATCTGACTGTTAAACTGCGCTTATTTTATGCTTCATCAAGCTCTCGATGAGCTCAAGGTTTATAATATCAAAAGTCTGGATCTCCAAAGGTGAGAGAAACTAACAGGTTTCAGAAAGCTGTTGGGATCAACCAGCATACAAGAAAACATCCCAGGCAGTCAAGGCTATTTTGGTGGTAGAGGACAATGGTGTTGAATTCTTTATTATGCATTCATGCAAACTGTGATGATAACTTTCAGGCTTGATGCTTTCTCACAGTCAGTGTCTGCTGGCAAATTCAGCTATTGGGCATGGTACTTTGGTTCTAGGCTTTCAAGAAAGCAATGAATTTCAGAAACATGGACTACAACAAAGCTGAAAGAGAGGGCAGTGAAAAGAGAGGAAAGGACAAGATGGCTGAGTAGGTTCAAGATGCACAGGTCAGACTTGACCCAGTAGGATGGTGCTTGCTGCACACCAGCTGCTCTCGGTTGTTCCTCGGTTGTTGGTGTCACAGCAGAGGTGGATCTTGAAGGGAAGACTCTGAAATGGACTAGAAATAAAGTGCTGTGAGATTAACACAGTAAATTAAGATGACTGTTAATTTCTTCTCTTGGATTTGAGGATGAATTGCCTTGCAATGCTGTGCTAATTACAGCAATTCGGGAAATGATTCACAAGAGTGGGTAGCTGAGTGTGGTCCTTCTAACAGCTGTTTTAGCTTAAGCTAAGTTGACTTATTTACTAGAATTGTGCTTCACTTGCTACAATGGCAATTGCAAATGCTCAGTTTTAATTCCCATGACTTGACTGAATGGAGTTCTCTGACACCTGACAGAAGAATGGGATCAGCCTTCAACCTGTCTATGGTCAGACACTTTAGCTTCTATTTAGAAAAGTTTCTTTACAGTGGTATGGGCTAGAAGGTTTTTTCAGTGCTGTAAATTAAATGCTAGGCTGTGTAACACAATCATGACACTTAGTGTTAAGTTACATCACGTATTGCATGATTTTACTGGGATTTGCTGCTTGCTTCATGGTGTAGGCTCCAATATGGAGGCAATATCCTTAATATAAGTATCAGGAAATCTGCAAGCAAGTAGATTCTGTGATACTGTTCTCAAATGCAGTAATGACTTAAAATACATTTTTTTTCAGTTATAAAAAACCATATTCTCCTGTTTCCTCGAGCAGAAATGCGAAAGATATTAGTGTTCCCATTTGATGGGATAGCTCCTGCTGTGCAAAATACAAGTTGCTGTGACTTATTGGAATTTATGCCACAGGTACGTGCAGCAAACACATGCAGTGTCTGTGGAGTTTCAGTTATGACAGCAAAATCTTTAAGTGGCAAGAACAAGGTCATGGGTGTGAGATTAACTTGCATACAGCAGTCCTTGTTGTGGAAAGGAATGTTTGGCAGGTGTTAACTTTTTATAGCCTGATAATATTCAGGTACTGCAGAAAAATTCTCCTTTCTGTGAAGGTCTTAAAAATGGTGGAGATATGAACCCTAGCTGTCCCCTTCAAATCTGGGTTCGAAGGGGCTTTTCTTTAGAGGTGGAGGGGGGAAAAACATGATGGGCTGACGGGTTACTAGAGCACTGAAACTGAGCAGCAGCCGGTTGCTGGAGTGTGTCTTCACCTGCAGTATCTAGTTGTTATATCTTAGAATGGGTATGGGAGGCTGGTGGTGGAAGTGAGCTGTGACCTCTCTCTCTCTCTCTCTCTCTGTGTCTCTCAGGCAAAGCCCTGACCGTAAGGAGTTAAAACTTGGAGAGGAATGAAGTGAGGTCAGCAGCATGAATAGTTTGTTCAGTAAATAATTTTCTTTGTATACTGACTCCATTCTTTCACTTGTTATTTGCTCCACTTACTCTTTTCCCTTCCTACACACACGCGCGCGCACGCAGTTTTTCTGGCTTTATTATTCTCTCTTGCCCTAGTTATCACCTTCCAATGGCCACTTGGCACTGTGACCCACCCTCTGGCTAAGGGAGCTGTAGATGATAGGTTTACTTTGAAAGAACCACCCTCAATCTGGGATGGACACCTATGTTCAGCTTAGAAGATGCAAGGCTGTTTTCCAGCTGCTCCTGCGAGTCTGCTTGCTCTGAGCACTGCAGTGGCTATACAGAATGCAGCACGGAGGAGGGAGAATGCCGTTCAGCCATACACAGAAGAATTAAGAGCTGTTGCCCAGCTTTTTTCCCCCTTGGTGGTGGGCTGTGAGATTCTGGGTGAGTGAACATCTGGTACGTGGCATGCGTTGTTCCAGGATTGGTGGGGAAATCCATTAAATTAGCTGAGCTCTTCCTGAGAATTTGGGTAAATGTAGGACGAAGCATTGGTTAATGCTAGAGTCTGCAAAACAGCAGGCTTTGATGCTAGTGCTTGGACATGATGCTATGAAGAGAAAAAGCTTTTAAAGGTCCTGTGTCTGAGGATCCACAGAAACCAGCTGGAGGAGAAATTAGGATTTTGGGGGTTGAGTGACCTTGAAAGTCTGTTCCAATGAAACGGCCCGTGTGACTGGTATTTAGGAAAATATTTTTTGGGAGGCTCTTTTGTTAGGGGGAGCAGTTTAAATGTCCTGCATCCGTTCAGAGATCCATTTTGATTTTTCAGTGAAAGTGTAATAGCTGCTACTTGTCACCTTTGTATGTGATCCTGTAAATGCTGCTATCCCCAGGCTCCTGAAAGATGTGCCGAATCTCTTTTTGTGGATATTAAATTGACTTTAAAAAACATGAAATAGATGCTTAGCAGGCATACTGTAGCATGGCAACTATTGAGAAGACAGCCCATGTGTAATCGTAAATATATACTTTTGGATTGGGGGGCTTTGGTTCCTCACCACTTGGCGATCTATGGTCCAGTGATTCCTGCCTGCTGTGGGAGTGCAGCCTCTGTGTTCCTTCCCTTTCCCTTAGGGCACTGTTGTCTGCTTCATTCTTCTGAGATTTTTATGCTTTCCATTGTGTTTTCTTAAATGAAAAGGCAACTCTAGAAACAAACAAACAAAATTCCTTTCTTGCTTGTTTTGTGCTTTTCACTTAGAAAAAATGATTTTCCTTTCCCTGGTATGGCAGCATTATTAAAACCAGGACTTACTCTCTGTTAAGCTCTGTTACTGCAGAGCCAGTGGGATAAAGTGAATATACTGCTTGCTATGAGAGTTGTTTTTTTTCCCCTTGGTTTAAATACTGATTGTAGCAAAATTACAGATCTGAAGATTCTAGATCAAGACAACTGTTCATTGTTCTCTAAACAGACTTCAGATACCGCTTTCCTATAGCTACATTGTTCAGTGAAGTGCATTCCTTTTCAGTAAATAGACAGGCTTTAAGGCCCTCAGGTTCTTCAGATCTGAAACAATAGAAGCAATCATTAAAACTAAACACAAGAAGAAAACAGTTATAAAGGGGGGATTTCTAGTAGTGCCCCTACCTCCAGCTGGTTGTTTTTTTTATCCTAGGGTGCTGCGTCGCCTTCTCCTCCACTTGTCACACAGCACAGCTGTCTGGGTGTGCATAGTCTGATCAGAAAACTGATACAGGTTAAAAATAGCCTTGTTGGAATAAAAGATAGTGAACCTGGTCAGGTTTACTGTGGAGTCCCATAGCTGTTTTAATGGCATTACTAGTCAGGTAGGGATGATTTGGTGATGAAATGAAGATGGGTCTATGGTCAGTGCTTCTTGAGGTATGGGAGGAAACACAGTGAATGACAGAAACCAGTTGTTGCTTGATGGTCTTGTATTTGGGAGGACATACTTGATACCTGTGGAGAAAAAGGAGGAACGTTTTCAAGAGAAGTATTAAAAGTCTATAGCTTGTATGAAAGAAAAAGACAACAGAAGCCAGTTAATGAAGGAGAGAAAATGCAGCTGGTGGTTAGATGAGGTGCCAGAAAATCACTGTTTCTGTTGAACCATTATTCTTATTTTTCTGGTATAGGGTTTTGGTTCCTAGCTTGTGTTCTGACTGTGTCCTGTGTCTCTAGGGCCCTGACTGAGAGATGGATGGAGCAGTACTTCTGAAAGAACGTAGTTGTTCTGTTAGCTGCTGTCTGCTTTCCCTCTTAGCTCAGTAAACTAACTTCTTCTTGTGTGCTTGTGCACTCGTGAACGTGGTCACTTCTTCTGCCTATATCAACTGGTTTTATAAAGAAAAATTACCTCCTCCTGTACATGACCTCATAATATTTGTACTAGCATTATATATGCTAGTTGCTTGTTCTTAATTACTACTGAATATGGGAAAAACTCAAGGCTTCTAATAATTGAAGAAATTACTGTGTTTTCCTGCTAATTGGCCATTAGGAGCAGCTTGGTAAAATGGTTGGAGCACTAAAAAACTGTGGTGAAAAATTGCATGGAGTTGGGTTTTTTGTTGAGTTTTTTTGTTGGGTTTTTTGTTTGTTTGTTGTGGTTTGGTTTTTTTCCTTTGGGTAAAGCTAGTTTTCAGATTGATGTTCCAGGTAGCCACCTGGGTTACATTGAAATGTTTCTAGCCATGTACCTCCTCTTTATGATTGTTTCAGAGGGCTTTGCACTGACTCAGAAAGGCACCTTTGACTGTGTGTGTAGCCACAGGAAGGTGCTTTCATGTAAAAATCATTGGGGAGGGGGGACTGTATATCAGGACTTGTTTGTGAAATGGTTGGGTTGGGAATTGACTTAAACCCTCACCGTACTCAGAGAATTAAAGGAGGTGATTTGTCTCACCGCTTAAAGATGAGCAGCCACTTTCAGGGATGGAGTTCCTTACCTCTCTGCAGAGAGACTTGAAATAAGATGCCCTGCCTGCTCTCTGGAGGAGTGCAAACCAGGTGTAGTCAGTGTAGCCTTAAAATAAATGCTAGTGAAAAAGCAAAGGTCCTAACCTTGACAGGTCTGAATGTTACTGGGCTATACAAAGCCTAAAAGAGAAATTGAAAGGAAGGACCCTTTCTGTTTGTCTTTCCTGTTTCACAGAACTTGCATATGAACCGGGGCGGAGTATGCAGGAGAATGATACTGATAGTTGCTTTTCTGTCTTTCTCCTGTACTTTGCTCTTTAGTTTAACTAGGCATTTGGACCATTGCAGGATTTCTGTCTGTAGCCTGTTCTTATCTAGGAAAGTAGTGTTACCTTTTAAACCGGTGAAAATACTATTGATCTAACGTTATACTGAAGTTCTTTCATCTCTAGCTGTTCTGGCCGTTTTGCAAAATGGATAAAAGTCCTTGTCCTCTCAATTTTTGAAGGAGATAAATAAAATGCGGTGTTATTGTATTGTAGTTCACCTTCATAAGCTTAGACACAGGTAGGATAAGAATCTAGGTCTCTTCCTGTTCCTGGGATCAGTGCGTTAAGACGGAACTTTTCACTGTGTTGCAGATGTGATATATGTTTGTGGGCATGAATAGCAACTATTGAATATTTATGTATATACTAATGAAGCCCTGCATCTGTTTTTACATATGCATGTGGGTATGGATTTGCAAGATACCGGTGTGGGTGTGAATAGATGCAGGCCTGGGAAAATTGCGATAGCTTGTAACTGTGCCACTTGGCACATACACTGTGTACAAACGCATGCTTGCAGAACAGTATTAAAAAGCAAAATAAAAATTTCTACCTTCCCTTCCCAAAAAGAGTAGTGAACCCTAGGTCTTTTTTTAAACATAATTACCACTTGATGAAAATCTTGATAAAAACCTCCTGCTTCCTGTCTTTGGTGACTTTTTGAATGGGAAGCACTGTTGTGTGGCACTGTTTACATCCCCAAGTAGGCAAGCTTTGCAATACTATAGGCAGGAAAGTGAATGGTGTTAGAGTGAACTTGACAACCCTTTTTAATATACTCTGCAATTTAGAATTTGGGTGGCAGGTGAAGTTGGCAGTTTCATTGGACTGCATGTTGGGAGTTATTTCTAGGGATGTATGCATTGAGCCTGTTCTGTGACAAAGGTGCTCCCTCACCCTGTGCTTGCTTTTTTTAAGAGATTGGTGATTCATAGTTACATTACAAAATCTGATCTGCTGGAAGTTGGGGTTTAGTTACAAGAATGCTTCTGAAATCAGTAGTGTGTTTTATTTGCCTACCTACAGTGTTATTGAAGCTACTCCTTGGCGCCTGTAGTGTGTCTGAAATTTCCATCATACCTGATGGTCCCCAGGAACCATTTCTGTTTCTTTAACACAATTATGTTGTAGCAAGAGCCTCAGTACTTGGTTCTGAAATAATTTTGTTGGTGCAACTATCACTCTAATTTAAATGTTGGAAGACTGCTGATTTACAGGAGGGAATTCTACGATTTTACCACAGGGTCTTGATAATTTGAGAAATGAGAATACAGTGTTCTGCTCTCTTATTGTTTCTTTCTTGGTAGCGTTGTTTTTAAAAGGTGTCCTGCCTTTTCAGAGGACTGACTTAGTGCAAGCAGCCTGTTTTGCTTTTAACTTTCACAGTATCTTTTAAACTATTGTTTTGGTGTCTATTCTGTCATCTTTGTCTGAAAGTTTCTGTTTATATTTCTAACTCTACCACTGAAGCCTTATAACGCAGGGCTAGCCTGATGAATAGTAATTAGCCTCTGTTGTAATTTTGTATCATTAAGTGCTCTTTTCCAGGAAACCAAGGAAGAAACATTCCTCTTTAGTATCTCTGTTCAGCGGCTTTGTCAGTGTAATGCACGCAGGTCTTGAGTGCCAAGTACGGACTATATTGGGATCTTCCCTGCAAATGTCCCAACTGTTACTACTTTTTAAAAAAGATGTTAGCTCTATGCACAATAGGTGCCTGAACTCTATATAAATTTGCCAGTCTCCTCAGTTGAAATACACAGTATAGTGATTTTTAGTACAATACTAGTTCTGGCAGCAGTCATACCTACTGGTTTCTTAAGATGTCTTATTACAACAGATGAAAAAAAAATGGAGGCAGGGAAGATCAATGCTTGAGCAGTTTCATAGAGTGGAAAGTAGTGAATTAATAGGCAGTCCAATAACAGGAATTTCAGACTTTAACTGAATTGGAGTTGATATTTGAGGATCAATATGTATACGCTCGCCCTTTTTGCAAGGCAGTGAGTGATCCTGTCCTTCATATTGCAATGTGTGGCATTCTTCTGCTGGTACGAGACAGCGTGCGCTACATCTGGTTATGATGTTTCCCCATGGGTGTATTTCCTCCCTTGAAATCACTATGCCCTCGGGTGTACTTTTTTAATATCGGCCAGTATGACTGCAGATCCTTTCCTCCCTGTTTATTCCTGTGTGCCTTTTTTTTTTCCTCTGGTCACAGTAAGTTATTTGCTTGCAAATTAATTTATGGAAATGACTTCCACAAGTTGTTAGGTAGCATCCTGGAGACCTTTCTCCATGTGCTTCAAGTTAACCGGTAGAAGAGGGAACTCAGTTTGCCAGGGCTAACATACAGTGACTTATGGAACTCTTCCTGCTTGCTCAGCGTATTAATAGGGATGAAACATCAGAGTAACAAGGAAAAAAGTGAAGCTGGTACTGCTGCCTTCAGAAGGGGAAGTAGGTAGAACAGCTCTATGTGGCTTCTATCTTCTAATGACAGCTTACTCACTTTAGTAAACCTGATTTCTCTTGTATTTTTATCATATGTTTGAAATACACCAGATTTTTGCCTGTTTTTAACCCTTCTGACTGAAAGGGGGATGTTCTCCTATATATAAGTAGGAGCACTCACTTCTGGTTTAGTGGAATGATAATTGGTGAATGATTCCTAGAGCACTATTGGCACTGATGATGAGGTATGAAAAGAAATGAAGACAGCCCCTATACTTATTGCTGTGTTTTCTTATTTTACGTAGGAGCGTAAGGGACAAATATAGAATCATAGAGTAGAATCATAGAAGGTTTTGGGTTGGAAGGGACCCCTAGAGGTCATCTAGTCCAACCCCCCTGCAGGAGCAAGAACACCGCTAACTCGATCAGGTTGCTCAGAGCCCCGTCCAACCTGGCCTTGAATTTTTCCAGGGATGGGGCCTCCACTACCTCTCTGGGCAACCTGTTCCAGTGTTTCACCACCCTCA
>NW_009258554.1:446839-454600 GCF_000687185.1 Egretta garzetta
CCCAACTCCCTCAGCCTGTCCTCATAGGAGAGGTGCTCCAGCCCTCGGATCATTTTTGTGGCCCTCCTCTGGACCCGCTCCAACAGTCCCATGTCCTTCTTGTGCTGAGGGCTCCAGAGCTGGATGCAGTACTCTAGGTGAGGCCTCACCAGAGCAGAGGAAAGGGGCAGAATCACCTCCCTCGACCTGCTGGCCACGCTTCTCCTGATGCAGCCCAGGGTGCGGTTGGCCTTCTGGGCTGCCAGCGCACCTTGCCAGCTCATGCCCAGCTTTTCATCCACCAGCACCCCCAAGTCCCTCTCGGCAGGGCTGCTCTCGATCTTGATATGAGAATGTGTAGTTTGCCAGTTAAAGGAAGTGTGTATCGTGGCTTTTTTTTGGTTCAGTTCTGACTTTAAAACACTTAAATGAGCAAATGACTTGCTCCTTTTCCTGATCAGGCTAGTTCTTTCACAGTCTTATCTGAGATACCTTTCACAAACAGATTTTGAGTAGGGTTTTTTTGTTGTTTTTTTTTTAATGGTTGACTTGCTGGATATGAAGGCACAACTTGGAATGCTTTGCAGTGATAAAAAATAACCATACTAATAAAATTGTGTGCCCTGGCTGCTATAAACTATGTTGTAACTTCTGCCTTGAAGATAGAAAACTCTTCCTTGGTAGTTAGAAGAGAGGCCGCAAATCTAAGTTGAAAATGTGTGTCTTGACTGGAGGCCTAGGAGGTGTTTGTTCTGTGACTGAGTGATGCCTTCAGCCTCCATGTGCACTCTAGGTCTCTGGTTAAGGACGAGTGAAAGCCACCTTTCCCCAATTCTCTTTTGCTGTGTTGCAGTTGTGGCAAGAATCTGCTGGTCTTGTTCCTTGGCTGTTGTAGTCCCTAGCCCTTTCTGACATGGGAATGTTATACAAGAAGTCTCTAAGCCCAGGCAGTGCTGCAGCAGGGATCTGTGGGCAAAGGCTACCTTCCCTACTCATCTTGAGGATCAGTTTTGCTATACTACACTGATAGTGGTATCCTTCCAAGTGGCCTTCTCACAAACCTGGGTTCAGGTGATCTATTGAAGCAGTTTTGCCACCCTGGGCAGATGTTAGCATCGTGCTTCTTTTCTCTTTCTGGTATCTCCAATGAGCTGTGAATTCTGTGCATTCCACAGAAAAGAAGGTTCATGATCAGAAATCTGGGGCTTTGACCCCAGTGAAGTGCCAGACTTGAAAATACAGAGAGAATGCCTAAAGCTAGTTAATGGGAAGGAAAAGCTCCACCGTAATCATTTAAGTGCTAGACAGCTTCCTGTTGAATAGTTATCACAGAGAAAGTGAATCATTTACTTTGGGCTTTTCCTGCAAGTGCCAGTTCTGTGATGGGGGGAAGCAGAAGTCCAGATCTGGGCTATGAGAGGAGAAGGCTGCACATAGTGAAACAGCTTCAGCACAGGAGGTTTCATCATCACAGCTGGACATTTCCTCAGCCTTTCTGTGAAAGAGAGGCTACTTGGAGGATGCTTCGTGTTTGTTGTGTGTTCATATTTTGTATGTTTTGAGTGAAAATGGCAAGATACTTCCATTTCCTGCTATCATTGCGTAGAGTCCAGAGCAGCACTATCCAGGGCCTGCAGTTTGCATTAGTAAGACTTTTGAGTTTTGTCATGTGTTTGTATATGTGCAGCAACAGTTACAGTCTGCACTCTAATTAGTCTTTTCCAGGCTTATGCTCACTACTTGTGTTATGGTGGAGATTCATTTTGGCACACTGAAGAAATGCACTTACGTTGCATATCTTGTTTCCTTGACAATGCTCTACTGCTTACAGGTTTCAACTAAAGTGTATGCTATGCTAACGGAGCAAGTGAAATTTCAGTTTTATTTTTGTCAGCTTGACAGCGTGTCATGTTCAGCTTTTTTGTTGCATAGCTGGTTTTCTCTTGTGCCGAAAAGACACTTATAAACACTACTAGCACAAGAGAACACACTGTATTTGAAGAAATGTAGTAGGTATTAGGGCATACATTCCAGTTCTGAGAGGTTCTCTGAAGCTGCTTCTTGCACGCTTGTTGCAGTCTGGTTCATAGAAACATTGTTATCTTCTGCTTGTGAAGTTCAGACTTCACAGCCGGGGAGAGCTCTTTGTCTCACAAACCTGCAGTTACTGCAATGCTGTTTGGTTCTCCTGTGAAATAGAAGCAGAGGCACCAAATTGTCACATTTGACTTGGTGAGGTCACCCTTGGGTGAAGACAGGCCTGTCGACATTAGCCCAGTTCTGACATAGATGCCCTATTCTAGCCTTTAAAATTGGTTTTAAGTATTACTTTTGGCAATAATGTGTGATATAAATCCTGTCTAAATAAAACTTGTTTACCAGCCATATTACAAATAAGAGAAATAGGAGAAATAAGTCTCAAGCACGCAGTAAAAGCATTGTTTTGAATGTGACAGGGACAGAATAAGTGAATCCTAAAAGAGAATATCTGCCTGCCTAATTCTCTGCAGCTATCCACCTAAATGAGAAGGGCGCGACAGCTTTTTGTTCGTTGTAGTGAGCTGTAGAAATGCAGCATCTTGCTGACTGTGCAAGTAACAAACCTTTTCCCATTCTGTTCCCGAGGAATGCTCTAATGTTTGCGGTGTTACCTTACGTGCTAGGGCTATCTGCTTTACTGGACCACAGCCCATAAACCAAAACAGCTGCTTTGCATCTAGCTCTCCCTTCCTTTTTCCCCTCATGTTAAGAAAGCTCCTTGTTTGGAGGAGCGCAAAGCACTCTGTGCGAGGAAGATAACTATAGAGTTGATGTTTTTAGAAGAGGGCTTGACTATCACCAGCTGCTGTCAGCTTGTCCTGGACTTTGTTACAGGACTGATAGTGCTCTTGAAAAGCCAGATCTTTGTGTCCCTGTGTTGAAGTGCTACAGACTGCCTGGGGAGAGTTCTGTGTGTGTAGAACGTGTTTGTGCATGTGTGTTCTTCCTTTGAGTAGGGCACTGTTTAACTGTTCAAGTGAATTTATACTCCTAGTGAGAAGGTCCGGACTGGCATCCGTAGGAAAAAGAAAGAAAGGTTGATGGCATGGATTGAGGCAGATGGGCAGTATGCAGAACGGGAGAACTTGGCCGGGGGTGTGGGGTTTTTTTGTTGTTTGGGATTTGTGGCAAATGTCCTTGATTATGACTTTGTTATTCTTGCTGTGAAGAAGGTTTTTGGCAATGTGGATGGTTTGTGTGGGTGGAACCATTTCTTGCACAGATCAGGTGGATTGGTGTCGTCCTAAATAGTGAGGATGTGATGTTCTGCACTCCTTCTAGGTATGTTCCCAGTCTCTGAGGAAGCCTTTCTAGAATCAGGCACAGTCCCAGCAGGAAGAGCTGCCTTGTTGTGGCAAAGCATACTTCTTGTAGGACTTCCTAGAGGGCCCAAGGAAAACAGTATTGAAATTGTGGTGAGACTTGGTGTGATTTAGATGTGCAGATGTGTTAGGTGTTTCTGAAAATACCAGCTTTGTAGGCCTATCGCAAAAGAAATGGTTAGAGTTGAGATGTGCATTTTGGAAAAACTGAATACAAGCTCTGGTTATTGTAACTACTTTAGAATTAAGTACTACAAAACCATGGTATCAGTTTTTAAAACTAAAATACCTTTGTGTCACAGCTCTAGCCATCTGCCACATCATTCAGTAGCTGTGCCAATGATTAGTGTAATTTAACACATAAAGCTATTTTTTTCGCTTGTGACTGGTTATTTTCAAGGAATAAGTTGGTGAATCCAGGGGTAAGCTTGAAGTGAAGTTCAACCGTATTTGGAAGCTTGAATCCTTGAAAACCTGGGACTCTGGACAGATTAGTTTATTAGAAAGTAACTTGAAATTGAGAAACTTCTCCATTTCTAGAAAAAAAAAATCTAGGCCCTGAAATACTTAGTCTTGGGAGTGTTTTTATTGCCCTCCTTAGAACAGGACACTGAATTAGGAAAAGATTTGGATTAGGTGAGCTTGATGGCCTCTCAAAATTTCTTATGTATGCAATAATTTAATAAACTTGTACTTTATTTAGACTTGAAGGTCAAAACAGGAAAAGCTATCTACACGGCTACACTCTTGTTTTCTGTGATGTCTTGGATATCTTGCTCTAAACTCATAAGGAGAAACTTTCCTGTCAATGAAGACTGGACATTGAATAGGTCTTCTGCAGAAAGATCAGGAACTAGTTTTCCTGCCCTCTTGTAACTGTGTACTCTTGTCCCCCACCGTTGCTGTGGGGAAAAACTGCTTTGATAAAAGCACTTGGTGAACTATATTGCTGATAATAACTAGTGGAAATAAATAAATCAGTCCGTCTAGGTAGAGAGGACTCTGGACTTCCTGGTGGGATTTTGATACTGTAAAAATATGAGGAGCTTTCTGCAGAGTTGGATGATCTGTTTTGCAGTAGTTGTCTCTGCTGGGGGTATATTCAGACATGCAGCCTGTTCCATCTCTCTCCACTATTTTCTCTGACTGTTGTTAGGATGGTATCCTGCCAATTGCTGCCAGTGAACTGACAATTGCATCCTCCCCACGGTTCAGGAGACAGGGAAGGCTTACTGAGGAGGAGGAAGGAAGGAGAGCTGTTCCACTGTAGTTAGTTTAAGCCAAGAGAGTTTTCACAGTCTTGCACATTGAACTGAAAGGTCCTGAATCTCTTCCTGGTCAGAGGGGTTCCAGGGTTACTTGCAGGTTGAAGATAGAGAGAGCTTTAAGCTCTTGCTTTTAACTCCTGCCTCGGTCTGTGTGCTGATGTTCTTTTTCCCTTAATTTTTCCAGCACTGGTGCTAGCTGTCCTCATTTGAATCTTAAGATGATATTCCTTCCCAGATCAGAGTTAGTGATTGCCTCCCGCCTCTCCCCTTGTCTTAAAGCAGGTAGAAATATGGAAAAGACTATACTATTTTACACCCTTTCACTTGGGCTGTTAAGATAAACCAGGGCTTCATCCTTCTATTAAGTTGTTATCAGAGTTATTTCTACCACTTTATCAGGTGAAGTAGCCTCTTAAAAGCACCCCTAGTCATATGTTTGGTTAGTACCTACTTGTAAAACCTTCCTTCCGGATTCAGGAACGCTGCTACACGGACTCTTGAGTTCAGGGCACAGTGTGAATATTGTGTGGGAGAACAACAGGTTTGCTGGATATTCACTGAGTGGTTTCTAAGTGGTTGTGGTGCTTCCTGATTGAGAGAAATGTTTGGGAGTTGTGCTGGTTCATGAAGAACTGGGGAGGGTAGTTGTGCTGTCTGAAGAAGCTTATTTATAGTATCACCCAAAAAGATAGGCTAGGCACACAGCAGCTGCATACCAACAGATCTCATCTTCTAGAAGAATGTGGGTAAGTCCACTGATCACTGGCTTTTTTTCCTTCCCAGTTAGAGCTGGGCTCAGACTGATCTAGGGAGTGGCTGTAGATCTAGCTTTTCCTTTCCTGTCTAGTTCAGGGAAGTATACTTTTGGCATTTAATGCCATTAGTTGAGCAAAGTCCTTGTTCAGATCCTTGACTTAGTTTAGATGAATAAATAAAAGTAAAACCTAATTCCCACAGGCTAGCAGAAGGTTAAGGGAGATGTATTTAATGTGTTAGTGTGGTGGCGGGAAGCTTTTTCTTGGAAATCCCTTAATTTCTTTGGCCAAGCAGTGGCCAAAGGGCTCAAATTGTATGTGAAAATGTTGTCTTTTTAAGCAGGTTAAAACAGAAAATGGGATAATGCATTTTTCTCACTGTATTACTCTAACATCTGTCAGCGTGCTCTCCATCTTGCAGAGCTTGGTAGCCATCACTGGTACAAAGATTTGTAAGTCGTCAACTTGAAGAAATTGATAAAAAAATGCAAGTCTTTTCTAGTGAAGTGTGTTAACTTCGAAATTTTAAGATGGCTTAGAAGTTTGGCCTTCTGTAGTCACAGTTTCAGGCTGTTCTAGAATGGAGAGAAACAAGCTAAAACTAGTTAATCTTTGGGTTGTTTGAGAGTATCATGTAAGATTAAAATGTTTGGTTCCAATTCTGATGTAGTTAATCTAGCACTTGCCTACTATTGCATGGAGATACTGTCCTGAAGAAAACACTGAGCCTTAAATATAAATACTCCTGCTTGATGAGAAGAGTCTTAAGCTGCTTCTTACAGTTGTATGGTAGAGCTGTTGCCTTTCAGCTTAGTTCTTCCCTTCAGGAATTTTGTGGTGACCAGGTACCAGCCTTGGCTCTAACGCTGTTTTAATTCTATGCTGGTGATACATTAGACATATTCTGCTAGATCAGCTAGCTGGGGGCTAGACTTCAAGTGATAACTCCTACTTCTGCTTATATACAAAATAATGAGTGATAGCCTGAGTCTGACTCCGCAGCTCTGGCAATCTGAATCCAGTCACATGCTGAAAGAAGTTAATTTTTCTCAAATGAACAATGGCTGCAAATGGCTTGCAAACGTTATGTATTTCTCAAGACACACCATTAAATATTATGATTTATTCTTAAATCATTGTTTAAAAGAATAATGCAGATGGTTTTAACTTGCATAAAAGCTTATGCAAGGGACATAGTGTGTGATAAAGCATGAAGAACTCTGATCTGGGAAGGTCTTGAGTCTTGGAAATGCTGCTGCATTTAGTATTCAGCCCTCTAAGTAGCCAGGGTAAGGGTGTGTGTGTGTGTAGCAATAACAATAATCAAAAAGCCTGGAACTTTAAACAAATAACTGCTTTTGAATATGAAGTACCCAAAGGCTTATGTGCTTCATAACCTGCAAAATGAGCATATGGGGGGAGGGAAGAGGGGGAAGGAAACCCACCTACCCATAAAAAGTACTTCTGATATTCATAACTTCCCCCCGCCCCCAAAAAGGTGTTTTAATGAAGTGAAAATAGTTATGTGGAATACCTTTTGTCAGGGAGAAAAGAACAAGCCCAGAAACATGACCTGTACAGGGAAGTTTTTGTCAGGATATTTTCATGAGGCTCTTGTACTAACCTGTTCTTCCTTGCTGGTGTAAAAATGTGAAGTATGCAGGCCAGTCTTTTTTTCCTTTGCTGAAATTTAATTTGGAAGCTGGGGGAGAACAATGTTTACTCCTTGAATCTCAAGTTGTCCACAATGCAACAGGGCTAGTCATCATACTTACGTCTTGAGTCTCATCTGTTGAGTTACATGTCAAGAGTTGTTAATTCAAAATACTGACTGATCTTAACTTGTACTGCCATCAGTGCGAAGCAGGGTGCTGGTCACCTTACAGACTCTTTGATGGAAGAGGAATAGGTAGGTCCAGTGTAACCATTTGATTCCACCTTCCTCCTGCCCCACAATGAGCTCACATGATCTCCATGGTTGTGTTACATGAATTCAAATTGTGGCTGTGTCTGCCTATCATGGAAAAGGAGCCATCCCTCCTTTGGCTCCATCTCACTTTCTGTGTAGCCTCCTTTCCCTTTCTCTCTTCTAAGCACCCAAATTGTCCTGAACTTCAGATTGGGTAGGGGGAGGGTCTGCCTTCTGTCGTTGTCTCTTATTCTGGAGGCTCAGCGCCTATTGCTGGTGCTCAAGGGTGGCAGATGTATTTTGTTTCTAGAAACCAGCACCTTTGGTGCCTCTGGCTACAAGTGCTAGATAACTTGTTTTGAACAGCAACAGACCCAAACTTACATGTTTCCTTATTTGCAAATGACACTACTCTCCTCATAACCTTCACTTCGTATCCTTTAGTCTAAAAATACTTACACTGCTTGTGTGAGATTTTCAAGGACAAT
>NW_009258554.1:454654-454967 GCF_000687185.1 Egretta garzetta
CTTTATAAACAAGAAATTTTGGCTGAACAATGGAACACTTAAAATCTGACCCTTAGTAAACTGTTTACATGTTACGTATTTCAACACAAATAGTATTATTGTTAAAGAGTATAAATATTCATGTAGTTTCTCTCCTGTCCCTTTAGGCCATCTTTTTTTTTTCCCTGGGTCAAGAATTGTTCAAAAGGGCATGTAAGGTACTACAAATTGAGACATACTCATGTGCTAGTCATGTTTAGGTCCTTGAGGCAGCAGTAGTAAAACAAATCTCGTTGTGCTGCGAGTGTTTTCTTTCTCCCTTCAGAATCTTTTT
>NW_009258554.1:455009-482317 GCF_000687185.1 Egretta garzetta
TTCAGTGTCTAAATGGCTTCAGAAATTAGACTTGAAAGGCTTGCTTGTTTACCTCATTTTGTTTTGCTCTGTCAAGGTTAGTAACGCATCAGCTTTGGAGAGAGTGAATTCAAGGTTTGTCGAACAGCAGCTTTGGAGAGGGCGAGTCCATGTGTGAATACTGCTTGGAGAAGCCTCTTGTCAGAGTGGATAAAAAGGTGCCTGTGCATTATGATTCAGCTTAAGAGCTTTTATACAGAAGAATAAAGCTAATTGTAGTTTCCCCTTTTTGTAACATCCAAGGCTTACCAACTCTCTGCATCTAAGGTGCACCAGCAGAAGAGAAAGCTTTTGTTCTGGTAACCTCTGGGAATCCTGTCATGGATGCAGGTCCTGTTGTTTGGCACCCCCAGGGGAAGGACTGCCTTTACCATATGCATTTGTAGAGCTCAGTGTGTGAGCAGGTACTGTGGCAAAAAGCTTAGCCTGGAGAACAACAGTGTGCAGAAACTGCCTGACGCTTGGGTGCTCTTGGTGTTATGCTGGCAGAGCCTTTTGGATTCTTGGGGTGTTGGTTTGGTTTTTTTTTTTCTGATTTTCCTATCTCACTTCCCATGCCATCCTCAGAAAACAGTGAGGCAGCTGTGCATCCCTGTGCTTGAAGATGGTGAGGGAGAAACCACAGAGATGCTTCTGTGAAAAAATTATTAAAAGGCTAGTGAAAGCATTAGTGGACTTCTAATACTCTGCTGCTTTAGACCTACCAGAAGTATTAAGTTGGTGAGGTGTTCAAGCAGCACCTTTTTAGTCATGCTCTCAGTGTAGTGAAGCTTGTCACAGGTTCTGTGTATAACAAACTGGGGCTTTGGTATTAACCTGAGCTGAGACAGCTGGCAAGAGTCTGAAGGGGAGTGCTTTCCAGTTCATGTGGCTGTGGAGTCTTGATAAGTGGCTGGTTGGCAGACTGTGTTGCTGTAGCAAGGGTGGAGGCTATCTGCTCTGTGGTGTTGCCTGTTCCTTTGCATTTCAGGGCGGTAACTGGGGCTGAAAGTGGTCTTTCCTGGTCTTTTTAGTTGTTGTCTTTTTTTTTTTTTTTTTTTTTTTTTAACTGGTTACATTATGGCTCACTGATACGATCAGAGCTTGCGTGTGGTTCTCACTAGTTTCATGTTACCCCTCTCCTCAAGTCTGGAACACCGACACCAAACAATTTGCTCATTTACCTCACAGCAAAGGAAGCGGCGCTGCTGTTAAACCCCTCCCCTCCCCAAGTGCAATGCACCAGACACAATTTACCATACACAATGTACATTGCAGAAACTCTTCTTTTTGATGATAATTTTTTACAATAGTAAGACTCTTCATTATTTTATTATGCTCAATGCACAAGATTTTTTTTTTTTTTTTTTTTTTTTTTTTTACTGTTTGGCAGGTCATTTGCAGTTATGATGACAAGAAGATTTGTAGTCCTTTCCAAGACTTGCCCAACCCTAAGAGCCAGAATTGTTCTATCTGGATGAATTAATTTCTCCCGCCCCTTATTGTTCATTCCTCACTTTACAAGCTATTTGAAGATCAGAGTTTGACCATGTAAGTAATCCCCAGAGGGTGCAGATAAAATCTTAAGAGAAGTTGTCAGTCAACAAGGGGATTAGGGAATATACTCTAAAATGTGCTGGGGTAATAGAAAATTCTGAATATTCCAGAGGAGGAAAGGCATGTCAAGACAAAGAAAGGAGAGTTTCTTTTAGAGAGTTAAAGATGACTGTAAAAGCATATTTACTAGCTTTTCTGTTTTTCTAGGGGAATAACTGCTGCCCCGGTTAGAGAAGGCTCCATTTCAAGAATTCCCTGTATTCACGGGTTACAGGCTGACTTGGCATAGCTGATAGCTGACATGTGGAGCACTTCAGTTTAGGGTCATCAGTTCAAACACAGCCTTGGTCAGCAGTGGAAGCAAGCCGTTACCATGGGAGGTTTTTTAATGAAGTGAGCTGGCAATCTGTCAGGCTCTTAGGGCATGAGTTTCTGCAAAACTACCATAAATGGTGCTTGCAAATAACCTTAGAGTCAAAGAATTAAGCAGGTGTCAATGATAATCCAAAGAAATGAAGTAGGCATACAGGGAGTAAAAGGCATGGAGCACTCATGGTTGTGCAGCTGATAAATGGAGTGTTTATACATTCTTTCCTGAACTTCAAATAAGAAAAACTCATTAGTAAAGCGGTGAGAAGCTTCTGACTACATCATCTACATTTTCACTGTCCAGATAAAAATAGAAACCCATAATGATAACGTTGCTGGGTAGGCTAGGCACCAGTAGAGCTATGCTTTCATGGTCCAAATAGGCAGTCCTTGAGTTTCTTGTGACTTCAGTCACCTTTTTCTGTGTACCAATTTAACACTTTTTTGGTTCCAGTAGCCTTTTCAGATTCCTGCTTAGCTCTTACTTGGATATACTGTTCATCAGAGGTGCTGTTCTGCTATGGTGAAATTGAGGCTGACTTTCCTTCACTGGAGTTGGCAGCCAAGTGCTTAACTCCCAGGGAAAATGAAGAACTTTCTCTGTTGACCTCTTAGGAGCTTTGCGTGGAATGTTCTTGCTCTTCTGCCTGCCCTTGGAGTGAAGGATGAAGGCGGTACCACACTTCTCTCCACCTCTGCTGTTGTTTGGGGTTTAATTTAATAATTTGCCTGAGTGGCTGAGGAGATTGTCTTAGTGTGGTACAGCATTTGTAAACAGTATTTGCACTGTAATTTTCTTGTTGTCTCCTCCAGCCCACTCATCTCTTTTTCCACCTCCCCCTATATGCATGCTCTAAGCCAGGCTAGACAGTTCTATTCATGCGAACCTAGTTATTCCTTAGGGAAGAAACAAGAAATGAAAGCAACCAGCCCAGAAGCTTCTTACTGAGGATAGCAATGTTAAAAGCTGTTCTGCCTGGAGATGTTAACTCAAAATAGGTCTCAAAACAAATTTGCCTTTTCCTCTTCTCTCTTTCTACCCCCAGTCTTGCCACATTGTGGTCAGAAATCCTTTTTTTAATGTTTATGACAGTTCTGGATATTTTCTTTGACTGAAATCAATGTATACTCTGAAACATATGCTCTTGACATGAAATCATCTACTCTAGGGAGAGGAGAAAAAAGCAACTGCCACATCACCAGGGTTAGCTCTGCCCTCCCACCCTGTATGTGTGGTGGGGAGAAAAAGTGATAGTATTCAGTTTTCACTAAAATGTCTGTATATGCTCTGTGAGAACTTCAGGTAAGAGTCCTGTGGCTTGCTTCTCTTATACTTGCATGCTGTTTCTCCTGATCTACCCTCTCCCTTTAAAATCATAGATGACAGATTCCTGCTTTACACCTGCACCTCTCTCATTATCTGCCAAGGAGAACATAGTTTGACGGATGAACTGAACTCTGTCCTGCCTTGATTGGTAGGTGGTGATGTAAGTGTGCATAATTGAAACACCATTGATTTCCCTAGAGTGCAAAATTGAAAAGCGGGAGGTTAGCCAGCAGGATATGTGCTCTCCTTCTAGAGGAGTAGTTAAGTAAGGGAACAAAAATGCTGGAGCAGCTTGCTTTATTGCACCACATAAGTGATGGCAGCCTCAGGTGAGAATTCAAGAAGTGCTTGGAAATGGGCAAATTTCGTATTGCAATCAAATGGACCTCTTCATAATGAAGGCTTTGTAGAGGCTGCAGTAGCTCTCCTTTAAAATGGTGGCAAGCTGGCAAGATGTGGGGATTAAACACGGACTGGGAATGGGTAGAGACTTGAGGCGAAACACTAAATGAATGACACTAATTAAATTTAGTTGTTGCTTTATCTTATCCAGCACTTCTTCAGTAATCTCTCATCTTGCTGCTTTGAAGATGAGTAAATAGATTTTATAGCAAGGACAGTATGTGCTTTCCTGGCTGGAGGCTTGTTTCCAACTGAACTTGTCTAACTGTTTCTCTAAGCCATGTCCCTTCTGGATCTTGGGTGCACTTGTTACCTGTGTAACTCAGACTTAATCATGCCACGTGAAAATCCTTGCTGATTTGAAAAAATAGTGTCTAACCTGGGTTGTCTAGCTGAGTCATAACCCTTTAGAGGATCTGGAGGACCATGTGTTTTGGCTCTGGAAAAAAAGATTAAAAACTATTGTAGGAATTGTAGTTGTTCAAGCTGTGGTTGCTTTCTGCCTGCTTAGGCAAAGCTTAATTAGCTGCTTCCTTACAAACATATAATCATTGTGCTATCTTTAGCTGCTTTGTGGTACAACTTCACCCCATGAAAGACAGAACATCACAGATGGCTTACATTTTCCTGAACAAAACATACTCCAGGATAGTAGGCATGCTCTGGAGCTCTGCTCTTTGAGAAGCTTGCTGGTTGAAGATGGTAAGTTAGATAGGTTTTCCAGCTGAATAGAAGTAGTTTATGGAAATAAGATTTTTGAACTTTCAGAGCCATATTGGTAGCTGACAACTTTTTCTTTTGTTAAAACTCTCTAGTGTGAATAAAGTATGTAAGCTTGTGAAGTGTTGCTCTGAATTCTCAGAGAATCAGATGATCACACTTAAAATAGACCATGAGCCAGAGCCTAAAGCTGTGGCCATGTCTCACGGACTTCAGGTGAGATGTGTTAATGCTCCTGGGTAGGTATGGGCAGGACAGCTATTTTCACATACTGCTGCATTTGGCTGCCAAAATAAGACTTGAAATAAAATTAAAAAAAAAAAAAAACAACCCACACCAAAAAAACCAAACAAAAAAATCCCAAACCAGAACTGTGACTATGGTAAACATGTGGTGATTGCGTGAGAATTGCTGCTCATTATCACGACTGTATTGAATTGTGGTTCCTGGTTTTGCATGATGGAAGTGTTGGCAGAGGTAGGAGACCTGTTTGATGTACCGGTGCAATTAGACCAGATCACAATGGGTGGTATGATACAGCCTTGATTTCAGCATCTTCTGACTTGTGAATGCATGGTAGGAGGACACCTTTATACTTCATTTTGTCTGACAGTATGTACATTTTTTTTAAAACTTAAAAAACTGTTATTTTGGTAGCTAGTAGATATTCTTTGTATCAGAGGGTGGTGGTAACACAAGCTCTTGCAATAAAATAAAGTAAGTGGTTACTAGATTTCTGACTATAACCTAGAAAAACAAGTCAGTTCATTGAGGAACTTTTCACCCAGAGTAATGCACTCCACCAGAGATGGGCTGTGAGAGTAATCTTCCTTTGTATGCCTGCTCTTTTTTTTTTTTTCCCCCTGTGCTTACCTCTACCTCTCCTTTGGAAAATCCTGCAGGAAAAATGTGTCCATCAGTTGGCACAGACACTGTATGTTCCCTGTGTCAAGATTCCCAAAGAAACAGGATAAAGACTGTCTTCTGTCCTGCTGTATAGCTGTGTGTATGAGGACTTGAGGGGGAATGTCTTGGGACAGTTGGGGCAAGTCTCAGGTGTTTGTACTGACTTGTGAACTCGGTGTGACAAATATATTTTGTCAGGCACCCGACTACTCTAGAGGTCTGAGAACATTGATGGATAGTGTGGACAATATTGCAGTTCAGATGTTCTGTGTAAACCCTTAAGCATCAGACATTTTTGTGATTTATATCCCATGAGCTTATTGCACTTGCACAAAAATAAAACTGTGGATATTTGTCTAATTTTCTTGCAAAATTACAGAAAACATAATCTAGACAGCGAAGTTTTATTCCTCCTGTTATTTTTTAAATAGTCTAATTTTAAACGACTTGAACAAGAGAATTCCACACCTTCTCTTGAGTGTGCCAACTTGATAATAGAGCAAACCTTTAGTCTGATTCTGTTCCACAGCACTTCTGATGTGGGTCTGAGCTTTTCTTTACTGCTTTGTCACAGTCTCTAATGGCAGACCTTTGGGTTGCCCTAATTGGTGCTCCTCCAAGTTTCTTTGGGAGCCAGTTAGCTGTAGCCCTAAAAAGTCAAATTAAGATCCTGTGAGGAAATTCTACTTAGTGTGCAGCTCCTGTGAGCACAAGAAAAAGACAGTGATAATTCTACAGGTTTTTAAAACTGAAGTTAAATATGGGGTTATTAAAAAAGCAGTTGGAACCTTTCTTAAAGGGGTAAGCAAGAAGAAACGTGTCTGCTTTTTTAAAGAGGTGTTTCCTTAAAGCATCCAGAGGGCCTAAACTCAGTGGGAAGATCTAGACAAATAATTTGTATTCTTTCAAATAATTTATATTCTTTCTTTGACAGTAAGCAGGCTGGGTGTCCTTGGCTTTGCTTATGCAACTTCTTGTTAAACTTAAATGGTACTGCAACTAATAAAAAAAACCAAACAAGTTTTTTCTAGACGTTGTCATACTGAAGTGATTGGAATTACAGAATTTTTTAAAAATACTGACATAAGTATTTTCCTTTGCCAAGACCTTGTTGAATTTTGATTCTTTTTTCAACTTTCACTGACATTGAAAAATGAGGGAGATTAATACATTTCTTACAGCCTCTTCCCTCAGGTGTAAGAATATCCATAGGGTGCCTCTTCATGATTTGCATAAAACAGCTGCTGTTGCCTAAGGGATGGGTCCCATCTCACCACAAACCTTGTGTTTCTTTTCCTCTTCCATTTCTCTTGTGATAGTTGTGTAGCTGTGTGGTGAGTTGGACCAAATCTCTGACCTGACTGAAGAGGCTGTTCTTGTTTCTTTGGTAAGGGAAGGGTAGTAGCAATGTAGCCTTCAGTTGAAACTCGTTCTTATTTCCAAAATCAGGGAGAGGAAAGGAGACAAATACCTTTCAGTGGTAGCATGAAATAGATACCCTAAATACACAGATTTAAGCAAAGCACGGATTTGTGTACATGGTGATCCTGGATGCATCTGCTGTTAGTTATTGCTTCTACTCATACATTTAACAGGAAGGTTGTGTGGCTAGGTTTCCCACCACAGAAGTAGTGGTGTTCTTTTCTGCAGTATCGTTAAGTACTTAATAATACAGAGAGATATGATTTAATAAACCCAGTGAAACCACAGGACTGGAAGAGAATGTTGTAAAATTCAGGAACTGGTTTTGATGAACAAGCATGTTGTCTTTGGCATTTTTGAAAGCAGAAATGTCTGTTAGCACTTCTGTTTTGGGTACAGGTACTGAATTTTCTTTGTCATGTTTGAGATTACATTTTAATTTTTCAGTTTTAAGAAATGTACACTTCAGTGATCTGAATAAATTCTGAAATTTAGAACAAAAAAAATACCAAGACAATAAAAAATGCTTAATAAACTGTATTGTGTTCTGTTCTTGCAGTACTGTAAATGTATGAAAAGCGTAACATTTGATTCTTCTGAGATACATTTATGGAGTTCAGCATAGCTCACTTGCTGGTGATGGCTAACAGAGCTTTCCCTCTGGAATTTCTAGTGCCATTGCAGTGCAATTACTGGTGTCTGAAATAGTCCGAGAAGAGTGTCCTTAGACTTACAAAACTAGCAGCTGATTTTGGAAGGCTTCTCTGTCCCCATACTGGAAACTGTTCTCTGTACTGTTCTTGGCGATCTGAAATGGAGAGATAGTCCTGAAAGGAATCGCTTTTCTTTCTAGGAGGGTTTCCACTTCACTGCAGGATCTAAAAACAAAGAAAGAAGGAAAAAAACCAGCTGTGGCTTTTTCTGTTCGTTCTGTTTGTGTCAGATTCAAGCCTGAAAAAAACTAAAAACCTGTTTGTTATGTTATCTCAAAACTAAGCATCATATCATAATGATCTGTGAAGTATTACTAGATATGCCAACATATGTTTTACTGTTTGGATGAATTTTTTTAGTGTTTTTAACACAGTCTAAACAAATCTGCATTCCTTTTTGTTTCATTAAACAGCAAACTAGAGAGCTCAAAGAAACATCAAAGTAATTCATTTATTTGAACTTAGCAATGGTAAGGAAGCAAGTTTTGAAATTAGGTGCTTCTATTCCTTCCAAAATCTTAATGCTATATTCAAAGGTTGGTGGTTGAAATGGGCCTTGAAGAGTTGAATTTTAAGGATTGTAGGAGCAAGAATGTGTTTAATAATTTGCAGAGCCCTATTATGTCTCTTTGAGGTGTGCTTTATATTTACTGCTTGAGGAACTGAGTCACCGAAGGAAAAAATTTCACGTAAAAACTGGAATATTTGGTAATTTCAGAACTGTAGATGTGCAGATTTCTCCCTTTAAATGAGAACAACCTTGCTTTGAAAAATTGGGTCCCTGTGGTAGGACTGACTTTCCTTTCCATGAGAAGGGGAGGATATATGTATCAAATGTAGAAGCCGCTCAGTGAACCCTTCTGCAAGCAGTGGCTGACCTCTTTAGCCTAAAGACTTGAACTGTTTTGCCATAACACAAGTTTTGGCTAAAAGTTATTGCTTGGGATATTTTCTTCCAAGTTTCAGCATAAATTCCTAAGCTTATGCGCAGTGACAGCGTATGGTAATGCGGTAGCAGGATTTAGCCTAGCAACCCTACCTGGGCTGCCAGCTCCAAGAAAGGAGAGACTCATCCTGTGCACTGATGACATTAGAAAAGGTTTAACTTTTTTCAGTGCTTGTGGTATTCATGTCTAGATGAAGCCAAGTGGTTTTTTTTTTCCCCTATAAAAGGCTTAGTGCTGCTTTCTCTAGTTGCCAGAGGATTTAAGTGGAGATAGTTGATTTCTAAATATGCACACATGCAATCTTTGTGTGTTTTTTTTTTTTACAGGAAAAGTTCTTTTTAATACACACCTCTAACTTGAGGACTTTGGTGTTGCGATGAGACTGCTGAAACGATCTGCGTGCAACAGTGTAAAGCAGTATATTGCCCAGCATCTGTTGCCTCACATAACCATTGCCCACGACTTGCTCACCCATACGATCAGACTTGGCATTTACATGGCTTGCAGTTAGAATCATAGAATCCTTTAGGTTGGAAAAGACCTTTAAGATCATCAAGTCCAACTGTTAACCTAACCTTGCTATCCCACCGCTAAACCATGTCCCCAGGCACCTTCTCTACCCATCTTTCAAATACCCCCAGGGATGGGGACTTGACCACCTCCCTGGGCAGCCTGTTCCAATGCTTGACAACCCTTTCATTGAAAAAATTTTCCTGATGTCCAACCTAAACCTGCCCTGGCACAACTTCAGACCATTTCCCCTCATCCTACCACCCATTACCAGGGAGAAGAGACCGACCCCCACCTCGCTACAGCCTCCTTTCAGACAGTTGTAGATGGCGAAAAAGTCTCCCCTCAGCCTCCTCTTCTCCAGACTAAACAAACCCCAGTTCCCTCAGCTGCTCCTCATCAGACTTGTGCTTCAGACCCCTCACCAGCTTTGTTGCTCTCCTCTGGACATGTTCCAGCAACATGATATCTTTCTTGTGGTGAGGGGCCCAAAACTGAACACAGTATTCGAGGCCAGTTAATGGAAGCAGTCTCACTCAATCTTTCCTAGGCCTTACTCCTTTAAAGGTGCTGAGGTGATTAACTTCACTTTTAGACTGCTGGCTGGAACATACTTCCAGCTTTGACCTGATAATCTTCTCAAATCCTGTTGCCAGACCCTCCTATTAGGGGATGAGGAAAGGAAGAAGGACCCTGGGCATAAGAGGGCTGACCTGCTAGAGGTTCTCCAGTCCACCATGTGTGTGTGATAGATTTCCACTAAACAAGGCTTTTTTTCTAAATCGTCTGTTTATAGGGTCAGCCTACTCTGCTGGTTTCTTAACCTGTCTTCCCCCATAGGTGACCTTTTTTTTTCTTAGCAAAATCAGTTGTTCTCCCAAGTACTTCCAAGTAGCTACCATGAACCTACAATAGAAACAACTTATTATCCCAGAGATGAACATTATTTTAATGAATGAGTTCTTTATATGTCAAAATTAAAATGACAACCCTACAAGAACTAAAGCTTCTTGATTGCACTAAAATGAAACTGTGTGTCTTTGGCTGGATTCTACAGATATCCAGTGTTTTAAATCGAATTTACACATTGCAAGTAATCCAAAACGTAGTTCTGTAAAGGCAAATGTAGATAATTTAATTTTAAAGTGAAACATTTTTGCTTCCTTTGTACATCAGTATTACATTTCCTCACAGCCTTGTAGCACTGGCAGCACAGGATAAGAGAATAATCTCTGGCTTTGAACTATCTATTTAAAACCTTGTGGTTTGTTTGCCAGCTGAATAGCTGTTCCCTGTGGCCCTACTGTCGGGAATTACACTCTACCCTTGGAAAATACAGCATGGATTTTTTTTTTTCCCCCCATCAGGTACCTCTTTCATCCTGCGGCTCATAAGAAACTCACGTGTTCTCTGTCAACATCTGGACCAACATGATACTCAATCATTTCTTGAGGTCTTCTTCAGCGTTACTTTTTCAATTCTTCCAGAGCTTGTTTACTGCAGATTCAGTTGTTGTCAAACTTGACCAGTAAGAACTATCTTCAAGGAGAGAGGTGGCAGTTTAGTGAACCCTAGGGCCAGGCATTGCCTTTGTTTAGAAAGTAGAATGTGAAATAGGATTCACAGCTACAATCTCATGTACTAGAGAGTAGTTTCATGTGTTATCTTCATGGGTTAAGCTTTCTTTTGTTTAATGTTCTGTGAGGCCTGGGAATAAACATTTTGTTTCAAGGTAAGGAGGAAATCTGAGGAGCATATGAGTTTCATGGATATAGGGGAAAAAGTGACTTGCTGCTTTTAGCTCCCTTGACTTTACCTTTTAGGGTGATGTGTGCTGGGACTCGAGTATCTATACTCTCTTGTATTGCTTGGTTACATAAAAATTAATCTGCCTGGAGGTTAAATATGCAGGTCTGTCTCCTGCAAGGGATATTATGTTAGATTTAAAGCGTCCCTCGTGCCTCCGTTCTTGAAGATACTCAAAACCGGACTGGGCAGAGTCCTGTGTGTAACCTGTTCTGGCTGACTCTGCTTTGAGCAGTGGGACCAGAGTAGGCAGTCTCCAGAGGTCCTTTCCAACCTTAATTATTCTGTGGTTCTGTGATTCACAACTTCTTAATTTGACCCACTCCTCAAATAGAAGTTTTAAACAGGGTGGATCAGTGCACTTCCCTAATCAACAGCTAAATCAACTTCCCTAACCAAGAAGAGAAAAGGAAACACAGATGCATTTCCACCAGAAATTACCCTACTTCTTCTGCAGTCAAATATATTGATCTGGGGAAAGCTAATGGCATGGCACATCTCCAGTTTAATACTGTGACGGTTAGCTTAGTACTGACTCATGTTGTTGAGTGTAGCCTGGTTGGGACAGACTAGTTTGTTTTTTTCATGCACGTATTGTTTTTTCCATGAATGGATTTTAACTTCTTGTGTTCACTGGAGGAAACCAGAAGAGGAGCATGCTGGAAGTTTCTCTATGCTAAATCCTATCTGTAGAAAAGACTGCTGAGACAGTGAGCCATCCTGCCTGGACACTCCAGCCAGAATGTCTTTGCTTTTTTGTGAAAGTAAAGCTGATCTTGTTCACTTCATATGATCGTTTGTCCTTGAAGCATGCTACATTTGTGGAGATTACACCTAAAACTTGTTGGGCTGACCCGAGTTAGGATTGAAATAGCTGTGGGCACAGATTGGTATATAGTGTTTAGTGACTGGGTGAAAAACAAACCCACCTTAGATAAGGGATTGAGTTTGTTTGCAGATGTTTTGCATCTACATCTGCTTTGCTGCAAGTAGCTGTTGTAGCTGTTGACTTCTCTCACAGGTTCCC
Source organism: Egretta garzetta (assembly GCF_000687185.1). Lineage (NCBI taxonomy): Eukaryota > Metazoa > Chordata > Aves > Pelecaniformes > Ardeidae > Egretta > Egretta garzetta. The sequence continues at coordinate 466,734 of NW_009258554.1, forward strand.
TACCCTGGTTTAAATTCTTACAGGGCAAACAGCATTTAATAGCAAGGTATCTATCTTGTTGGCCATTTTGATTAGGCATTACCTTGCTGTTAATTTACTTAACTTTTATACATTTAACTAATGTATAGTTATACCACATTTACGTTAACACCAGCTTATGTAAACTCTGTGCTAAACGTGAACTGCCTTGTCCCCTGGAGTGGAGCTACGTGGGAGTCTAATGCTTAGATATGGACATACAGAGGCAGTAAGTGCTATGTTGAGTACATGGAAAAATGCGTGGATACCACTAGCGTTCTCTCCGCTGTGTCTCATGAGTTACTGAAATACCTAAATATCGAGTAACTTTAGGGTTACACCCCACACTCTATACAGAGATGAGCTCTGAGACCCTCCATACTATACACTGGCAGCCTGTTCTCTCCAAAGGTAGCAAGTATAACAGGCATAGGGGCACTCGGGAGCACTTTTAAGAGGTAGCAATCCAAACTACAGAAGGGACCGCCTCTTGTATCCAGTGAACAATACTGCATTATGCTTGTCAAGGACGTAGCTTCAGATTTCTCTACAGCTAGAGACTGTAAACTTGCTGCTGTTTTGTTCTCTGTTTCTCTGAGATATTAGCATGTCTCAATCTATGGCTGTTTAAAAATATGCCAACAACTCTGGACTGAAGTAATAGACGTATAAATACTGATCTTTCGATTAAACTTGAGACCCTACTGATCTGCTTAATAGCTGTATTACTGTGATATCTGAGGAGTTAGTTACCCAGGAGATATAATGGAAATGAAGTTGCTGTTACATAGCATATATGGAAAAGGGAAAACCAAGCTTATTGAAGATCCAGGTTAGAACAGTCCTGAATCAATACTGTTACACTGTTAGTGTATTTTATGTATTTTTAAGAGCAATTCTCAGGCACATGACATAATTTTTCTTCTTTTGGGATAATGGACTCCTGGGCAGTATACTACATGCTCAGAGCTCTAGAAGAGTACTTATCTCTTAAATTCTCTGATATAACTTGGTAAACTGACTATACCTGTACAGCTTGTAGTCGTCTTACATTCCTTTATTAGCTGCGGGGACACAGATGTGGCATACCTTGCCTGAAGCATTTCTTTGCATAGCATGTCTATGCCTTTGGCGGAAAACATCATTCAAATTTTATTTTACAAAGCAAACAATATGCAGGAGTGTGCCAGCAGTTTTTGGTATGCTGCTTCTGCACCTTAGTGCACCTACCAAAAGCATGGTTTTCTTGAAGTTGTATGAACCTCTTTCCTGTCTTTCCAAACAACCACTCTGTTAACAGCACTGTTTTTTTCAGCCCTACACACATAGGCAAAATTCTGGAAGTCTGTTGCCACCGTCAGCTTTCAAGGCTGTAATTCTTTAAAATAGAGGAAGAAGCGAAATTTCATCCATCCTGGCAAGGAAATGGAGTTTCAAATGACTAGGGTCACCTCCCTCACACTTCTTCCCACCCTGCACAACACATGCGTCAGTAAGAGGACAGGCGGTTACAGAAATGGCTACAGTATCAACTACTTTGACAGAAAATTAATCTTAATGCAGCTAAAGGCCTTGAAAGCTGATAATTTTGCACAGCATCCTGAACCTTCAGTGAAGCTTTTTTGCTATGCATACACGCTTGCAGTCATGATTAAAGTAACTTGATTCTGTCTTGGCATATTAATTGTGCATATATTGTCATGTCTACATCTGTACAGTAATATCAAAGCACTGGACTACTTTGGCGGCAAATCCTAGGATGTGGTCTGTTCTTTTTCAGTCTCAGAAAACTGCATTCTGTTAATAAACTGAGTAAGTCTTTAATTGCCTCGGGCTTTTCTTGTGGGAGGAGTGCTCTAGAACCCCATTTCTCTGGTTTCAAACATTGAGTTGCAGTCTAAAATTTTTGCTTCTGCCACTATCAGAGGTGCTCTACACTATTTATTATGTTGATAGAAATGGGTCAAGAAGTAAGGGAGACTAGAAGGGCTGATCACAAGTTCTTAGTTTGACTAGCCTAACAGCCCATGGGAGGCAGAACTGTATATAATTCCATGTGAAGCTTTATCAGTCTCCTGACCAGTGGCATTAATATTGCACGTCTTTTCTGGAGAGACTGCTGCATCCAAATATCACATTTGTTTCTTTCACAATTTGATCAGATGGATTTCTGATAGCCCTGGCACTCTGTTTCATCCTACTTCTGTTGCTCTAGTTCTTTAGGTCAGTAAATTTCCATATATGATATCTTGGTTCACTGTACTGCACCCACAGAAGCTCGCTGAGATGCAAACACAAGACACTTCTCTACTAATGAATGCACTGTGAAGCATTGATACTCTATATGGGCATCATATATTCTATTGAATGCATCACGCTTGTGTGACATAGATATGAAAGACTACTTATAGCTGATGCTGGTCAGTTGGGAAAATGAGTGAGGCTTGGATTTCGGATGAGTACTGCACTTCAGAGCATGTTCCATGTGAACAGAAAGTACCAAATTGTGTTTAAAAGGGGAAGGAGGTAGTTATGGGGGGAAAAATTACTGTTCTTGTTCTAGAGGGGTGTGATGCTACTCCTTTGAGAGTTACTTGATCTTTATATTGAGATTCTGTAGAAAGAACTAGAACTTATGGGATACAAATTAAATTAAATTCAGTAGCATAAAAGCAAGAATGAGACAGTTTGGTGTCCTTTAACTTGGAAATGACCAAGGAAGGAGAGAGAGTGATCCCTGTGATCAATAAGTACATCTAAATGTATACTAGAATTGGGTCATAGTTGTGGAAGAGGCCAAGGCAATCTGAGAATTGTCAGCAGAGGGGTGTACCCTGCAGTATGCACCCTATTATGCCATACTCTTGTAAGAACTCATCCAGCCAAACGCAGCATACAACTATAGTCCTTCATAAGATTATATACTCACCCCAAACCCAACAATACAGTCCTCCTCTTTGGGAGTGCCTGTCTTAGACTAGAAGAGCTTGATTTAACCTTGGTATAATGAAGATCAAGAGGGGATGTGGCATGTGTCTAAAAGTATATGTAGGAAGGGAGGGAAAGCTAATGCGTAGGTCAGTGTCATCACAGGAACAAAGCGATATAAACTTGGCCTGGAAATTAAGTTATTGATCATAAAAACACCTGGGTTCAGGAAGAAACTTCTGAGGTGATAACAGGGATGGAACAAAAAGCGTTACTAATCTCTGTTGCCACAGCATGATGTCACTTAGGAAATTGCCCATTTCTGTCACCCTCAAATTGTTCTGTCTGTGTTTTGGTCTTTGTCATGGTTTAACCCCAGCCTGCAACTAAGCCCCACATAGCCACTTGCTCATTGCCCCCAGTGGGATGGGGGGAGAGAATCAGAAGAGTAAAAGCGAGAAAACTCGTGGGGTGAGATAAAGACAGTTTAATAGGTAAAGTAAAAGCCGCACACACAAGCAAAGCAAAACAAGGAATTCATTCACTCCTTCCCATGGGCAGGCAGGTGCTCAGCTGTCTTCAGGAAAGCGGGGCTCCATCGCACATAATGGTTACTTGGGAAGACAAAACACTATCACTCCAAATGTGTGTCCTGTCTCGTCCCCCTTCCTTCTTTTTCCCCAGCTTTATATGCTGAGCATGATGTCATATGGTGTGGAATATCCCTTTGGTCAGTTGGGGTCAGCTGTCCTGGCTGTGTCCCTTCCCAACTTACTGTGCACCGCCAGCCTGCTTGCTGGTGAGGCAGTGTGAGAAGCTGAAATGTCCTTGACTTAGTGTAAGCACTGCTCAGTAACAACTAAAACATCGGTGTGTTATCAACATTAGGATATATATCAACATCCTAAATCCAAACCACAGTGCCAACTACCAGGAAGAAAATTAACCCTAGCCTAGCCGAAAATGGGAGAGTCTTCCAAATGAGCATTCTCCAGTTATCCTCTGTAGTTACAGAATATAATTTGGTAGTTACTGTAGAAGGTGCATGCCCAGTCAGTGGTGTCAGCGATGGAAGAGAAATAAGCCATATTGCTTTCAGAATGACTGGAAAACCAGGGGTATTATAGAAATGAAAGGTTAAAAGCAAACATTGCTCTTTCATTGTGGCCACTCAAAGTATTTGAAGATCCAAATATCAAAGAGTTTTCTAGTCTACCCCATGGAATAGGAAATGTTTTGTTACAGTTAGCCAGACCTCTCGGGTCCATGGAGAAAAGGCCACTTGTGATAATTTCTAGGGTATACGTATGGAAAAGACAAGGGAGTGGAGAGAGCAGGCATGTAGATTCCACAGGTGGCCTCAAATGTAATGAGGACCAAATTCTTTACATTTCTCAGTCTTCAAACTGGGGAAAAACAAGCTGCCTTAATGGCAGCGTGTGCTTCTGTTGGCATAAACTAATGGTAAATGTATGAATACTAAATGTTTTAATACTAGTGAGCAACTGGAGGGAGGGTGGTTTCCAGACGTTGAAGGCCCCAGGTTGTTCTCTCTGGAGAGGAACTTGCATTTAATGCTGTGGTCTGCTGCACAGAGCACTGTGTAGATTTCCAGGAAAGCGGCTACCGTCACACTGAGGTTCTGCCAGTGGTGTTGGTCATCCCAAGTTTACACAGTTATGCTGTGCTACTAGTTCATGCTGGCTAACTGAGCCTGGAAGCGGCAGCTGGGTGAAGTCAAAGGAAGTATTTCTTCATTTCAGTATTTTTCTTCTTAAAGAGAACTTGTTAGTCTGATTCTGAAGTTATTGCCTGCCTTGAGATAAGTTATTAGTAGCATGTTTGTATTATCACTGAGAAGGTCACAAGTTACCTTTCTTCTCTCTTGCCCCTTGTCTTTGCTGCATTAAAAGCATTTTGAGAAAATATCTGCCTGGCTAGTGCTCAAACACCAGGTGGAGGGTGGTGTTCTGAAATAAGAGATTATGGAAATTACTCAGTTTGAGCCCAAGGTCCAGAACTGAATCATCTACCAGTGGAAGTCCTGGAATGCCCTACAAGCCAAATTCCAGTGTGCAAGCAGTATAGTGGCAAAGCACCGCATCGGGGCTGTCAAACTACGCTGGGTGTTTCATGTTGTTTCGCAGTGTGGTAGTTTTCTGTGACCACTGAGAGCTTCAACACTGGGCTGTTAAAGAGGTGCATGTAGATGTATTGCACAAAAGGTGATTGTAGGCCCTTTGATGGGGGCTCTTGGACCTGCATTAAGTGAAGAGGGTGCTCGTGCCCTCTCATAGAGCAACTTTCTCTGCCAGATAGCCAGGAGGTTCAGCTAAGGATATCTGCCTCAGAGCCCCAGATATCCTTGCACAGGAATGGCCTTTATCCGAAGGAGGATGGAATTAAAAAGACTAGACAGAAAAGTCCTTGAGGATGAAAGGCTGAGAGAGAAGCTTTTATGTGTGCTCGCTACTAGGAACAAATTCTGCTGAATGGCATCCTTACACTTAGACTGGATTAAATCTCTGACTAATTCGTACCAAGTCTTTTCATGTCCCCACCAGTGCAGCTGTATTTGAGCAGGCTAGTGATGTCTGCCTCTGGAAGTGATGACTGCCATCTTATTCCAGAAACTCCTTGCCAAAGCCTCAGGGAGAGGAGAGTAAAACACAAACCCGCCTCCACCTCTTTCCTCTGTAACTGATTTCCTAACAGATTTTCGTTTGCTCGAGGCATTGAGCTTGGCATGGTCTTTGCTGAGAGAGGCATCTCCTGTGCGTTGGGCGGCTGGAGGGGAATCACTATCTGGCCAATTGAAATTGTTTCAGCATTTACTGAGAGTCAAATGTCCAGCCAAGTGGGGAACATACTGCCGGGTTACTATTTTTGAGCTATGTAACAGCATGTACAAATGATATTAACTTATGTCCAGAGTTGAAAGTTACAGATTTATGTACAGAGTTGGAAGTGTTACAAGTTTTGTTTTTTACCATACTATACCTATAATCTGGATTCCTTTTCAAGCTTTTGCTATATTTTGTAGCATGAGAACTCTTTATTCTACCTGTTTGCTACAGTTTAGCCAAAATGTTAAACCGGTTATTTGCTTACAGTATATTCCTGTCTCCTGGTAAAAGCTTTCCCTTGTACCTATGAGGAAAAGGAATGATGGGAAGCATTAGACATGCAGGATTGTGTAATAGCAATGAATTTTCATTAAGCTGCTAGATTTGATCAGTTGTCATTTGACAATCTCAGAGTGAAGTTTGTTAGTTGCTAAGGGTTGGATTTTGCTTTGCCCTTTTAAATTATTATTGTTACTAAAGATCGCAGAGTGTACCAGAGTGCAAAGGGTGGGTATTCTTATCTTTAGAAGAGGAAAGATTTACATGAGTGAATTTATCAAGGATTAATACTAAACTAAATTTAAGATACCGTCAAATTAAGAACTCTAAGATGCAAGTAAGAGACTGCTTTGAGAAAAAAAAAGAGGACTGCTTTTGACTGGAGCATCTCTTCTATGAGGAAAGGCTGAGGGAGCTGGGCTTGTTTAGCTTGAAGAAGAGAAGACCGAGAAGGGATCTCATAAATACTTACAAATATCTTAAGGGTGGATGTCAGGAGGATGGAGCCAGACTCTTCTCAGTGGTGCCCAGTGACAGGACAAGAGGCAATGGGCACAAACTGAAGTATAGAAGGTTTCAGTTGAAAATGTGGAAGAACTTTTTTACTTTGAGGGTGACAGAGCACTGGAACAGGCTGCCCAGGGGGGTTGTGGAGTCTCCTTCTTTGGAGATATTCACAACCCACCTGGACGATGTCCTGTGCAACCTGCTGTAGGTGAACCTGCTTTAGCAGGAGGGTTGGACTAGATGATCTCCCGAGGTCCCTTCCAACCCTTGCCATTCTGTGGTTCTGTGATTCTGTGAAAAGCTAGGATAGATATTTTTTTCCCCCTCTGAGAATAAAAACATGTCTACAGGAATTCAGCCTGGCACAGTTTATAGAAGAGGTTTGTGGGACCTGTAGAATAGAGCTCAATTAAATGATCTGATTTATGAATTTATGAAATAAAAGTTATAGGATTATTGTGTGCATTCTTTCTTCCTGTGATCTAATGAACTGGGATTTAGCATTGTGTCCACTGAACGTATTCAGTATCTTTTCTGTTATCTAGAAGCCCCATGCCTTAAGAGTCTAGGTAAATAAGTTTTACCATGAAAATGAGGTGTAGCTCCATACAGAATCTGTCATTCATTATTTAAAAAAAAAAAAAAAAAAGAAAAACATGATGGAAACTGTTCTCTTTCTGGTTCCCTTCAAATCCTGCTTTGTGACCTGTTCAAACTCTGTTCAGTCAGTAGTGCTCTTGTGCTAAGGTGTGTAATTCTCTGCCTTTGCAAAATGAAATTAAATTGCTTAATTGTATATTATGGTCTAATCTGGTGACTAATGTGGGAGGACAGGACAGGCCTGTGGTGGCCTGCGGAGCATCAAGAAACAGCCTGCTGCATCTACCCTAGGTTGAGTTCCTTGCCATTGCCATATATGGTTTTAGGTTTTTAGAGAAACTACACAGCACACATTTTCATGCACAACTTTTAAGGAGAAAGGAGGGCTAGGTGTAGTGATTTGAGCTACACGAGTAAGGCACACCCATCAGTGGTTATAAATGCACTGTGGGATTTTCTTTGGCAGCAGTGAAGCTTGAGTGAGTCGGCCTGCTGGTGGAGCTTGGGTCTGTTGGCCATGCATGGGTTGGGGGCAGTGGCAGATTGGGGCATATGATAGCTGGCATATTGAGTGCTGGCTATATTAACAGTGACAAGTGAAGGTATGTGGCTGGTAGTGAATAAGGTGCAGGCCCTCGTCTGCAGATGAGTCCTCAAGGTGCTGTACCTGGTTGCACCTTTCTGGTTAAGGGAAAGGAGGTGGCAGTTCTGGAGGTCTGGGTTTTGAGGTCCAATTTCTTAGGTGTTTTTCAAGCTTTGTGTGTATATTTTACCTGGCAATTATAAAGGCTGAGGTTGCACCCATGGGTTGTAGCATGGTCCCAGCTTTCCTGGACTTTCCCTAGAATAAAGCTTGGGGTTTCTTTTTGTTTATGAAGTTCAACAGCCTTTAAATGAAGTGGTTTGTGGGTTGGAGAAATCTTTATGGCTCTTTTATTCAAATGTGTGTTTACTTATGTTTCCTGGCTCACAAAAGAGTCTTGCAAGATCTGCATTAAGAAAAAAAATTCCAGAATTTTTAAGTCCCTCTGCTTTCCATATTCAGTCTTCTCCACAGAAACAGGATATACATCCATCAAGTAATCTGTTTGAACTGCTCTGGGCAGTGTACTCAATTTGTGATGCCTTAGCTAGCTGAGTGTGTGTGGAGGGTGGAATTATGAATCTTTTAATCCTGTTTTCTAACTACCTTCTCCTCCGCTACTTCCTTTGAGAAAGTGCCTGCCTTTTTTCCACACCCATAACAGCTGAGAGTTGGAAGCAACACAAAATAAAACTTGCTTTCCTGTGTACATTTTTAATGTCTGTAACTGGAATATTTGTGCTTCCTTTTGTGAGAGTCTTGTATTTACCAAACCACTGAGGAGTGAGCCTTGGAGTTAAAAGTCCAGGCAGCCATCTGCCTTGATTAGAATAAATGCTGTCACAAATGTCAAAAAGTCTAATGTCAAAATGTCAAATGACAAAAAGCAGTCTTTGAGTTTGCTTTCTGAGGTGTTACAATGTTTCTCTTGATGACCCTAATGAAGGTGGCTTTGGTAAGTTCAGCCTAGTTTGGACCCCGTGATTCTATGTGACTGGTAATCTTTGACCTGTGTAAGGCAGAATTAGGTAATAAAAGGGAGAGCTGAAGCACGTAAGTGGAGAGAAGTGCATATAACAGAAGGCAAGCACGTACTACATTACCTTTTAACTTTTCATATCTCATGAACCACTTTACATGCTCTTTAATGAATGGTATTTTTTTTCCTTTTGTCACTTGCAAATCATATGGTTGTATCTGTCTCTTTGTCCCTGCTGATTATCTTTCCTGCAGTAACTTTTGTGATCGTTGCAGTCTGTGTTTTGTTACCAGGTTCTGACAGATAGAAGCCTGCAGTTACATAAATTTTTAAAAGTGTGTTCATGTGAATTTCATTAGAGAATTTATTTTATGAGATTTCTTTTTTTTTTAAAGTTATAGGTTCTATTTGTTTTCTCACTGTGTCGTGGAATGACTTGGGGTGATCAGTGTGCTAGTAGAACCTGAAGACCTCAGAAGACTTGGCTCAGTGGGCTGCAGGGGTCACTATAGTGTATTCATAGCCTCTAGTCTTTGTTCTGCTCAAAATTTCTAATTGGGTCAGAGTAATGCTTTTGTTCCCTAATATTCAGTAAAGCCTTTCTGAAAACCTCCTTTTCTTGTGGCATAGCATGTTGTCTCAGAAAAATGAATCAATCCGTGTCCTATATGATGTCAAAAGCTGGTCTATCTTGCTGTGCTAAGGTGACTGATTTGTTTTATCCCTATTTGGAGTCATAGAAATGAAATTTAGTGAAAGCATCATGCTGGTCATTTCTTAGAGGACTTTTTTTTTGTATAGGAACTTTCCTCAGGTTATTTGATATGTGTTTGAAGAACGCTAAGGAGGTCCAGCTGGTAAAACTGGGTAGGAACTAATTTTAGGATGGCTTTCTGTTTGGGAATGTAGTATCAGAAACAGCTTCAAAGCACTTCAAATGAGGGAATGACATTCAACCTTCTTGCCCTGGTAAGTGGTGGAGTGAGAAGCCTCCATGTGCTGGTAGTCGTCACCTTCACCCACCGCGAAGTGATTGTACACTTACCTTGGAAGTGGGATATGTGTTGCTCATGAGAAAATGCCCATGGTCTGACTGCCTACAGATATGGGGTATAGTCTTTATGGGAAATGCTTGTAGACTGAGGGCTCCCTATAGTGAAACAGACAGATTGGTGTTTTCATGACTGGAGTTTTCTCAGGAGGATTTGTGGAGATGCATGGATTTCACCACTCGGATAACAAATGGAGTCTTTGCTGTTGTATGTTGTTGCGAGTTGGTTGGAGTTTGTTGGAGGCTGGTAAAGGGAAGCTGCTTTGATATAGCTGGTGCTATGACTTGCTGTGTTAATGGCCACGCTCCAGAAAGTTTGTCATGGCAGTTTTGATTCTAGTGGGGTGTAGTACTTTTTACTATTGGAATAAAAGCACATTTACTTCTTTGAGAAAGAAATTTTCTTTTGCTGTGCATGTACAGTACCGTGTAGTTCTTTACAGCATGGTGACTGTTCCAAGATGTAAAGAATGTCCCCAGCTTCAAATGCTGTCCTGGTTTCAGCTGGGACAGAGTTAATTTTCTTCCTAGTAGTTGGTATGGTGCTGGCATTAAACCACGACAAACACACAGCTGGTGAGTTGGTGCTGGGTGAGAAGGGATCACTGTATTGGTTAGTGGTTGCCCAATGTGAAGATTTGTGCTGTGAGGGATCTCCCTGGTATGTGGCTGTCAGGCATTTAAGCCAGTAGTTCTTCTTGAAGTTTGTCTTACACGACAGTTATCCAGATGGCCTACTATTCCCTTATCATCCTAGAAGGGGGCGGCTACCTCTTCCTTGGTATAATTTTTTTTTTTCTTCCAAAGAAGAGAGCTGGTCTGTTTCTTGGCCTCTTTCTTTATGTTGGTGTTCATTCAGCTTAGGGACTCTCCTGTGATCAGAGTCTCGTGTATGACAGAGCAACAGAACAGTATGTTTGCTGAATTCATATAGATAAAAGGTTTTATTTTGTAGGTCTAATGTTTTCAGTACTCGTGTTGTGGCACTTAAGAAATGGTTAGTAATGACACATTTTTATTCAGTACCTTGATGCGGATTTGAGAACCAAAATATTATCTGTAACTCCTCCTGTATTTGTGTGTTTCCATGTTCTTGGATATAATTTGCATTTCCTTTCAAATAATTACTGGATTGAGTTATTCTTGAGGTGAGAATTCTGTGAACTGTTTGTATATGTTCTTTGATCTTCTCCTTAAGAATGGGTTCTTGTATGTGCAACCAAGCTTACATTTGAACTCTTTCTCCCACTTTTGTCCTAGCTTGGGAGGGGGAGTAGACAGGAAACAGGTGAAGACTCGAAAGCCTCACTCCCTTATTGTAGGCAGAAGCTCGCCAAATCAGGTTTGACAAGTGTATTAAAACACAAACATCTTTTTGCCAGCATATTTGCTTGAGTGTTGAATTTTATGAACGGGAGCAGATCTAAATACCATCTTAAAACATACTGTGGACAGTGCTGACGTTCTTTTTTTCCATCTGGTGTAAAAGGGAAGCTGCAAACAATGGCAACCACGCCTTTGTCCTCCTGCTTTCCCATTCCTTGTCTGCATAATACGGAGCTAAAATATTTTCCAGTTCTGGCTTTAGCTTTTTGTGTCAAAATTGTCCTCTTTTTGCCATCTGTTCCACAGTCTTGCCACTGCCCTAAACCTGCACTTTTTGATACCCGTGATCACTTAGGAAGTCATGAACATATTGTAGCAAAGTTAATTTCTTTAGTTTTAGCTAAAAGTAAAATAAATCAAGTCCTGGGAATCAAAACAGAGCCTTTTCATTTGTTTGAATACAGATTTCTTTTAGTGTGGTTTCCTAAAGAAGAGAGGCTTATGGGATTGAACCATTTGTCCATCTGCTTTTCAGTTCATCCTTAATAACTTGTGAACAATTTCATCCAGATTTGGTGGGGAATAAAAGTCTCAAAGGTAATTGATTTCCTTCAAGAAAACTGGAGGCTGGGTGGAGGGGAGAGACAAAAATAGGTGTTCCCACTGTCTGCAGCACAAGCTTAACAATAATCTGTGCTTAGGCTTTTGCTAGCCAAGTTGCAAGTGTGTACTGGCTGCCTAGGTACTGCAGTCATCTCAGAGTTTCCAGAGCGTGTTACTGAGTCTCGCTTAGGCAGAAGCTGAGGGGCCGTGAAAGGGAGACAAGGGCATAGGGAATGTTGCAGGGGAACTGGAAATTAAGGGAAAGGATGAAATCAATGGAAATTGGGGCTATTGGAGCTATCAGTAGTTTTATGATTGATGAACCAACTTGCTCTCAGATTCCATACGGTACTGCAGTTCATTGATCTCTGAGTTCTTGAAGATTTGTCTGTCAAGGGTGCATCTGTGGTGTTTGGCTGGCTGTGAAATAACCAAAATATAAGAAAGTATTTACATTGTGCTCAGAGGAAGTCAGCACTCCTAAGTGGAGCCGGACAGTTACTTTGGTAAATATTTTATTCACTCAAAATGCTGTTTTAAGCTATGCAGAACAAGCTGTGAATTTAGGTGGAATAAAGCCAGTAGTTTCTGCCGGAAAAAAATGGAGAAAAATGTTGGAAAATATATTCCCATAATATTTTATTTTTCCAGTCTCAAGTCATTAGTTGAGTGAGCACTTTTAGCAAAATCAGGGTGGAAAATGTAGGGAGGGTGACTCCTTTAATGGGGGTCTATTGGCATGGAATAAAAGAGACCTGCACTTGCAACATTTTCTGCAGGAACTTGAATTTGTTAAACCAAATTCATTATGTTGTATCGTTCAGCAAATTCTCTTCCTATTTCTTCCATTCAACAGAAATAAGGCACTGGACTTCCTTTCTCTTACATGCATTTGGTAAAATATTCATATTCCTGCATCTGTGGTGACTGTGGGAAGGAACCACCACCTGGAATTATTCATTGCCTGTGCCTCTGTTTTTCACTGGTTTCTTTTGTCCTGGGCAAGCGCTGGAGATCCTGAGCGTACTTGCAGTCATGAGTCAGTGACGACCTCATGCTATTATTGTAAATAGCAACACGAACACTGTTCTTGCGTGCATTTTTTCACAGGCTTTGTCTTTCTCTCCCAACACTCCAGCCAAGGAATTTACAGAGCTTCTGAGTCAGCAATCAGCTGCCTCGAGGCAAAACATGCAGGATACTGCAGACTTGCAGAATAGCCAACAAGGCACACAAATACCCTGGAAACCTGGCAAATAATTCTTGCCTGCCCTTGCTTTGCCTCCTGTAATTTCCATGATCTCTGACGTGTTGCTCGCGGGTTCCAAGGGCTTTGGGTGTTTACATCAAGAATGCAGAGTTCTGGGGAGTGACTAATTGCTGTGACTGAAGCCTCCGTATTTGACCTGCGGGCATAACTGACTTCACAGGCGGCATGAAATGGGATGTCGGCAGAACTGCTGTATTAATGTGCCACTCGGGATGCGCTGCATAAAGTGACCTGCTTTTGCAGGTCTGTCTCCTGGCTTGGCAAACCGTGAACACAAAGCAGTAAGTTCCTAGAATGAAAGAGGGTTGGATTTTAAATTCGGGATCTCCCTGAGCAGTGCAGAACCAGAAGTGCCACTTCACTCTTGTGATGGAAGAGTACAACAGAAGCGAGAGTAAGAAATGAAACCTTTGTTGTCCTTATATCTGGATATATCAGTAACGGGCTACGGACTAACCAACTTAAATTGCCGCTCCACTGAATTTAGGTCGTATAACTTCATTGCTTTTTCTTAGGAAGTGTCAGTCACCTGGAGCATTGGTGTGAAATGAGTGTTTGGGTGCTAGAGTGGGGTGCAAGCGGTGGGGGAAACATAACAGAAAATAGTATTCAACTTTGTGCTGATTAATGAAGCGTATGGCTTTAGACTATAGGTTTTTTATCTGTGTTACACAGACGTGCTGAAATTACTCCTTCAGCATAAGAGGTGATTTGTGGCAGCTCTTTATAACATTCTTCTTCAGAACAGAAGAAGAGACAGAGACCTAAAGCACAGTGTCTTAGACCTCTGCAGCAGTGCAGTGCTTACCCTGAGGTGCAAGTCTGGAGCACATGTCCAGCTTCACAACAATGAAGTTAAGATTAAAAATAAGGAAAGCGGTTAGTTCCATCCTGCTTAGTGAACCGTACTGATATGGACATGGCATCATTATCAGCCAGTTAGAAAAACAGCTTCATGTGTACTGAGTCCTCCAAGGCAGTTGTCCTAATAAAGTCAGAATCACATTCTCCGGTATAACCCATTGTTGTACTGTGGCTTCTGTAGGAAATTTTAGTTTTATTTTTAATAGCAAAACATTGGTGGCTGTATGTAAACATTTCCAGGTCTCCTTTGCTATTTCTAAACATAAACAATAAATACCATGTTGGGGTGATGCAGGAGTGCCTAAATAAACTGCTGCAGAGCTGTCATACGGGAGGGAAGAGACATGAGCTGTAGTGTTTGACTTGGCTTCCTGTCTGCTGGAAGCAGGAAAAGAGCTGGTGAGAATCTAAAATGTTTTATCCAAGTCCACATATTTCCTTTTTTACCTTAATACCCTTTGCAAAAAAAAACAAAGGACAAAGCATCTCAGAAATGCTTTCACTTCCATAGTTCCCACATATGTTCCCATGCTGCTTTCCTATCTGCAAAGAGAATTATTCTTTCTTAGAGAGCAATCTATTATATGTATGTACTTAGTATTATGTATAAAAGGAAGAAAGAGATTTATCATATATAAAAGAAAGAGAGAAGGGGAAAGAAAATATCTATTCTTTAAACAAAATCTGCTATTTGTGATCCAAACAATTCATTCTGTAGGGCTGCAGGCTGCTTCTGAGGGATCCCAGAAAAGCAACTAAGAGTAGCAGGCCTCCTGCTAGCATATTTAATCTACTGAGGAACTCAACTACCACCTAAAATTTTATAGGGACCTGCATTTGAAAAGAAGTTGAAAACCACAGAAGAGAGGAACTGCTATGAAAATCTCACCAGGATCATGCGTCAGCCTCGTTTCACTCTTATGCGGCTTACTTACTAACAGGAATATATGCATAGACTCTAGGTAAAGCAAATGTTTATACTGCTTGATGCAACACAGACAGGCTTTTTTTTTCAGTCTTGACATCTTTTCTTAAGCATTTGATTGCTATTAGTGGGTTTAACTTCTTTCTAGGATTGCAGTAGCCATCACTGGGTTTGTTATGTCACTGTACAAAAGCAGTGTTTGCAAGGACTCTGACAGTTACCAATTTGTGCTATGCCATCCTCTTTCCTCTTCTCTATTTATCATGAGCAAAGACACATGTCCTTTTGGAATGAAGGAACCAAAACTTACTTTACTGGTGGAATACCAACTCCTGAAATACTCTGTGATAGTAGTGTTTTTAAGACCAGCATGTAACCATTGCTGTGGTGTTACCACAGTGATCTGGTTATCGCAGTGACTGCTACATTAGTGTCCTGATTTTGGCTGGGATAGAGTTAATTTTCTTCGTAGAAGCTAGCATAGTGCTGTGTTTTGGATTTAGTACCAGAAGAATGTTGATAACACACTGATGTTTTCAGCTGTTGCCAAGTAGTGCTCAGACTACTCAAGGACTTTTTGAGCTTCTCCTGCTCGGCCAGGTGCATAACAAGCTGGGAGGGAGCACAGCTAGCACAGCTAACCCAAACTGACCAAAGAGCTATTCCATACCATATAACGTCATGCTCGGGGGGGGGTTAGTTAGTTCGGTCGGTCGCTCGCGGCTCGGGGACTGCTTGCGGCTCGGGGACTGCTTGCGGCTCGGGACGGGCTGGGCATCGGTCGGCGGGTGGTGAGCAATTGCAT
>NW_009258554.1:482487-482826 GCF_000687185.1 Egretta garzetta
GAAGGAGCGAGCGGCTGCGTGGTGCTTAGTTGCCAGCCGGGTTAAACCATGACAGTCAGTAAGTCTATCTTTTATTTTAAAACCTCTGCCTACTTCCAAACATCACATAACATCTGCTAGTTTACTTGTAACTTCTCTGTTGTTCATGTGAAATGAGTTTTTATGAAACTTTCTAGGGACTGGCTCAGGTAAAGTATTTTGTGATTTAACAAAGGTGAGATGTCCCACTTCAGCTTTGGAAGGCTCTGCTTCAGTCAACTTGGGCAGGACTCCTTGGGATATTGATCGGTTGACTTACTTAGGACCGATGCTTTCTTATTTACTGAAAAACTGGGCTCT
>NW_009258554.1:482872-549490 GCF_000687185.1 Egretta garzetta
TTATGTTTTCTTCTTTTTATTTTATAGGTTAATAATGCTTGTAAGCCAGAGGTGAAAGTGGCTCAGCAGAGCAACATCGGGAAATCTGGCAGACTGGAAGAGAACAGCTGCCCCCAAGGGCAGCTGCGAAGTGTGAAGCATGGAGGAAAGTAAGAATGAGAAGGTGAACCAGGCTCATGTTCTCTTTGACAGATTTGTCCAGGCTTCAACCTGCAAGGGGACTCTCAAGGCTTTCCAAGAGCTCTGTGACTACTTAGAACTAAAGCCCAAGGACTATCGTTCTTTCTATCACAAACTTAAGTCCAAGCTAAATTACTGGAAAGCCAAAGCCTTGTGGGCCAAATTGGATAAAAGAGGCAGCCATAAGGACTATAAGAAGGGGAAAGCATGCGCCAACACGAAGGTAAGAGATTTATTGGCGGTGGTCAAGACAACTATTACCTAGTTTGTCTCTGCAATACACAATAAAAATGTCTCTTAAGTAGAAGGATGTTTGCCTGGTGTCAGTATAAGACCAGGGAAGATTTAGGAATGTTCTCACACGTACTGTTTATAATATAATCACAATTTGTTAGCATTTGACTCAATCAAAAATTATGTTTGCTACTACCAAATTTGACTGCCCACCTGAATAGGGGAAGCTAAATGGAAATCTTTGGGAATGACCAGAAAATTTTAACTTATTCAGGAGAAGCAGCCTGCAAGTTTCTGTTTCATGTTTTTGCAGCATCAATACTATAGATGGGTTAGAAAATCTTAATTGGTAAACCTTTAATCTTGGTAGGCTTTTTTTTCCCCCACATTTTTTTACTAGACAGTCAGAAGGACATGAAATTTGCTGTTGGAGTCTAGATTAAAAATATGTATGCTTGGAAATTTCCAATTGTAATTTGAAAATTCTCATAAGTCTCTCAAGAAAAGTGAACTTTGTTGCCAATTTGGCAAAATATTTACCGTTATTTAGAAAGTAATCATGTGTATTCCAGGTTCGGAGAAAAAAATGCTGTGGAAACTCATACCAATTCCTTTTAAAAGATTGGTATGTGTGGTATTTACTGCAGGAATTCCTGCTTTTACAGACACACACGCCCCCCCCCATTTTTTTTTTAACTGAATTATTGTGAGCTGGTATTTATGTGCTCAACCCTTGTTGGACTATACAGTACGAGATTATTTATTTTGTTGTTACTGAAATTGGTTCTTTAGGTCATTCATCAAAATATGAACAGAATAGTTTATCTTTGCAAATAATCATACACTCTTCCTTTTTTAAAAGAGGAAGATAGTGCGGAATATGATAAAATTAGAACAGGATTCTGTCCTTCATTGAGGACAATAGATGCTGCTTCTTCTCTTGAATATTCACTGTTTGGGAGAAGGAAATATTTTAATAGGAGGAATTAATGACTAATTCCTCAGTAGAGAACTGAGGGGGAAATATATCCTGTTTAGGATATGCCAGTCATTTCAGGTCTGTGGACTGAAGTTTAATTCTCAACTAGATATTAGGAAGTTGTGTTAGTTTTTGATTGTTTATTGTTTCACTTTCCAGTGGCCATTTTCATATGAATGGTGGCATTTATAATTAATTACTACACTAACATTTGGAAAAATTACTAACAAACCAAGGTCTATTTGGTCTAGGTCTTGATAAGATAATGCTTTCCTCAAAAAGTTTACAGTTGGTACATCAGATTATAGATAACGGGTGCATATAGATTTACTTGGAAAACAATAAAACAATTGGGCAGTGTTGGCCGTCATGGTGGGCCCTAGCTTCAACACTCCAAAAGTCCAGCCACTGTTAAGTTTTATATTTTTCGGGCAGCATAAGAAAGGAGGGACTTGTAGGAAGATAAATGTAGTGATTTTTGTGTGTATTTAATAATAAACCTTCCAGGCACTGTGGACATTGTGGGAAAAAATTCAAAATTATTTTTCTGAAAACTTGACTTGGATTCAGGAATTGGTCTTATTTTGAATGAAACCTGCATGATGGGTAGAACTGAAATGGGGTGTTGAAGGCTGTGAAATGAAGTCAGGTGGCTTATGTTTCAATGAGAAAGAGACTGAGAAAGCTGTGGGAAGAATGTAGAGGTATTCTAACTTATTTGAAGTAAAAGACTAAAGGACTGATTTTGCATCCGGGTTCTAAATAGTCTTAGTGGGCAAGACTGTATTTGTTAACACTGAAGAAAAGGTTGCATCGATAATAGAGATGCAACATGAAAGAAGAGATTTAATGGAAGAGTAAGTGTATGACTTTCATAGTGCTTGATTATGAGGACGTACAAAAAATAGGTATGAGTGGAGGTTGACAACCAGCTATGAAAGACATTCAGAAAATTGATTGTGACACTTATCTAGAAGGGAAGTGATGAGGTGAGTTTAGAAGGATGTTAGAGCTCTGTTTTATCATGTTGGGCTTGAACTGTCAACTAGGCAGCCATGAGGAGCTGTCAGAAAGGTAGAGACTTTAGCTTGGACAAAAAATAGTCAACTTTGAGTTGGAAAAGTTCTGTGAGTCTACAACACTGACAAGCTGATTGAACCAGTGCCTGTGAATGAGGTGGTGCAAAGGCAAATTGTAGAGGAAGATGATAAAGAGATGACGGGTGAAGCCCTGTGGGAAGCTGACGGTGAGAGAAGTGGGACAAATGAGGGAAATTCTTCAGATAGTGCTCTGAAAGAATAGCTGGAGACATAGAGAAGTACTGAGTCTTGAAAGAAATCAGCAAAGGACACGCTTTCAAGAAATACACATAGCCAACTGTCTGTAAAACATCTCTTGAAGTGCAGTTGAAAAGTAAAAGCATATTTATTTGTCTTGTTACTGCAAGTGGTTCTTTAGATCATTCATCAAAATGTGAATGGAATAGGTTATTTTTGCAAATAATCATACACTCTTGTTTTTAAAAAAGGAAGATGGCGTGGAATATGATAAAATTAGAACAGGTAAAGTGTAGCGGGAGTGATGGTTGACTAAAGAGTTTACTAGAGATTTTGTGTAGTCCCAAAGCTTAGCCTATTTCGTGCACCAAAGCCAAGCTAGAGAGAGTGTAGGATGGAATTGGAGAAACAGGATCAAGAGAGTGATTATAGAAGTGGTGTGCGGTGATCGTGGAGATGAGATGGTGGTCAGTTAAACAAGAGAGACTCAGGGGGTCATGCATGACTCTCCCTCATATGATGATGAGAGAGAAACCACAGGACTCACTGGTGTTGGTGTTAAGGACCAGAGGGGTGGGAGGGGGAAATGACTGGAGTGGACATGTCAGTGATCACGCTGAACTGGTCTCTACTAGAGGAAAGGCAGGGCTTTTGTAGCTGCTCTCTGTGTGTGGGTGACAAGAAGAGAGAGAGTAAAGGAAAAAAGTAAGGGGAGTGGAGGCAAGCCAGAGAGTAATTTCCCAGTGTTTCTAAGAAGCCATTGGTGAGATGCTGTATAGAAACTGGAGGTAGAAGGGGTGCATGGTGAATAAATTAAAGCTGGCGCCCCCTGCGCCCCAACTCAGAAATGTATAGGACTGAGGATTTGGGATTCACTCCATTTTGAGCAGTGAAATTAGTAGCTGAGAGAAAGTGAAATTTAGTTACATTTTTTTTGTCAGTATGTCTTAAAGAATATATACTTATGATGATAAATTATTTTTGTATGGCTTTGCATACAAAATTTGTTGAAATTCTTAATGTTAAAGAGATTATAAATATGTGTATGCTTTTTGTATTTTTCATATATGTTTCTGTTAATTACTTGTTTCCTGTCCTAGTAGTGTCTGCCATTAAATATTTATATGTAATTCCTAAGAGATAATCAGAACTATTCAAAGGAGAGGCCCTTTGAGAACTGAATCATATCTGGTTTGATATTTCCTATTTTACTTAGCGTTATATTTCTAATGTTTAATGTAGTTTGCAAACCACTGATTAAAAAATACAGAAATGTAAGTGTGCATGTAGAGATGATAGAATTTAAAATAAAGATTAGGGTTTTAGCTATGTTATCAGAACAGAAGTCAGTAATTTCCTTAGTAAGCTCAGCTTCTATATACTTGAGCATATACCAGTTTTGAAGTTCTCATCCTCTGTAGCATAGCTCTTACTTGTCCATTTAAAAATTGGTCGGGGTGAAGTGTCATGGCTGGAGTTGGGCAGTAGTTAGGCAGTTAGTGCATGGCATGGCCTGCGTCCAGGTTAGCCAGAATTCAGATAATCAGCATTCATGAAAGCAAGACTTGGACGTGATGGGTTGTTCGGATACAAATAGTTACAAATGGTGCTCTCTCTTCATTGGTTATACAGAGAATACAGGATTTCAGTTTGCGTTTAATGTTCCATCACTATGGTGTTGTTACTGAAAACTTAACATAATCTGTCTGAAAGATCTTGAGCAAGTGATTCTGAGGGCTGAGACCGCTTTAGTGTATGGAGTTGTAGCAGTTGCTTGGAGTCACTAATGGGAAAGGGAATAAGGAACAGCAGTAGCTGCCTTTACTTGGCATCTCATGTAGTTGCTGCTGCCTGTGAGAGGCTCAGAAGGTAGGTTTCTGTGAGAGGTCTGAAACTGTAGAGGTAGAAAAAGGAACAGAATTTTTTCTTCTGTTTTTAATTGTGCTTAAAACTCACTGTGCTTTTTAACAACATAATTTAATAATTTTGTGATGGTAAAAAAAAAAAGGCAACTTTGGCCATGAATTACTTCACTGTGTATCATATACTTTACATCCAGAACATCTAGAGTCTTAAACATAACCTAGATGTTGCTAACCACATTCTTCTTTGAGGACAGGGTGGAACGTTGTAGAGAAAAAAAAAGTTTTTACATTTCTATGACAAAATTACAGACAATGAATTTGTAATTTGATTACATAGACCTGAGTTTGAATAGTCAGTCTGATTTTAGTACAATTCCTTTGCTGTTGTGCACTCCATCATAACTATTTTATATGGGGAAAGTTATCAAAGAATAAGTCACCCAACTCAATGTGGTCTTGTTGCTTCTTGAATCCGGTTTCTTTAAAGATTGTAGTTGTCAGATGAGCAAAATTATTGCTTGAATAAATGTGATAGGCTTAGCTAATTTTCTTACGAGTTTAAAAAAAAGAAAGACTAGGTGGTGTTTGAGAGTCATACTTACCCACAGAGAAAACAATATTAAATTAGAAGAATATATTAGATCCTAATTGATTATCCCTTCTAACAAAGACAGGTTGGACACCTGTTCAATATACAAGTCTATTTTGGAATTTAATAGCTCAGTGGTTGGGCTTGCCTTTTCTCCCATATGTCTTCAGGTGCCTGAAGCTATTAAAGAAGCAGTGCTGTTATTCTTCCCTTTCCTCTAGATTTGGATCTCCGCCCTCAGATTTATGTGACTTCTTATCTTATACAGTAGTCTTACTTTGAATTTGCATGTCAGTTGTTGTGTCATGACTGCTGTAACTTGTACTGTTGTGTTTATCATTCAGGCTTTATAATTGCAGTTTCACATCATTTGCAGAATTTATGCCCCAGTGAATAACTGGTGAAAATGAGGCAACCTGTAAAAATTGGCATATGGGGACAACCAAGGAAAAAAGAGCTTTGCTTTGGGATAGGCTGTTTGTTAAAAGGTTGGGTTCTAGTTAACTTTTAGCATACTTAAGAATTTCTCAAAGGACTTTGTTGTCTAGCCATAAGGGTATGTAAGGATCTGGAAAATACTCCCATGGCAGCAGCAGTCACCACTGTAGCAAGGCCTTTATTCTGTGGGTCTGGTTTATGCTTGATAGAAGTCAAAGTACGAAAATGATATGACAAAATGGACTGTGTACTATATTCCTGTGAACTCACATAACCATGCCAGCTTTTTTGGTGGACCTCAGTTTCTGTGGGTAAGAAGTGTCAACTATCTTGGGTTTTTAATCTTAAAAGAAATGATCTTGCTGTATCATTTGTTTCTCTGAAAGTATTTCCAACACTAGATATGCAAGTGTTTTACGTTCTCAAGTTTTTTATTAGCCTCTAATAGTGTTCGTGAGTAGAGTGGAAGAAGATATGAGAAGATGAAAGACCTTTGATATGACAAGGGTTAGGCTGGAGAAAATGTATTTTGATAAAAGTTGGCTAGTCACACAAAGATCGTATTTACGTTACATCTACTTTCCTGAAGTTTCCTTTGCTGCAATAGTAGAAGCGCCAACACAGGCATAAGTTAGAGTGCTTTGACTTGACTGCTGTCTGTGCTACTCTAAATGATGATGGTTCTAAAAATACTAGCATCTCTTGTATTTATCTGCCTTAGCTGTTGCTATACTACTCAGTGATGAGGAGGAATTTTTATGTTACTGAAGATCTCAAGAAAGGCCGGCTCAGGCTTTGGAAGATAAGAGGAAAACAGTACATCATGTCTTTTTTTTTTTTTTTTTTCTTTTAAAGAAAAAAAGCACATGGATGGAATGAGGGGGGAGAAGCTTTCAGAAATATTGTTCTCCAGGTGATCGCATAGCTTGGAGAATATGCCTTGGCATGTCTTCTTAAAACAAGAGTTTAAAAGAGGCATGTGACTTGCCTGCTTCTCCAAACTTCTCACTGCTCTGAGATATGCTTTGTTTTCAGGTTGTAGCAACTGCTTTAACGGATCAGTGGCAGAGCTTGGCAGGTAACAATAGAAAGGCTAATCTGAAATTTCAGCTTATGTTGCAGACAGAGAGCACTTACTCCTAAGAGCCCTGCGATGCTTAGAAGCTGTGGTAAAAATATCTTTTTCCTCCTAGGCCTGTAAAGTTACTCTGTGCTGCTTGTTTTGCAGTGTCTGATAATTGGGGCTGGACCCTGTGGCCTTCGTACAGCTATCGACCTGTCATTCCTAGGAGCCAAGGTGGTGGTCATAGAAAAGAGGGATGCCTTTTCCCGCAATAATGTGCTGCATTTGTGGCCATTCACCATACATGACTTGAGGGGTCTTGGCGCCAAAAAGTTTTACGGCAAATTCTGTGCGGGATCTATAGACCATATCAGTAAGTACAGCTGCTGCTAGACACAGCAGCACTTGTTCTTCGTAGGGGAAAAGTGGGTGAGGGCATGGGGGTAACTCTTTAAAATTCAGCTTACACCAATCACTGCTCTCAAGTCCTTGCAGTACAACTCAGCATTACCTTTGCATAGTGCATTTTGGGCTAGACCTAGATGTGAAAGGAATATATTGTGCCATGAGATTATCACACATGCGATATGTATCTATCATCTTTTACACCTACTACTTTCCAAGGGATATCTTTCTCCTAAACTGAAAAGTACAGTTAATGTTCAAACCTTTTTTTCTTTTTTTGATGGATAATTTTCATATTTTTGCTGTTACATTCCTGCAGCTACCACATTATTCTGTTTCCCTTGAGCATTGTAAGTGAGTTGTAAAAGAGAAAAATTACGGAATGCTTTTGAACATTCTTGTGAATGTTGATCTGGAAAAAGGAAGAACAATTTTGGCTTTGTTAATTTTTGGAAGACTGATGAAGACATTTTCAAGAACACAGCCTATGAATAAGTTTTGATTAAATAGAGCTTTACATACTAAAATTGAGAGTAATTTTGATGATTCTCAAATTCTGAGAAATCAGTCTCCTTTGAAAGCTGAATGCTTTGGTAGAGCAGGAGTTCTTATTTTTTAGGTTTTTTTTTTTTTCAAAAATTTACTGGACATGACACAGTTGGGTTTTGCCCACCAGTCTGTGTTCTCCACTGGGCATAAGTGGGAGGTATAAAATGGCACAAATGTAGTAGATAGATAAGATTTGGCTTCTTGTCCAAAGCAAAATCTGCTTTTTGGGTTTTTTTTTTTGTCAATGAATGGTAAAACTGGAAGATCTTTGGAACATCAGTCTTGCAGATTGCTTTTTCCCTTTCAAGTTCTTGTCATGTTTATTCTCCCAGTATGTTATGCAGGTTGTCTTTTGTATCCCAGCACAGCTGAAGTTTAGTGTTTAGGTGGAGCATTTTTTCATTTCAGTATCTGAAATATGACAGTAAGGTGTCTTCCTTCAAATTCATAGATTTTGCACACTGTCATTTTCATACCTGCTACTTACATTAACTGAAGAGGAAAGAGATGGTGAGGAATTTACTATGCCCTCACTAACCCAGAGGTGTTAGTATGAAGGTGCAGCTCAGTATTACAGCTAGGCTGATCAAATGGCTAGGTGCCATCTGTGACGAAAGTGCCATCCTGCTTGTGCTCTCTTCCCTCCTTCTCCTGCAGTGCATGTTCTGATTGTTTCCCTTGTTGCTGATTTGGGGACTGAAACATAAAAAAATTATTTACTTTTTATTCTTTGAAAAGGGCTGGGGTTTCAGCTATATAGAAGTTTCTTGGCATGCCATGTTATTACACACCAGTGATGGGAACACAGTGGGGGAAAAAGAAACTAGTAGCCAGCCTTTAAATCCGTTTATCAAGTAATGTCAAACAGAGACATGTAGGCTCTTGTGCTCTTTTTGTTTTATTTCTTTATCATCTGCTCTTTTGCAGGTATCCGTCAGCTCCAGCTTATCCTTTTGAAGGTTGCCTTGATCTTGGGAATAGAGATCCATGTCAATGTGGAATTTCAGGGGCTTGTTTACCCTCCGGAGGATCAGGAGAATGAAAGCAAGTAGCATTGAAACGGGTAGTAGAGCAAGGGGAAGTTGGTAGGATACACAGACTCCTGCTCCTTAACACTGCTTATGACTCTTCAGTCCTTTCCTCACGCTCCATTAATGAGAGTAATTATTAATGCTCTTTTAGTTGAATTTTTAGTGGGATTTATTCTTCCTAGTGACAAATCCAAATTAGTTACTATGTAAAACAAAATCACCTGAAGTACTATACAGAAATAGACCATGACACAGTAGATCGTAATTGCTCCTAAAATATTTAAGCCTATTACACTTAGAAGATACCTTTTTAAAACAACTCCTTTCCTTGCATTCACTGAAGATATTTACATCAGTGAGTGATCCATGTTATGCTTTTTGTATCTTTGTGAAGCCTGTTTTCTGATCACCATGGGAGATGGTGGCTTGCTTGTTTTTTGGCATCCTATTAATTGAATAGATAGCAGACAAGCTATAAAGGTTGTGGTGATCCTTAAAGCCAATAGTCGGGGCGGGGGTTGCCAGAGCTGTGTCTGCCTCTAATTCACAGAGAGTGGCTGTGCAAGTCACCAATAGCCCTGTCAACAATATAGCTGTCCTGCAGTCTATCTTTACTGCCCATGTGAGGAAGGGGTTATGGATAGTAAGAAGTGGTTTTATGTATTTGTTCTATTATAATCACTGTTTCTGTTGTCATTAACTTGGAGTTTATGAACAGGAATAGGTTGGCGTGCATTGGTCCACCCAAAAACCCATCCAGTATCTGAGTATGAGTTTGAAGTAATCATTGGAGGGGATGGCAGGAGGAACACATTAGAAGGTAATGGTGTGTCTGTAACTTGCTTTCAAATAGAACTTATTCTTAAATTAATTAGAACAAAAATGTCTGTTAACATCCCAATGAAAATCTGGAAAGACATTTGATTAGTGAAAGGGGAGGTTGAAAGTCCATGTAAAAATCCATTTGTATCAGACATGTTGGTCATCTTTTTCCTCTTCCTATCCACTAGCAATGGAATTAGGTGTTTTGACCTGGATAATTGTTCCTACATTGTTTCTTTAGTTGAATAGTGTTGTAGCTCTTACTTTTGGGAGTAGGAATTGAAGTGTTAAGTGTTATTCTGTGTTGTAGAGAATTCTATCTTAAAATTTTTGATGCAAGTTGCAATTTTTGGAAAAGAGGTAAGAAAGAGAGGGGAGCTTTTTCTCTAAACAAGAGCTTTTATTTTTCTGGTGAAGCAATTGTTGCTTTCTCTGTGCAGGAGTTTGTAAGTCATCAGATCCATTCTCTCTTTATTTTATGAGGGCATCTGTCTATGACATGCTATGCCTTCTCTGAAGGTATGCTCTATTTCTCACTGTTACTACTTTATCCTTGCCCCATAGGGTTTCGCCGAAAAGAGTTCCGTGGTAAACTAGCAATTGCTATCACAGCAAACTTCATCAATCGCAACACCACAGCTGAAGCCAAAGTAGAAGAGATCAGCGGTGTGGCCTTCATATTCAACCAGAAGTTCTTCCAGGATCTACGAGAAGCCACAGGTTTGCCAGCAATTGCCAGATTTCCAGTGAAAACTATTTGTCTTTATTATTATAACTTTGCAATTCAGGAATCATGTTTAATCAACAAATGAACGTCTTGTGCAAGGAGGTCAGTCATTGCTGTGTCTCTTTGAAATCTGACTTCCCCATTTTTACAGCTGTTCTGTACAGATGTGTATCATTCAGATGTGTTTCATTTTTGTTCAGAAGTGGAGAACTTATTTCCCAGAAGGTTTTCAGGATATCTGAGCCCTAAATAGGAAAGGTCTAAATCCTGAGTTCAGTTTCCTGCGCTCCACATCTGAATGCAAACTTCAGAGTGATGATAAATATATTTTTTTAAAAAAGGTAGCTATATGCAGGTGTAATGTGCTGGTGGTGGTTTTGTTGAAGATTCATATTTTAAAGTCATCAAAAGCATGGGAGAAAGCTGCTTGGCATTCTCTCTCTAAGGCTTTCTAACCACAGGGTTTCAATTTACTTTCTTCCAGTACAACTCTTGTGTTACATGTGACATGTAATTTTTTCCTTCATTACCATGTGTTTTGTTCTGTCACAAGGTATTGACTTGGAGAACATTGTCTACTACAAAGACGATACACACTACTTTGTCATGACTGCCAAAAAACAGAGCTTGCTGGAAAAAGGAGTGATACGGCATGTGGGTATTAACTTTTCCTGTGCGCTCTATGTACTGAGATTTTGGTACAATTTGCTTTCAGTATGCTGAAAGAAGGGAAACTCCCTCTTCTTTCACCACAGGTGTATTTGAGACCACAAATACATGTGGTTAAAGCCCTTCTGAAGTATTTTGGGCCATCAGAAGAGTGTTACAAGATGTATTCTGTCCAAATTTGTATTCCTTTGTGGATTTGGGGGTTTCTTGAATGATAAGAAAAAATACACTTAAAGAACCATTGATAGCTTAGTTGAGCTTCCCTCATTTTATGGGAATGAAACCACAGGGAGTGAAGAAAGTATTGGAAATATACCTAATTTTGACAGAAGCTGATTTAAAAGTAGTTTGGCCACAGATGAATAAATAAGGACTGGGGTCCTGTGTCTTTTGTCTGAAGAGTGTGAAGAGAAGTGCTCAGAAGTTTCTTAGGCTTTTCACAGTCAAAAATCCTAGTAGGACTGACTACTTTTTGCAATAAAAATTTACAAATTTTCTCTTGGAAGCATAAACACAGATAGCAATGAAAGAAATTAGAGGGCAAACCTGTATCAGTGGGTTTGCAGGAGTTTTAAGGCCAACTATTGTATATACCAGTCTTAAAATAAATTTGTGGATTTGGCTATTTCACTTTTAATTTTCTCTTTTTGGCAGGATTACGCTGACACAGAGTTACTACTCTCACGGGAGAATGTGGACCAGGATGCTCTGCTAAACTATGCCAGAGAAGCAGCTGACTTCTCCACTAATCAGCAGCTGCCATCGCTGGACTTTGCCATCAATCACTATGGCCAGCCAGATGTGGCCATGTTTGACTTCACGTGCATGTATGCATCGGAGAACGCAGCCCTGGTGCGAGAGCAGAATGGCCACCAGTTACTTGTGGCACTGGTTGGGGACAGCCTTTTAGAGGTTTGTGTTTTAAACTTACCATGTATAAACAGTGAATTGAAGCATAAGCAAAAGCCATGGCACCCATCACCAGAATATGCGCTGCCTATAAGATATTTACTACAAGGAAAGCTGCTGTTTATTATATAATAAAGTGGGAAGTTTGAAGGAAGGGTGGGAGTGTTGGGAAAACAGATTATTTAGGGTGGCGATGATCTTGCTTACAAAAATCTGTGCAGAGGTTTCTGAAGTTATGTCTGTTCCATCTGCTTCTTATTGGGACAATTAGACTCTCTACAGAACCTACTGTAGGCCTGTTAATAATTAGCATTTTGTACTTGGTTAAAAAATACAGTATTGAAGAGAAGCTGTTAAGGCACTCCAGGCTATGAATTGTTGTTGGGAATAGAAGAGCACTGGCTTTGGGGGAGCTCATGGGCAATTCACTGTACATCTGGCTTCCTCTAGCCCAGTGGGAGTGGAGCTTTAAGCTAATTACTGAGCTATCATTTCCCAGCAGATTATCTTCTAAATATGTTCTTGATATATTTGATTGTTTGAAATTTTCCATAACTGATGCTTTTCCTTTCTCTGCTTTTTTTTGTAAACTGTAATATTAGCCATTTTGGCCAATGGGAACTGGAATAGCCAGGGGATTTTTGGCTGCAATGGACTCTGCTTGGATGGTACGAAGTTGGTCACTCGGAGCCAGTCCTTTGGAAGTTCTTGCAGAGAGGTAATAGAGAAAACGACTATGCTTTCAGTTCTAGTCTAATCCTCCAACATCTCATCATTCATTCCAGTTTCTTCTAGTACAAAAGGGAGACACAAATGCTCACTGTTTTTAGAGGATGCTTGTGGGTATAATTTAATCAAAAAAAATTTCGTAAGGAGCTGATAAACTGAAGTATATTTATAGAGGAATAAGAAATATCACATCTGTTCTTGGTCCTAGTTTTAAAAGCAGATTAGACAAAGAATCTTTTTTTGGTGCTTACTGATACTACATGGAGAAAGCGAGCCTGACTTAACTGTCACCAGCCTTGCAATAGCAAAGCAGATGAAGATGTAGGTGCCTTTAAGGTACCAGAGGCAAAAGTTCTTGCCATCCCCTAATTACCTTGTAAATATCTCTTACGATTTTCTTTGAAGGAAGCTAAGACCTACTTTTATTTCATGTTCTCCTAAATTGATCACTTTGTTTCATATAAGCCAAACAACATCTTGTGTTTCTTTGGAGTATTGAGTTCTGGATGTTTTTATCATCTTTGGTTGAGTGTTGTTTTGGTGACTCGAAGTGATAACTTATAAGTCAGAACTTGGGCAACTAAAGGATGGAGTGAGTCTAATAGAACTTATTTTAAACTTAAGCAACTACAGCTTCTGACCATCAGGAACCATGGTATCATTTTAAAAATTGTATAAGTGGCACAATGGGTATTTAAAGTTCCATTTGTTTGAATTCCAAAAAATGGTGAAGATAATGTTGCAGCTGGAGCCAGACTTCTATCATTTTCCCATTAGACATTTGCAGACAGCAGTAAGATCTTCCTTGATCCTTCTCTCCTGCACACTGAACAAACCAGGTTCCCTTGGTCTCTCCTCACAGGGCAAGTGCTCCAGTCCCCTTGGTGGCCTTCTTCCTGAGTAGCTCCAGTGTCTCAGTGTCTTTCATGTACCGGGGAACCCTTTCAGTTAGGCTTGATGTATTGTTTTCTTCCTTCCTTTTGATTTCTGGAGTTATATATTATTAAATTTCAGATTTTAATACACTTATACTGAAACTTAGCTATTCAGTGTCTGAAGTGGTTAGATTTCTGATCTGAATGTTTATGTCTCCAGGGTTGACTTAGCAGTATTAGTAGTGATGCATCTCTTCAAAAAAAAAAACCTACAAAAAACCACAACCCACAAAACCTAAACCAAACAAACCAACCAAAACAAAACCCCAAACTTTTTTTTAATTTTATTTTCTGAAGGGAAAGCATTTATAGGCTACTGCCTCAGACCACTCCTGAGAATGTGAGTAAAAACTTCAGCCATTACAGCATTGATCCCGCCACCCGGTATCCCAATATCAACGTCAACTTCTTGCGGCCACAGCAGGTAACTGGAGAAATGGTGCTTCTGAATGCTTGCGATCTGCATTGTCTTTCCTTGGGTGAAGCTATGCTAATGTTTTGAGAACAGAGAGTGACCTGATGTTTCAGTATAGCATGGAAGCAGTGAAAAGCAGTCAAGAGTAGACCTCCATACTTTAACAAATTACTGTTTAGGAATTTTTTATTTTGACAGTTTTAACTTTGCTGTAATGATACATGAAATCTATACGTGTGTGTGTGTGTGCACGCATGTGCATTTTCTTTGTAATAATCTAGTATAGCATTGCCATTGCAATTTGGTGTCTACTGAGCAGCAGCAGTCAGCTAGACTGTTTGGCACTGACCAGCTGTTCTGTATTGTTCTGGGGTTGTTGGACTAGAGATTTCTGCTACATAAGTGTACTTGTCTTCCTTTGTGTGCTTTGGGATGATTCCTTCTTGTCCTCCTTTTTCTGTATGGATCTTGGTTGCATGCCACGTTGGTAATTTTTAATTTTTTGGTGTTATTTTAGGTACGCCACTTGTATAATACAGGAGACTTGAAAGACATTCACCTGGAAATAGAGAACTTTGTGAACTCCAGGACACCAAAGCTGACTCGGAATGGTAGGCCTGGCTACTGCTCCATTCCTTTCAGTATTCTGGAGCTGGATCAGTGCAGGACATAGAGCAGCAAGGCTCTAAAGTATTACTTAACCAGTCTCTTTTGATTCAGAAAAAGTATCCAGCAATTGTTTTGTCAATAGTCTGATTTAGCAATTTTTCAAGTTTCAGTTAACATGTAAATGCATTTTTGTTTGCCTGATTTCCCTTGCTTTATAATGCTGTTATATTTCTAAGCATATTTGCTTATGCAAGCATTTTTTCACCTCCTTTATCATATAATAATATCCTTAGAGTGCAGAAGCGTAGCCTGAATTCACTCAAACAGTAAAGTCAGAATTGTCACAAACATAACAGAAGGTAATTTCTTGTCCAGTCTTTCATGTTCATGCTTTCCTTTACTTAATCTCATCTCTTAGCTTAACTAAATGAAACCTCACTTTGCTTGCATTATTCTGAAAATTAGATGCCTTGTGATAAGCATTTCGGTATCTGTCTACTTGTCGGGTTCCCTGAGGGGCATGTTGAACTTTTCCTTTCGCACACCTTGCCTTTGGATGTCCAGGTAGTGTTTGGAGACTCTCAGAATGGCACTTTGCTGCTAAGCATCCCTTTCACTGCTGAATAGCTGTGTAGTCTTTTGATTTGTTCTTTGGCCTGCACCCACGTCCCTTTAGGCTGTAATCTCATCAGATCTTGCAGTAAGGCAAGGTCAAAACAGGTCAATGCTTTTAAAGGAAAGCTTTCAAGAGAAAAGAAAAAGTTGCAGCAGCACATTTGTAGTTCTTCCATTAGAAATAGTATATCTGAGCTTTAGAGAGCATTTGTACTACTGTATATCCTTTTGATCATGTTTAAAACAAGCCTTTGTGACTGTTTTATAATTCCTAGGGCTCTTTTACAAGGGCTAGGGTGAAAAGCTTGGCATGTCATAACTTAGATAATTACTTTTTAGCAAATTAAAAATACTTCCTTGGATCCAAAATAGAGATTCTTTTTTAAAAAAAAACCCAAAACTCTGTCCTCTATTGCTCATTGTAGAAGGAGCTTGTTGTCTACATGAAGATTTTATTTGTTGATTCATGGGGTTTATGTTGGTTTTAGAATTCATGAAAGAGATGTTGTACATTTTTACTTTAAAAATGTGATTTCTTACAGAGTCTGTAGCTCGCTCTAGTAAATTGCTCAGTTGGTGCCAGAGACAGACTGATGGATATGCTGGTGTAAATGTGACAGATCTCACGATGTCATGGAAAAGTGGCCTAGCTTTGTGTGCCATTATCCACAGATACCGTCCAGACTTAATGTGAGTAACTGGCTGTTCTGAATAACTGGAAAGAGCAGAACATTAGTGATATTTGGAACTAATAGTATGGAGACTGAGGCAATGCATTTGTGACTTACGGAGAAATGGATTGAAATGAATTCAATTAAACTTGATAGAAGCTAACGTATGGTGATTCACCAGCAGAGTGGAAGGTCATAATAGCTTGATGAATATGAAGGTAAATGTGTTGTCATTTTTGCTTCTGGATGATTTGACAGAATTAAGCTTCAAATTGGTACTGACTGGAAAGCATTATTGATTGACAGCTCTTTTCTCCATCAAGTTAGTCAGGAACAGTTCATAGCTTCAGTTAAATTTCTCATGAACCAGTCTCTACACAGCCCTTTATAAATCTCCTGTTTAACAGTAACAAAAGTAACTCTTTTTAAAGACTTTTAGGCTGCTCTTTTTAGAAGTAGTGACCCACAATCTAAATAGAGACGTTGCTACTGTTTGTGCACTAACATGCTGATTGGATGAATGCGAGAGGCGTCCTCTTGCATGATATATTGGGTAAAACAGTGCCCAGATTCTAGAATAGGAAAACACTGCATGGAAGAAGTAACGCAAAGTAACCAGAGCAAAGACTCTGGTACTTTAATTGAAATCTGAAATGTCTTCAACTTCCCAAAGGGACATTAGAAAAAATAATACTAGAGCTGTACTTAAAGACATAATCCAATGTAAAGCATGCTGAAAAATTACTTGGTTATTCCCTTCCCATGTGCACTGAATTACTTATCTACTGGTGTACTTGAGTTAACCTGAGCTACTATTTTTAATAGCTATATAGCTTGTGGAGAATTCAAATAACTTATAAAATGGATTATATAACTCTCTACAAGCTATTGCTTTTTATATAGTTTTTATATTGTTCTACAAGTTTTGGAAAAAGTCAGGAGAACTAAAATATGGATCAGTCCGGAAAAAAGGGGACAAAAATGATGACTTAATTTAGTTCCAAGCCCACAAGAGATTTTATGTAGGGGAAAACAGTACAGTCTTCCAGCAAAGGAGGAAGTGAAGATATATTTCAGAGGGTAATAAAGTTTTTAAGAAGAAAAATCTGGGTTTGGAGAAGGAGCAAAAAATGGAAAAAGAATACTTTTAAGCCAGAGTTCACCATAATTAAGTAGTATCAACTCTGCAATATGAAAAGGTCGCTGGCAAATAAATTAGAGAGATTTTGGAGAAAAAAAAAAAAGAAGATGGATCCCTGAGTTCTTTCAGAAGATTGGTTTCTAGTTGATTCAGCGTATGCTGTCTTTCTGCCCTTTGCAGAGACTTTGATTCTTTGGATGAGCACAATGTGGAGAAGAATAACCAGCTGGCCTTTGACATCGCTGAAAAAGAGTTTGGAATATCTCCCATTATGACTGGAAAGGAAATGGCATCTGTCGGAGAGCCAGATAAATTGTCGATGGTGATGTACCTTACACAGTTCTATGAGATGTTCAAAGACACCATCCCCTCTAGCGGTAAGGAGTTTGGGGCAGGTCTCAGATTTAAAGACAGTTTCAGGATGAATGTGTGCGCTTCAGTTATCTTCATGCTTCTTCTGCGTAAGCTCATACTAGTCACTCATTAACTTTATATTACAAAAGTTGATTTCTTATTGGTGCTGATAAAGACCATGTTAGCAACATCAGAAGCAAAAAATATGAGTTAATACAAAATAATGTTCTCAAAATAATGTCCTCAAAAGTTCTAAACTCACCTCAGCACTACTAGGTAACTTGTCTGCTTTCTTGCTATTATTAGGAGTTCATTTGCCTTCCTAGTAGTTGTTTAGTAGGTAATTTCAAAACACTGGCCAAGTTTTATATCCATCTATCTATTTTATATCTATTTATTATCTGTTTATATCCATGAATGGTGAGAGTAACTTCGGGCCAATGAGGAATGAAAGATCTTTGATTAGAACTGAAAGATGTAATTGCCTAATACAAATCAAATGGCCTACCCTTAAATATTAATAATATTGTTATAGCTGTTTCTTTATTACTGGTGATCTTAGTTCAAGTCTATCATTCCTGGTGGGGAAAAAGAAATGTATTTAAAAATACGGTATGTGTCGGGTATTGTTTTCCAAACACCGAACGCTTCTTAAGAATACTGATGATCCTGATGCTCTTGAACTATGAAAGTGAATAGAGTAAACAAACACAGTATTTATTCTGGGTGATTATAAACCCTGAAAGGAGAAATTATTTTGGGAAAATGAAAAAGCATGGTAGCTGAGAAGGGTATTAATTCTGGACATTACTATCATTTTGTACAGTGAATTGAAGAGTGTTATGTTAAAAAAAAATAATCAGTGAGTCATTCAGTTAATAATAGTACCATAGAAGTAATTTCTTGGTATTCCCTCATCCTACCTGTTTTTGCTAGCAGATAGTCTGGACCTGAATGCAGAAGAAAAAGCTGCCCTAATTGCCAGTACCAAATCGCCCATCTCTTTTCTCAGTAAACTGGGACAAAGCATCTCTCGGAAACGCACTCCAAAGGTAACCATACCACAGTCTTGATAGCATTGTTAGGCTGCTGTTCAAGTAGGTGATACTAAAAATGTATGTGTGTGTATCTGCTATGCATTTACCATGTGTTCATCAGCTCTTGGCATGGGACAATACGTGACGCAACTGCAGAATTACATCCATAATATGTACTCTCAATTAGTGGTATATTTCAGTCTTGAAATCCCAGTCTTGCAGTAATATTTGGGGATATATTTTGTATTGGAACATAATGGGTTGCTCAGTTCCCAGTTAGTTGAAAGTGTTGAAGAATGTCCAACTTGAAGGTAAGAATCCCCTTAAACAAATGGAGAATGAGCCCAGAGAATTAATCTGTTGTGTTGCAAAGCGTATTTAAGTGCACTGATGACCTTTATCTCAGGCCAGAAAGGTATGAGAAGCCTTACTGTTTTTTTCCCCCTCCTCCTTCCATTTTCAGGACAAAAAAGAAAAGGAACTGGAAGGTGCAGGAAAGAGGAGAAAAACCAGCCAGTCTGAGGATGTAAGTATCACAGTGAGGAAGGTGTCAGGGAGGAAAACATGTGGTAGGTTCCTTGTTTCTGCTTCAGTCCTTTCATTTTCTACATCCAGACAGGGTCTACATAACTTTTTTTTTTAAGATAAAAATTAATTATTCTTCAGAGGCTACGCTTTGTCATAGCTATAGTGCAAATACTGATGATTATGAAATGCTGATGCTTATGAAAGAATAGTACACAACAAATGAAATGCTGCAGTTCCCTCTTATTTTATTTTTATTGCAATTTACTTTGATGAGGACACTAAGGATAAAACTTTCATTTAGTAAAGTCATGCAGTATAGTCAGAATTTTCATTCATATTTAAACTTTAGCCTTGGTTAGTGCAAAAAGCATACATTTCTAATAGGCCCCATGAGACAGTCCTTCACTTGAAATGTTTATAGCCAAACAGGTACAAGTGAGTTAAAATTTGAGTGCTTTGATGAAGACAGACCTTTGCTTTGTCTCAGTGGATTCATGGGAGTGTTTCAACTGTGGTCTCTTTGGTAGGTAAGTGTATCAAATAAGGTTGAAAAGATAAGTAAAGTTTAACAGAACTTTCGATGACATGCCAAAGGAAATTAAAATGTGAGCTTTCAAGTGCAGACTAATAGATTTGGTTTTTACAGTGTTAGAAACCTATCAGAGCAAAGGGGTAGAGCAGAAAAGGTGATCCGGTTGCATATTGTTAAATTTTGATATTGGTGATTGTTAGGAGGACATCCCGCGAAGCTACAGAGAAGAAAGGCCCACGCTGGTGAGCGCCCTAACAGAGAGAAGAATTGATGCTGCCATTGGGAATCAGAACAAAGTCAAGTCTATGGCAACCCAGCTACTGGCCAAGTTTGAGGAGAACGCACCAGCGCAGTCCTCAAGCTTACGAAGACAGGTAGGAGATGGATAATAAACCCCTGTATTTTGGAATTACGGGGGAAAATCATTAATAATAACATGCATTCTTTGAGGGAGGATGCTAGTGGTGCTCTTCTACTTCAAAGGCTCTCCTAGAGAAGAGTGAAGCTTACTCAAAAGAGAAAAATTTTAGATTTAGGAGAATGGGATAGAGAAGAACTTCCTAATGAAAGTCTATTTCTGTTATTGCCCATATTATGTTATATAATCTCTTTCAAAAACATCTTACCAGTAATTAGTTCTTTTATAACTACTATTGCTACTGAAAAGCTTTCCAGGAGTATCCCATTTCTAATGTTTAAGAACTATCATTTAATTTCTGATTTGAACTTTGCCAGGTTATATCTGTTTGTTCTTGTGAACTGTGATTGTATGTGTGTGTAAGTGCAGCAGATAAATGCCTGGGAGTTCCTTTGCAATTGGGATGTTTGTGCCATGCCAAGTTAGGCTTCCTGATGACTGCAGGTTATTCAGGGTGGTATCTGAACTGCTGCAACTGCAGGGTAGTTGTCTTTAAAGTGAGATTGAGTCACTTCGAGCTACTGCTAGCAGTGCAGTGTCAGCAGTCTAAGGCTCAGCATTGGTTTAAGTGCCTGAGTTCTTGATCTGCTGCGTAGTCTGTCTTCATAGCTTGTGCCAAGCTCTGTGCTGCCGTGGCTGGGTTGTGAGTGGGACATGACCTAGCTATTCTAAAGCCAGGTTAAGTATGTCTGTGCTACACTGCACATCAGTGTTAGTAGTATAACAGTATCAAAAAGGTGATGTTTATCCCACTCTTTACCAGTCAAACGTTTCCTCAGCCACTACATATTGGTTGGAATAACCAAGCTGATTTGAAGGAACAATGAAAATAAAGGGAAGGTCCAAAACCATAGGTAGTTTCCCGTTTTTGGATGTTTTTTCCCTTTTTATATTTTACTTGCTAAATGAATTCTCCCCTACCCTATTTTTTTTTTTCTTAAATGTTTGTCTGTCTTATTCTGTATCCCATTCCTTTGGCTTTCTTTGAGTTTCCTTTACTATTTTGTCTTTCCTCCTTGATCCCAAACCACTTTCCCTACAACCTGCATGCAGCAACCTGCCCTGCCTTATCAAGAACGTGTTCACAACCAACCATCCAGCAGACGAGAGCAGGGCCGTCTTGCTCCCATACCCCAGTGGAAACAGGTAAAGAAACTGATTATGAATACAATGCATTTCCTGCACCCAACACCAGCAATCACTGTCCTGTTTTTAAACCAGTCCTTTTCTAGCACCTTGTGTGAGTCTATTATTTTAAATAATTTAAATCTTAATGAATAAAGTCAACATCTGCCTTTGGTAATGATGCATGGTTAAATGTTTCAAAAGGACTTAGTAAAATTTTCCCTGCCCCCTTATGCTAGTTACAACTTCCCAGGGTTTCAGTGGATGTTTTAGCAGAAACCTTGCCTACAGATGCAACCTAGTGTAGGCACTTTATCATCTGGAGTATTTCTAGATCTCTCTGTTAGAAAAAAATTGTAAATACATAAGCAGCTATTGCAACCAATGAGGTTAAAAGTGTCACACAATCTATATTAAAGCTCTGCCTTGGTATAAATAGTAGAATCAGTTATCAGTTTTGCTATTCATGTGTGAAATCTTATGTGTTCTGCAGTTACAGGAGACTTTACTGTGGTTTCTTTTTCTCTGTGACAAACATAGCTGTCTTTGCCAACTTCTCATGTTCATTGCATTGCAGATTCCTGTATTACTGTGTAATAAGTAAATTTTAGGTTTTCAGCCACAGAGGGGCTCAGAATAGGGATCAACAACAGATAAATCAGCAGGTATTTCATTTTATTTTCTCTCATGTGTTTTGGTCTAGTGTCATTGCTGGATTTTCTTTCAGCAGTGCACTTTCAAAAGCAAGGCTTGTGACAGACAGTCTTTTCAGGTAGATAGGGATACTTATCTCGCATGTCACCGGCTTCCTTTGCTTCCACTGTTTCCTTGTGCAAATGGCCTCCTCATGTTTCTGAGAGTGCTGAGATACAGTTTTCTGGCAGCCATAATTTGGAGAAACATCTGCTTCTTTCTGGCTGCAGTTTAATCAGAGCATAATTTGGAGTCTAGAGGAAGAAGATGGCACTAGTTTGGAAATTCACTGTTCTGCATGTTTATTGATTCATGGTGAACTTCATGTTCACGGCATTCAACACAATTAGTGCTGCATGTCATGATCAGTGCCGTGATCTAGAAGATTTCTCTCCAAGAAAGGAGGCCTAAACCAGTGGAATTGTTGTCAGTAGGACTGTAAAGAGACCTTTAATAGTATGCCAATGGTATGTTTAGGTTCCCTGACTCAGTGTTCTTAATTCTACATTCTGTCTCATCAGAATCTTCTTTATAGGTTAATGAGCACTTTCAGGTGGATATACATCATGCATGATTAAAGCAAATTTCATTTTTTAAGAGTACTTCCTAGGTAAAGGGGGACAACCCAAAGAACTGATGCAGAAGAGCATAATATGGCTGTACAATATTAAGTCAGTTGATGAGCACTGCTTATGTTACCCCACAAAAAGGGAAAGCAAACAATGCAGTCCAATTTATCTCAATTCAGAAGGATGAAAATTTGTGGTTTAGCACTTGCAGAAGACCACATCCCTGCAGCCTTGAGATTTGTATTTGAATCTGCTATTGAAACTTTATGAAGGCTTTATAATTAAGCCTTTATGGTAAAATACAAAAGTTCTTACTGTCATCCTTTTGTAATAGATCAAAAAAGGACAAACTTCTGTTTCCTGCTTTTATGATGAGGAGTTGCTCCTCATCAGAGAGCAGTCTGTTGGTGGTTTTGTTCTTGTTTTTGCTTGCACTACACAATTTAAAAAAAGGGTGGGGGGGAATCCTTCCAATCTCCCTCAACATTGATAGTAACTCCCTGTAGGCAGCATATAGGGTAGGTCTTTGAAAAATCTTTCTGTAACGATTGTACTTTCAGAGGACTTACATTGTTTTATTAAACACTGACATTGATTGCCTTGTGTGGATGATTTCCCTCTCAAGATGACAGGTGGAGATCATCTTTCCTTGATGGGCTTTACTGCATCAACATCATGCTGGATTTTGCAGTGCTTTCCATCTGACAATTGAAACAGAGAAGAATAAAACTGGGTCTCAAGGATGCAAAATCTCCAGGATACAGTAGCATGAAAGAAACAATTAATATGGTCGCTATTCCAAAGGTTTCTTATTACTTGCCTGGGGAAATGAAGAACATCAGTTGTCTTCATTCAAAAGCTATGGGAGTATATAGAATCATTTATTCTCAACTGATTAGAGATCAGTAGGGGCAGGAAGCCGTCCACTGAGCCAAGCAGCCGGCTTTGCCAAGCTTGGACAGAAGTCCATCCAGCAATACTTCATCTGGCAACCTAATTCTGGTTGCTTAGGTATACAGAATCTGATAGATGTGAGACTGTGTGTCCCTACGGTACTGAAACAGCTTTCTACTGTGACACTGGACACTCCAGCTATAAAGCTATTTCCTGGGCCACAGATTATCTACAGTGGAGTTGTTGCGGGGTACCAGTACATGTTCCTGGAGATACTGTAAAGGATTAGTATTGCTCATGACAAGCTCTTTAGGGAGGATGTATGCTTTCTGGTAAGAGTTGTTCAGGAAAGTTATGAGAAAGGGTTGTCTTGTTTGGCACAGGCATCAGAGTTTATGAGCAGAAACTTCTGTCAGTGACTGCATATAAGATATATCACATAGCGAATGCCTTCTACTGAAAAGTCCTTTGAAGAGCAGCAAAGCAGTTCCTAAAGAAGGACAAAGTGGTGATGTGTTATTCAGGGAATCCACAAGTTGTCTAATGTTCTTGCCAGTAGGCAGAATGAAGTTGAGGTCCTCATGGGTCTTTGGGAGAAGGAAAGGTTTGCTTCTTGTGTTTGATGGGTCTGGTCCTGCATCTTGGAAACTGCATGGAAGAGGAAAGTATATTGCAAAAGCGTATGGGTGATTGCAAGTGAGAAACCACACAGTTGCAAAGGATATCGTCTGGGTTGGACCCCCAGTTTTGATAGAAAAACTACATCTGCCTTGGGCTATTGCTTACCAGTGTCTGTCAGATGGGTTTCCTTAGCTGTACTTGCTTATCAGTATAAGTCTAGAATCTTGCTTTGCCCTGGAGTTAAGAGTTACAAGGCCAGCAGTTTCAGTGAGTTTGTAAGGCAGACCGTTTCTGTGTCTGTTGCACAGGTGGGGTAGGGGTGGCTTACTTATGCAGGATTCCTAGCAAGAGTGAAATCCTGGCAGAATCTGTTCTGAAGTGTTTTTTACTTTCATCACAAGACCTTTAATGCTGTCTCTCTTGGAAAGGGAAAACCTTCAAAAGATCAAGCAGGTTAAAAACCTCACCAATCTGCTGCTTGCAGCATTCTGTGTGGCCTGCATTTTCCTTATGAAGTGGATTACAGAGTTTGCTTTATTGAGCTACACTTTGAGAATGTTGATCTGTGTTGTCAAAATTAGGTTTGTGCTATTATGAGCACCTCAGCAGCAGCTAGTAGTGCATGAAGATGCTGTTAAGTGTTTGTGTACAGTGGAAATTTGTGTAATTTTTTTATGTGATGATAGTATCTCCTAAAAAAACTGGATTGTGTTTCATGGTGTGGGGGTTAATCTCTTCAAATGAATGCCAACTTGTATAAAAACATCTTCCATGGTCTGTTCTATTGCTTTTCAAGCCATTTTGGTTCCTTTTGGGAAAAAGCATCTTATCAGGGATCATGAAGCCATTGAAAAGCATGTGGTCTATCCAGAAGAGTATCTGACTGTTTGGGTATGGTATGGGAGACGAGCCTTTTAAACTGAATTTTGCCCTGGCTTTCCAGACTCTCAGCTTATGGCCTTCAGCAGTTTTCTGGTATAGTTTCATAGGTCTCCTAACAGCAAGAAGGTATGTGTGCAATACATAAGCTTAAATCACTGATGTGTGCAAACATGCTTGTAAGATGGAAATCACATGTCTTTTGGTGCAAATCTTTTCTGACTCTGGAGGTCTGATGCTTGTTCTTTTGAGATGGTCCCCTGAAGTGTGATAAAGGTGCAGCAGTACATACTCTTTTCAGTAAATCTGTTGGAACTGTGGTTTTGAAAATACACAATGACTAACTGAGATGACCACAGCCAATAGGAGCTGAAATCTTAACAGAAGAGAATTTACAACACCAATGATTTCTGCAAATACTGTTTTTCCTACTTAATTTCTTATTTAAATCTGTTGATATATCTTGTCTCTTTCCTATAGCCATCTTTGTCTTTGCATGCTCAGAAATGCAGCCTACTGAAGGACTGAACATGTGCTTCATATACCTGTACAGTTTTATATTCTGAGATCTGCCATGGAAAAATACACAAGTTTGTGAAAATGTTGAAATTTGAAAGGCAAACTCAGTCACGGCCAGATGAAAGTCCATGAACAGCTGTAGTGGTTGAAAATGTTATCACTCTTTCAGCTAGAAATTAGTGACTTCAGAGCTGAGCCTTCTGAAACAGCATATAAGTGTTCCTCATCCGCTTCAGTGCAAAGTCATGTGCTTTAGTTGAAGCTGCTTGTAGCATCTTTTGAATTAGAAGAGTGGATTTTTTTTTTTTTTCCTGAAAGGGAAGAAAACACCCAAACGCGTGTTAGTGCCAGGTCAGCTGTAGGGGCAATGAGGAACATCTGTAGTACCTTTAAACAGCATGCTGTTTCTTTGGAGGCTATCTAAAAGTGGCTTTGGATACACAGCTTTTTTTTTTTCTGCAGTGCAACAATTTCCAGATATGCTCTGTTGAGAACTTGGAAGAAAAGGAAAAATTAGGCAGGAGATATGTTAGTAATCCAGAAGTGGTGGTGAAAAGACAGTACACAGTAACAAGGTGGAGAACTAGATAGGCATGTTTTGTGGCATATTAAAATGAGGACATGTATGTGCCTTGCATAATACTAAGACTATTAGATATGGCTCCATTTTAGCTATAAACCAGCTGTATTTCTGTTCTAGTAGAATGATGGTATACAGTTTAACTTGCCTGGGATAGTTTCGTATCTGTAAGTTAAAGAGGAGGGATCTGAAGCTGAGAACAGAACACTGACTTGAGTTGTGTTGCTAATGAACTGCAAGCAGGAGTAATTGGGTCAACAGGTTGGATATCTTTAAACATTACAAGGCACAGCAACAAGTATTTTTTTCATGAGGCAAAGAGAGCAGTCCAGCTGTGCTGTGGAGAGTTCCAAGTTATACCTTTCACTGATTGTAAGACCTTGAGTCAGAAACTCAACTGATGGTTGATATAAATTCATGTTGGTCGCCCCTAGAAGTATCTGTCAAATCGACATATGATCGTGTGGCTATGGGTGAAAAACTTCAGTCTTTCGGCTTCAGATAAAATATGGCTTTAGGTCATTTGTGAGAGGTATGAGCTTAGAATCACACTCAGTTCATGTGTTCTGGCCTGTCTCACCAAAGCCAATGGTTAATATTCTCTATTTTCTACCATTATTATGATTTTTTTTTCTTTTTCTGTTTCAAAAAAAGCTGAGGAATAAGGAACGTTCTCGGACCTGCCCCAAAAAAGTGATCATGCTCTCTTCTTCCACTCCACCTTCCTCTCCACCGTATCCCAGGCAGCAGGTGATTCCTTCTGCATGCTCTGTCCCTCCCTCTTCATTACTGCTTGTACAAGTGACTAGATCAGTTACTGGATATTCCAGCTACAAATGCATTTCCAATTTTCTTTTTTCAGATAGTGATAGGGCTTCTTCAACCTCTTAGATTAGAAACACACATTGCTCACCAGAAGTATGATTATGATGATTATCTGATGCACTGGAGAGTTGAGATTTTACTGTAGGGTAATTTGTAATTACAGTAGCCTTTTCCAGTTTTGAGTTGCAGTAAAATAGAAATTAAACATCTGGAAATGTTTAAAAGTGAAAAAGTGCAGGGAAAGAAAATGCAACCTTTTTCCATCTCCAATCTTCATTTAAACAAGTGTGAATGAAAATTTGCCCTTGCATTCATGAGACTCTTTCAGGATTACTTGTATGAAGTACCTTTTTAGAGTGTTGTAGTGGCCTGCACATGTCCAACGTGGTCTTTCTGTTTCCCTCACACCCAAGCCTTTGTCTCACAAGAGTTTGTGTTCAGTCTGTCTGAGTTTGAATTTGGAGCAGGGAGAGCTGTTCTGAACAGAGCGTATAAATGTGCATCCAGATGTTTGTGCACATGTGTTTGTTGTTCTTCTAGTTAAATATTACCTGAAATCCTTTAATATTTCTGTCTTGTTGTATATGGTCATCGTGCTTCTTTGACTTGTAAGTTTTTTTTTAATTTTTGTTTTGTTTTCCTACTGCAGTAATAAATTCCACTCCTCCCTGGTCATTCCTGAGCTAACCTTGAGGTGATAAAAAGGCAGCTGCAGTTCCATAGACCTCCCATAACTTTAAATAGGAATTGTACAAATAAATTTCCCCACAGGTGGAAAATGTTTCTTTGCTGAACGCTTGTATGCCTATAAACTCTGTAAAGGACTGTTACCTTTGAGCAGGGTAGACAGGACATTCTTGGATATAAAGTTTGACTTGCCTTACCGCTGTGATTTCTCAGAGTGTTGTTACATGTTATATTTGATCTGGTCTAATTATTGTCAGCCTCTAGAGCACACATGCTCCGCTGCCTCCCTGGTGTCTTCATCTGCAAGATAGGCCAGATCTGCTTACTGATCTGATTTAAGACTGTCCTAACAAAAAAGTGGTTAGTTTTCTGGCATGCTGTGGGCAGCATGGTGCAAGAAAAAGGATACAGGAATGGACATCTATATAGGATGGGTGGGGAAAGCCTTTTTCCATTAGCAAAACCCGCATTTGAGCTTAGTTGAGTGTAATATTATCAGATGATGTGATAGCTAGCTGTCTTCCTCTTGTCAACATCCTTTGAAAATTTTGACAGATACATTTTATGAGAGAAGAAAGGTTTTCCCCAAGCTTACAGATACTGAGAAACTAAGGCTGATTTTTACTTTTTAAGCTGTGGCATGGGATTCATTTTCCATATAGAGAAATTGGCTTTCAGTCACTAAGGACCCCTTAGTTCTGTATTTTCCCTCCCAAGCTTCTCCAAGTGTTTGTTTGTCCTGTGCCTTTTTGGTTGCCTAGTTCAGTCATGAGAGCCAACTACTGCTGGATCCAAGTGCACTTTGACCATTTTCTATGTTGCGTCCTGTAGGAAATGTTTTTTGCATGTCTTCTTGCTCAAGCAAATCATAATAAAAGAAAATTTGGTTTCCTCCTTTTAACTGTGAGGGATTTTTACTCCCTGTGCTACAGAACTGATCTGTTAGACTCAATTAAGAGGGGTCTGCTTTTGGAGACATCTTTTTTTCCTTAGGAATGATTCCTTTTCCTGAAATTGTCTTGGCCCAGGCCTCATAGTGAGTCAGATGGATCTATGTCCTTGTTACAATGTCTTTTAAAACCTGTACCTCTGCACTTCTAATGCATTCATTCTGCCACTTCTTTTAAACTTTCTATTTCCTTCCTTTGATCTAACATCACAGTATGAGTTATATTGAGTGTCTTACCATCTTTATCGTACTAATTTCATTACATTGTGGTACTATATTGTGGTTTACTGACCTAATGTGGACATATACAGACTGATTTTTTTTAAATTTT
Source organism: Egretta garzetta (assembly GCF_000687185.1). Classification (NCBI taxonomy): domain Eukaryota; kingdom Metazoa; phylum Chordata; class Aves; order Pelecaniformes; family Ardeidae; genus Egretta; species Egretta garzetta. The sequence continues at coordinate 511,266 of NW_009258554.1, forward strand.
CCCTATCTTCTTAATAAACTGTTCTGCTATCATTATGGCCTCTCTTCTGCCTGCATCTTAAGAAAAATCAGATGAAGTGTGTTTTGACTAGGAAGTTGGTCTGTGGTTGCTATTAAGCTCATAATTTTTGCCTGCAGAGAAACAGGGAACCTGGTGCCGACTATCCCGGGGAGCAGAGTCCCAGACAGGAAAGGGTAAAGAGCATGAACAAATGGCATGGATGCTGATGACACAAGGCTGTGGCAGATGCGTGTAATATGGAGAGCAAATGTACTGGGTAGTGAAACACACTTATCCTAATGCTGCTGTTAACACGCTGAACTGCTGAGTGTCAATAAGGAGTGATTATTTCTGTGTGATACCCACATAAATGCATAACAAGCCTTCATCAACAGTTTGCTATATGCTTTTATTTTGCTGTAGATCTAGCACTTAAGCTCTTCCCATTCTTTTCTCTTACACCTCTTTATTGAAGTATGCTGTGGCTGTAGCAGAACAAGAAGAGTTATGTTTTGTGCTAATTCATGTGAACGTGGTTGTATTGTTTCCACTGCTTGCTTTCTGGATGGTTAAACAACTGGCATTCCATCCTGCCTCCTACAGGCCAAAGTGAAAGAAAAAACGATGAGGCATTTAGTATAGAGACTTTGAAGCCTTCTTAACAATGAAATATTCAACGGTCTGTCTGAATGGCTCAGCATTATACAGAAGCATGGGAAAAGAAAAGATAGGCACTCAGAAGATTGGTTGATTTGAATTCATATTGACAAATTAACTGAAATTCCAGTAAAGGCTTTGAATGAATTAAGTCATAAGTGGTAGCCAGCGATAAAACTGTTGCAACTTTCAGAATGTGTTCTAACAAAAGACTTTTGTGGGCCGAGTGTTTTCTGACAGGCAGTAGAAGAGTGAATAAGTGTGTGTCTGCAGTGACACAGAAGCCCACAGCTTTATAATAGGCCCTAGTTTTAGTGAAAATGATCTAGTAGGAAGGAGTAGGTGGAACTGAAAGCAACTGAGAGTAGAGAGTATTATTAATGCATCTGAATGGGAAAAGTGTTTCTCGTAAATTGGGTGTGACCCCAGTTGTTCTGCTTTGGAGGACAGTTAGCGATACGTAGCAGCACCCTGGAATTCTTGACGGATCAAGCCCGAGGTTTCTTCACGCACACATTTGTAGTTCCTGGTCCATTTGGTTTTGAACTCTACAGACAAATCAGCTGAAGGCTGTGTGACATTGCGGGCGATACTCCTGTCCTGTACAGCAGGCCACAAGCCAGGTCTTTTGTCCATGTCACTAAGTACGCCACATAACAGACTAAGAAGATTGATATGAAAGACCAGAATAGCAGAGGTGTCAAGTATTGTGCCTGGGATGTGTTGACATGGCAGTGCAGTAAGAACAAGTAGGGCAGTGAAGTTGCAGAAGTAAAACCGGCGACTTCTGTGACAGTTTGATTTTGCTGTGCTTTGCTCCAGCCAGCCAGTCTCATTAAACATCCTCTCTTTGGTAAGTACAGCATTCACTTTTCATATAGCAGTGGAGACGAACTCATTCTTTATGAGAACTGAAGTGCATTACCCTAAAAAAAGTGCTTCTGTGCACAAAATCTGAGAAACACAAGTATGTGCAGGTTTAGATATGTAAAGTAAATCCTTGAGAATCAAGAACTATGGGGACATAAGTTGGCAAATAAACTCCTTTGTGCATGATAAAGCCACTTTTTTTTTTTTTTTTGGATGGTAATGCCAGCAAGAGAGGCCACGCGCTTGTTTGGTTTTGGCTGCAGCAGTCCTAGCTAAGAGAGTTGTGAATAACTAATTCAACTGTTTTTTGTTGGCCTTGAGGATCAAAACTTAGCAATTCATTAGAGCAGTAGACATTGGACATAAATAATTTCCATTTATTGGAAATAAAAACAGTCTTCACATGGGAGCTCCACTTACTGTTCTGCATGTGAATTTCATACCTTTTGTCTGGCGTTTCGGTGTCTATTCCTTTTGGGGCTTTTTTTGCTGGTTTGTTTACTTCCTCCCTCCTTCCTCATCTCACAGAGATCTCCTCGTTTATTTTCTGATGACCCAGTGCCTGAGAATGTTGAGCAGAGGGCATGTCAGCTGGCTGCCCTCCGGGAGTCCAGACCTGCAGTGAGGCATCAGGTGACTACAGCCCCGCCTATCTGGTATTCTGTACCAGTGTGGGATTCTGGGTACCGCTGACATCTGGGTTCAGAGGGATAGAAAAATTCACCAAAATACAATGACCATTGCTTTACAGTCATGTGGATATAAAAAGACACGGTCAAGTCTATTTTGTGTAGTATTTTTATCCTGTTTGACAGTTCTTTACTGTCTCCTTGTTTGATGAATTACAATGTTTCTCTTTCTCAAAACACACTATAAACAATAAGGTAAAAAACAGCCTCCAAGCTTCAGAGTACATGCTGAAAACCAGCTGCACTCCAGATCAAATCATCTCACAGTGGTCATTTACCAGTCAGTTGCTCGCAAATTTTACTTCTGGAAGCAAGAACATTTGCATTTTCCAAGCATAGTTCCTGGCTCTGAAGTACTACTTCTGTGTCCATGCTTCCTGTATACTTATTTCCAACGGTAGAGTTGGCAGCTTGTGCAGCTTTTCTTTGATTCCAGTGTACACTTTTGTTTTGGTTTTGTGCTTAATTTTCTCTCCAGTGTGTCATCTTTGGCATATGGGAGCATGCCAGTTTGAACAGTGGTTTCTCTAGTTTCTACTTTCTTGCCCCAATTTCTGTTTTCAGTTATTTTCAACAGCATTTGGCAAACTGGAGAGTGCTTTTGGAAAGCACCATCTACATAAGTGATTTTTTTCATAACTTAGTGTTTTGAGTTAACCATCCAAAATCAAGCTCTCTTCTTGGGCTTGAGTATAAACAGTCCCAGAACTTTTGCTGGTGGGCATAACTTCTCCAAGCCACGTCAAAAGGAAATTTGTAACGTTTAGGTCACTTTCCAGTGCTGTTCTTTTGGAAATGCTGTCTTTGCTGATAGTTAAAAGTCAGTGAAGCTGTTCTTGAGGAAGGAAGACTGAACCTTTGGCTGGATTTGAGATAGAATTTAGGGACATAGAAGAAACAATGAAAGATGGGGTAAGAAGACTAATTTAAACATACTGACATTTATTTGTTAGTGGGTGACACAACTGAAGATCTCAGCCATGGTCCAAGGACAGCATGCTCATATGCTCAACTTTACTCAGTTGAAATGATGATGCAGAAATGAACATCTAGACCAAAACATCTTGCTCCTACCTTTTGTGTTGCTCTCTAGCACTTGGAAGCTCCTTTTGAGGGTGGAGAAGATTAACAGCATTACAATGCAAATATAGAAATTATTTTTGAAACTATCTAATTTCTGTATAGTGCAGAATTAAAGAGGAGAGAAAATATAGGGGAGATGGAGGATACAAAGTAGAGGAAAGGATGAAGTGAGTAGGGCAGAGAGGAAGAAGAGGAAACAGATGTTGGACCACTGCAGGCAATAATAGATTATGATGTGGGATTTAAAGGAAGAAAACAAGAAAAACAGAGTAGTAAGAGAAAGCAAGCTTAGCAAAGAAAGACATTTTCAGAAAAGAAATTTGATTAAGTATTGATGATCTTAAGTACAGAAAATCTGTGTATAAAATAAACAGTTATGCTTCTTTAAATTGGGGAAATTGTGAAATCCAAGCTATTTTGCATTTTGTCCAGTAGATTTAATCTTGAGGCTAGGCTATTCTGTGTGGCTAGAAATAGCTATTTTCATGGGTCATGCAGCTACATGACATTTATTTTTCCTTTTTATAATGGAAATCTTAATTTTGTTTTAAAAGAGGGTCAAATATTTGAAATTTGCGTAGTTTTTCTTTCCAGATTATAATTTCTAGGAATGCACAGTTTCTACCAGCTATTGGTTTTTTTCCTATTTATGTGTAATATTTCTTGGGAGATGGGCATAGTGAGCCATAGAGATAATGAGAGGGGTATATTGGAAGACCAAATTTTGGGTTCTCCTGGAGAGGAACCAGTTACAGAAGGATACAAATTCTCACTTTGGGATTTATTGTTTGCTGTTTGATAAGCAAGAACAGCAGATTGTTTTATATTGTTTCATTCTTTTTAGTGTGATGTTTCCAATCTGCTTACGGTAAATTTTAGGTTGGAAATTTGCTGCTAATTACTGACATTCCATACAAGTTAATTTCTTTCTCCTCCATCCACAAGGTGAGCAGGCTTTTGGTTTGTGTAGTTAACATATAGAAGAGGTCTCACATGGCCTGAAATGCAATCTTAGTGTCTTGGACCAGTAATACAGAACAATGGGAGATGCAAGAGGAGCAGAGGAAATTGATTTGGGATCTTTGCCAGTGGCTTAGCTGGTTGAGTTACAGGAAGTTGGACATCTGTGGAAGTAGGTAACTGCTTCCAAATGGTCCTAAATAATTTAAAACCTAATAAAGAGCAAATTAAGAATAACTTACTCTGCCTCACTAGGAAGAAAGTGAAGATACACTGGACATTCTTCTCCAAGTTTTCCTACAAGAGTCTTAAAGAATTTTTTTTGATTGTGGGCAGAAGGGCCTGAGTTTTTTTATTTTCTCCTCTCTTTCCTCTGTAGACATGTATGATTGTTTTGATTTTTATTTTATTTTTTAGCCTGAGACTGAACCGTCTCGACGATTCTTTGTTGACCAGTGGGAGCTCTCCCTTAGCCTCCGTTCTTCTAACCGCCCTTCTTCACCTTCATCTGACTCTCTTCGACAGGTAGCATTAGCCTGAGCATTGCAAGGTGCACTCAGCTGTGTTCGCTTGCTGCACCCTGGTCCCACCAGCCAAGGACACACCACAGGAGATGGCTAGGCTTGCAATGCTTCACCTGCAGAATGCAGTATCTGTGCATATTCATGCACAAATGAGAAGCCGGAGGCAACCTGTGGCATAGCTTGGTTATTGCCAGCCATAAAGCAGTTTGAAACTAAATATATTTAATGTTTGGTGTAAATTAAACGCTTGCGGTACATCTCACTCTCAAATCAGTTTTTTTGAGCACTGATAGTCTGGCTTTGCAGTAAAGCTTTCTTGTTTTGCTTGCTGCTTTTGTTGAGATCTTGGGCCAAACTACAGAATGCGTTTGTGCATATATGCTTAATGAACAGTGTGAAATAAAAAGTATTTTGGCTTTCTGAAAAATCACTGAGAAATTGAACTAGTTGCAGTTGTCATATGTAAACGCCAGGAACTTGATTTGACCTAAGCTGGAGTGGGTTCTTTGCCCACTCTTGCAAATGTTGCAGAACACTGTATATCTTAAAGGCTTTTGCCCACAGGAGGAAAGATAAAATGCTTCATTAAAGATCCGGTATTAGGCCAGATGTAGTGTATAGGAGAAAAGCAAAACAAATCAGAAACACAGAACCCCAAATAAAAAAATCAGCAACTAAATTTCCCACACGAAATAGTCCAAGGTATTCTGAGTTAGGATTAGCATAATCACTTTTTAAGCATGGAACTTCATATGTGCTGGTAGAAATTTAAAGATCCTGAAGCATCTGCAGTTAAGGTTGAATGAAGGTTTCAAATCAAAATTTGCTCAGTGGGAACCTGGTTCAGCTAAAAGAAATTTTTTCCCATGGAAAAGCTTGAACTGTCTTTTAAGAAAACTTAAAAAGCCTCAAAGGTTTCTGGTCTTTTAGGGGAAAATGGAAAACTCTTGGCCAAATGATTATGATTGCCAGTTAAAGATCAATGTTGAATGAAAAGAAGAATTTTTTTCTAGTAGGCACCATTTTAAATGTAGTATTTGACAAGATATGATGTATGATATAGTCAACTCTGCACGTATGTGTGCACATACGTTAGCTGAGGAAGAATATGGAAAATTCTGAAAGACAAATCAGGTTATTTCTTGCATATATAAATATTGTCAGTGCTCTGCATTTTGGGGTGGAATCAGTAGACAGGTAGAAGTTCTTTCTGGATAGAAACAAACCCTCATTACTACAGTAGCACAGAGCTTAAGGAGTTAGGACAGCAGCAGTAAACTCTGATGGACGAGCACTCCGTTTTCAAAATCTTTTTTCCCAAAGTACCACCCATTCTGTGGTGAATTTCAGGTTTTGTGATGCTTCCTGCTGTTCTCATGCCTGAACATGTGAAGGACTTGAACATTCCTAAAAGGCTAATAACCACGTGTATGAAATTTATGCTCTTCTGTTAGTTGCTGGAAGTAACTAATGTGCTTCAACCAAGTTCTGCTATATGAGTAAAGGGGGTTTTGACATACAACTTTAGCCTTTTCCTTCAGAATACTGTTATCCTTGGTATTTTACACTTGCCAGAAGCTGGAGTGTCTCTCTGATGGTTCTTCATTTGCTGAGGAGACTCCTGCTAGAAACATTTGTAATGCTTCTTAGCCTGTAAAAGGAAAATTGCTTGGCGTGCTCCTTGCTGCTCTGAGTCAAATACATGGCATTTGCAGTGTGATTGAGCTAACAGGGGTGTAACCACATAATTTTCTTAACCATGTAATTATTGCCAACGGTTGTAAATATTTCCTGTGAGAAACACTTCCTCTGCTCCTGCAGTGACTGAACTTGGCTTGCAAATGCTCGTTTTGTACCATCTAAGGTAACAGTCAACCTGCCTAGGTTTCTCAGAATACTGGAGGGGTTTTAGATACCCAAAGTTATGGAGTCAGTCAATACCCAAAGCCGTTTTCACAGTTGAACAAGTATATGCTCCAGATATATGCAGGTATGGCTTTAATGCGTTGGATGAGGCTCTTGCATCCTTTTTCATATAAACCTCTATGTGTTTTTAGCATTTGAAGAATTCATATTTTTGAATCACTCACTGTGAGTTCCTTAGTTAAGGATTTCTCCCTGCTCTATGAATGCTCTGTAACTGAATTCTTTCCAGTTGCAAAGCATATAAAGACGCTGTTGTGATCAGCATGTTGCATTAGACTATGCAACATGTCTTCTAAAAGATCTTTGTTTCTGATGCCAATTTTACCTGGAACCTAAAATATTTGGCCTTGTCTTTGAGAAGGATCTGTGCTCAGGTTTCTAGGTGCAAAATACCCCACAAGCAATCTTACTTAAGATCTGCTTTCTTCATCATCATAGTATTTTTCGAGCACTTAGAGAATGCAAAATGCAAGCCTTCTTTTCCATTGTTACAGTTGATTCTGGACTGTACGGGTGATTTCTCATGACACTAGCTTTGCTATTACTACTTGTCACTTCATATTGTCCACTGTCTTGGCATGATTTGACCTCTCTGCACCTTTTCACCACCTAACCTATTATCATTTCAGTCATTTTTTTTAATTTGATTTTTTTTCCTTTTCTCACTGCCCTGTTGTTTTATTCCATCCATCTGGTAGAAGTATATAAAGATGTACACAGGCGGAGTGAGCTCATTGGCTGAGCAGATAGCCAATCAGCTTCAAAGGAAAGAGCAACCCAAAACCCTTCTAGACAAGAAGGAACTGGTAAGATGATGTACAGAAGATGATGCGTGTTTTGTGATTAGATGTACTGTAGATCTGAAATATTGTGAGTGTCCAGTTGGTGCTACCACTGATGGAATCTGTCATAGTTTTGTGAAAGACCTTATTTCCCTTTCTCCATCCACCCTCACTCTTGTCCTCCTTTTCCTTGCAAAATCTTTTAATCTAATCTCAGCCTCCAAGAGTTGTGCATAAACATTTGAGAAACTGCTTGTCATATTTATGAAGATGTGTTTGATCCACTGGGGCTACTTCTGCATTATTGTTTTCTGGAGGAGATACTGATTTTGATAATGTAGGTCTAAGAATTGCTGTTTGAGGGATTTTTGATGGTTTTGGCTTTCCATCACATGCCTCCTTCAGTCATTTATTTCAAGGTTATCATTATTAGTACTGGTGTCCACTCTTCCATCCAGAGCTTATTTTATTCCTGACATATGTAGGCATGGCATCCTAGGACCTTCTTACCTGGACAATAAGGTTAGTTTTTGGTGTCCTGGTCAAACCTGCGAATTGTGTCCGAGAACTGTAGCATCCATGTGTGAAAAACTGCAGCATCCAGATGCTCCTGTATCTGCATAAATGAAGAGAAAATATGACCGTGCAATCTTGGTGAGGCTGGACACACACAAATTTAGCCATGCCTATTTCTGTCTAGGGCTCACTCAAAAAGGAGTTCCCCCAAAACCTGGGAGGCAGTGATGTCTGTTACTTCTGCCGCAAGCGAGTCTATGTGATGGAAAGGCTGAGTGCTGAAGGCAAGTTCTTCCACCGCAGTTGCTTCAAGTGTGAATACTGTGCGACGACTCTGCGCTTGTCATCTTACGCCTATGATATTGAAGACGGTAAGCAAAATTGCCTTTTTGTAAGAATTCTCTTAACTGTCCTGGAAATCTGTCTAGTGAATTCAGCTCTTTCTTTGCTTAAAAATTATCTGGTGAATTAGAGAAGAAGGTAACTTCCATTCCAAAGACATCATCTCTCAAACAGATGAAACTATATGGATTTCCTGTGGCCAGGTCATGCTGACAGCAAAATAACTGAGCTGTTAGGATTTAATTTAACATAATAACAGCTGCTAGAATGCAAAGAAACAAATTGTTGTTGGGGCCTTTAAAAGGGTTTGGAGGCCAAGTTTGAAGGCTAGGCCCTTTACTCTTGTTTCAAATGAGGGAACTCCTTAGTGGTTAATATAGCTTAAGAGAAGAAAACACACTGGATACAAATGCAGTCATTTTTCCTCTTGAAAATATCACAACTGTCCAACTCTGTTTATTTTAGAGGTACTAAAATAGGAACTTTATAATCAGGGGCTCTGGTAAAAGCTCATTACAGACTAAGTTCTGTTTATATAGTGAAAAATGGAGCATCGAAGTTGAGTTAGAGGTAAGTCAATGTTATAGAGAGAAAGCATTGTTGAAGTAGTTACTGAAGATTCAGTAATGACTCTTGTTTTCTGTATCTGATAGGGAAGAAATATCTTTACAAAACTTGCTGATGACTCATTTAACAGAATCTAACATGCTAAAAATTAAGGGAAGCCTCAGATATACCTAACAAATCTGAGAAACCAGACAATATGGGAGCAGATGAAACTCAATTTATCAACAAAGTGTGCATATTGAAAGAAATAATTCAAAATCACACATTGCTTGTGAAAAGTAATCTTCTAAGAGTAGCAATGTGTTGCATTCTTTGCTTGAGCAGTGAGTGACGGAAGTTTCATTTCTTCTAAAGAAAAAATGAGAAAGTATCTCAGATAAACTTTTACATCAACAGGTGTGCCTTTATTTTCTTCTACTGCTGCCATTTATCTTTAGTCCTATCTCAGTAGGAAAGTATGTGCAAAATGATGTAAAACTAGTGGGAGGCTGGTGGAAAGGATGCTATTCCAGACATGATGGTGTAGAAACCAAGATAACAAGAGAAAAGTGTTAGTACTGATAGTTTTCCCCACTCATTGAGGCAAAGGTGAAGTAAAAAGTATAAACTGATATGCCACGGGATGAAACTCCAGAATATTCTACTGCAGATTGAAATGTTATAAAATTGATAGGTATCTATCGCGTGTAGCTAGGAAGAAACTTTTTGCAAATACTGGGTAGAATAATGTCCATGGAAACACCATCTAGACTTAAGAGTCAAAAAGAACCAAAATTATGTATTGATGATGCATTATATAATGACTTTAAGTAATGGACTTACTCAGTCACGAAGTGTTCAGGAAACTTAGAATCATCAAACCCGTCTCCCAGTAAGGAATAGAAACCCCATTATTACTTGGCCGGAAGGTCAGCAGGCTTGGCATGCGAGTTTAAAGGGGCCAATGACAATTTTGAAATCAACATCTAAAAGTAAAAGCTTCATCAGTTATCAGAGGTGGGGAAAAGGCGTGTTTTTGTGCACTGCTGTTATTTTGGGCATTCACCAGTAACCAAATATCTGATTATATGATTAGCAATATCAGACTGAGGTCCTCTCTCAGCTGTATGTGCTGAAACAGTTTTTGCTACCAGACTAGTGATTCCCTCTGCCAGCAAACTTAGGTATGCATTTATGGCCAGATAGTTCTCAATGAAGCAAACGCAAAGTTCGGAGTTTCAGCATACTTACAACATTGATTCTGAAATGATGTTACATGCCTAACACTTGTGTATGTATATGAAGAAGATAGGGCCAAACAGAAATATGTGGTATCCCATCTAATCTAATAATTGTGAAAAGTTAGCTCGTTTCATTCTGGGTTTTCTTTGAGAGAAAAAATAACAAAGCTATACACACATTGTTGCTATTCATCTAGATGTTTGGACTGATGAGCGTTCTGCAGCGTTCTGCAGTCTTTGTCGGGCTTTAGGCTTCAAAGTCCGAGAGTTTTTATGTAAGCCTTTTTCAGTTGTTGCTCTCTTCAGACAATCTGAAAGAGCAGTTTTTGGAAAGAGTAAATATTAAGAAATGTTTATTTAAGCAGAGACTTCTCGAAAGGTAGGGTTTGTCACCTTTCCATCATAAGACACAGAATTGTGCAAATACCAGCCCAGAGAAACTAGAGGAAGGGACAAAGGACAGAATATAGGCTTGAAATGCATTAGCAAAGTTGTAGGAATAGGATAGCAGTAGGGGATGCTATAGGCGGCATATATAAGCAGGGTACACTGACAATGGTACACTGGAAAATAATTATGTGCCATCCATTTGCTGCTATTATTACTATTTGTATTATGGTATTACTAGTGCTGCTTTGGCTTCCTGACAGTGTTCAGATACCGGTGAAAACCCATGTAGACTTCTGGGGTGTTACTAAACCAGTAATTTCACAAAAGGCCTTACTGGGTTGATTGTCCTTCCCACAAGTAGCCGCTTTGCATTTTTAGAGATGGTTCTTTGGGAGTTAACACTGTCCTCTCCCACTTTCCTCTGCTGGTTGTATTCATTCTTGCTTTTTCCAAAAGTGCTTCTGCCAGCTTTTCATGTGATGATTTCTTTGTTCCTCACACACTGCCGCATTGTTAGCATGTGATACCACACAAGCCTCACAGCTTTGGTGTTTGGTAGGATTTTAAACTAAATGGCTGTCAGGCACCCAATGGAAAGGATGCTAGCTAGGAGGGGGAGAGAGGAGGGCTGGAGTTAAAACTTCAGATAGGGTTTGCCTCCATGTGTAGTGAATAAACTAGATGGAGCAATGGGAATGGCAGCAGAAAACGGGTGAGATGGGCATTTATATTGTGCTAAACTGCTGTGTTCTCCTTGCTGACCATCATTCACGTTTTATCTGCAGGTAAATTCTACTGTAAGCCTCACTACTGTTACCGACTCTCTGGTTATGCTCAAAGGAAGAGGCCAGCAGTGGGTCCTCTGTCAGGAAAGGTAACTCATTATTTTCATCTAACACGCCACGATTTGATTCTTAACATGGAAAAAGTAAATATGCTGGGTTTTTTTCAGAAAGTAGAAAAATTCAGAGTGCATCAAGTTGGTTTTTTATGTCATGAGGTATTGCAGTTTTATAAATTTTATTTAAAAGCAGTTCCTTTAATTACCACTTCTCTTTTCATGATTCTTATTTTAAAATAATGTACTGTCCCATTCAGAACAGGATTATCATTTGTTTTCTTTTCAGCTGAAATACTTATTCAGTCCATGCAGAGACTAAATGAATTATGTTACCAGTTGTGGTTTTGCTTTGTTTCTCTGTGGTTTTTCTTAAGATGAAACAAATTATTTGCATTTCCTTTGAAACATGAAACTCTACCCCACTTGCATAGGCTACGAAGAAGACCTGGCTTGATTTCTGAAGTTTTTCTGTGTGTTAGTGGGAACCTGGGTGGAAAGAAAGCGTATCCCTTTTCCTATACTAACGTAATGGAAGCATTTGCGCTTTAAATATAGGATCAAGAGCCACTGTGTAATGCAGAAAAGTCTCCCAGCTTTTGTCATTACATTCCAAGGCACTTAATTTGTCTCCTCAACCTCCTTTTCAGTATTTTTGCATACTCTGTCTGAGCAAGCTATGTGGTAGTCTCTTAACAAGTTCTGTTAAGCTTGCATGCTGCAAACTGTCCTTCCCCCTTAAATTGTATTTTCCTTTGTGGTACTGGTGATGCTGGTCTTTCTGCCTGTTTCTCAGGTTTTATTAGTACAAGCTGAAGTTCTACTCCTTATTTTTGGAAGGATAAGGGATCCACCCCAATATTTGTGCCATACTTCCTGCCAAAAATAAAGACTAAAAGTGGCACTTATTTTATTTCCCAGATGAGCAGACCTCAGGGATCTCGCTCCTTTGGCTTTCTTGGATATCCAGCTTGTTTCTCAGAGCTTTAATAAAGCCATAAATTGAGAAGGAATGTACTTAGTTCAGACCTTGCCTTATGTGATGATTAAGGGGTATCTTAATTTCCAGAGGGATGTCTTCTTAATTCAACGTGTTCAGTACATATAACCTCACGTGGAAAAAAAAAGAGTATTGCTGAGGCATTTTAATACGAATTTAATTTCCCCCACATTCTTACAGGACAGCAAAGGACCTCTGCAGGACACCATGGCAAGTGATGGAACCGGACGAGCAAATACCATCTCCACCTCAGCAGAGAGAGCCCCAGGTAGCTCCGCTTCCTTCTTTAGCAGGGTGGTGCAGTACTCTCTCGGCCTCTTTGACAGAGTTAGGGTGGCAAGCCAGCGCCTGCAAAGCACAGTTTCCTCGATTGGGCACCAGGTAGCCCAGAACCCTTTGGACTCCTTTTTCATGTGTCAGCTGATGGCTTTTGGGGTTCCCTTTCTCTATGTCCAGTCGGAAGTTCTTGTGCAGATCCTAGGGGAATTCTGTGGGCAGCCTGCTGACCAGTAACAATTAATGTGACCCAACTTTATGAGCTGTATAATTTGCGTGATTTTGGGGTGCTGTGTGAATTTCGTGCATTATGTGAAAATATTGATATATTGTTTTGCACTGTGGCTTTGGGGCCTAGATGTTCTCGGTCCTTTCAAGGACGTTATCTGACCGAATTCCAGGAAAACACAGATGCTCAGTTGAGGGCCTCCTCTGAGTGGGCCCAGATAAAGAGCTCTGGTCTGTAATGTATGCAGCTCAGTGTTAGTGAAGTTAAAAGTTCTTATAATGCACTGGAATAACTCTCAAACTGGATTTCTGTGTTTGCCTGAATTCTGGGTGTGGTTTCTTGTTCTCCCTAGCTTCTCTTTATTAACCTGGTACTTGAGTGGGAAAGATCCCATTATGTCTGGATTGTGTCTCTGGAATTCTGAGTGTCTCTGACAGTTAATGGGATTGGATTCCTTAAACCCCTTGAATTTCATGGTGCTGGCAGGTCATGGTGCTCTTCCCTCACTGCCAGAATCTGTGCTGCTCCTAGCCATGGCTTTGGGAATGGGGTGGTGAATGTGTGTGTCTTACTGTGAAGTAGTTTTGCCTTTTAACTTGAAATTCTAATTCCTTCTAACATGGGAGAAGTGTCTGTGCTACAAATGCTCGTTTGCCCAGCCCCTAAGTGCTCATTTAGTGATGTCAGAAAAAGAGATTTGATTCCTAGTATTTGTTCCGGAGCAGTATGGATAAACTAAATCAGATGCTTTTAGAGAGAGAACACACTTAGAGCAACACTTTGAGAAAAGAATATTTTCACAGTGCTAGTTGAGAAAAGACCTGAACAACATGCAGGCAATCATGCTTTTGTTTGACTTTACATATTATTTTTACACATGTTTCTAAGATTGTAACTGAATGCAGTCCAACAGAAATTTATTCTTAGTGTATGCAGTTGGTTCTTGAAGTGTAGTTATTTTCACCGTTTCCTCTTTTGTTTGTGTGGAATTTCTACAGGGCAAAATGGAGGAAAGGGAAAAGGTATGGAAGAATGATATTTGCAAAATGTTGTGGACAAATGGCATAATTGCAGAATTTTTTGTGCAACTGGATAGACTTAAAATTTCTTTCTCTGAAAGTGATTTAGTTTAGCTTGAGCATATTCTTTAAGATGAATGGAAAAAAATATTGGAGCATAGGGCATCTGATGTGAGAATAAGGTGGTTTATGGAGTGAAGCTATTGGTGATATGAAGTGGAAGAAGGATAGTTTAGTTGCGTATCAATTAGTTTATCAAAGCAATTGCTTCCTCTGATTTAGTCCTTCCAACTGACTGAATTTAATTATTCACTTTCATAAATGAGCATTCAGTAAGTAGCATCTAAGTGAACATTAAGTAGAGCAAGCAATAGGCTGTGGTTTGCTATAAACTTAATGAATCAGCTATAAATCAGATGTTTCCATCTCTCCTTACGTAGTGGTGGCACAATCCTGTAGCAGAATTGTAGTACCTCCCAGAGGAGTAAAACAGAACAGACACCATTTTATCAAATGGCAAAACGTGAAATCTAGGGCTCCTTCTGTTTGCTTTCTGCTTTTCTAAGGCAGTGTATAACTGTAGCATCATTTTTAAAGCTTTTGGACCTTTTAAAGCTTTGCCTCTTGCAGTGTCCAAAGTACATTAGAACACGCTCAGCTTAGCTGGGTCAAGCTAGGTCATCTTTAAGGCAGTGTATCATGGTGCTTTCTTGCGTGTGCATGACAGGAGTACATTTAATGGTAGAAAAGTGAGCAGTGCCTCTGCTGTTCTCCCCCTTTCTGCTAGAAAAATGCCATTAGTGGCTGAGATTTTGTTTTCTTTGTGAAGTAGGTTCTAAGTATATCTTAAAACTACTGGCTTAACAAAGGTTAAGAAGCGGGAGGAGGCTAAATGCAATGTACTTTAAAAGCAAGCCACAGTGTCATTAAAGGCAGGTCAGTTCTCTGTTAGCGTAACAGTCATGGCCTGTAGGTACCTACCTGTAGCTCCTGTTCTTGCTGGGTAGGTAGGTCAGGAAACCTGTGATGTGTTTACAGTTACATATGGTTTGAAAAAAGCAAACCAAAACAAACCCTTTTGAATTACCAAGCTTGATCATACAGTGGAAGAGTAGGATATTATTCCCGAATAATCAAAAGGAGTCTATAAGATTACATCTCAGTATAACTCCTGACTTTGAACTCTCTGCGTATATGCTTTCTTGCAATTTATTAAGTTGTCTGTTTAAGAGACTATAGATGTTCAGCTTTCACTGTAGAGTAGACAACTACCTCAAGCAAAAACCTGTCTGAAATGGAGACAAAGGCAGAGCTCTATTTCCAAAGCTCTGCTTCACCCATCTGGTAGACTCACCTAATACAGGTCATATATCTGAAAATGTCCCTTAAGGCAAGTGCCACCAAACGAAATTTGGCAATAGCAATTTCAGACCCTAAGGTCTGAGCCAGTCCTCAGTAGTAAGGAAGATCTTGATGTGAAGTCTAAGTTGCCTCTAAAATGATTAAGTAAAAAACAAACAAAACAAAAAAATAGTGTGAAATGTGCAGGTTTGGTATTTGATGGAGATGTAAAGATAGCCTAGAAGGCAAAAGGAGGGTGTACAGCAGAAACATCAATTAAAGAATATACAGAACAAAAAAACCCACTGTTCTTACATTTTATACCTCTCAGTTAAATTCAGCCCTGAGTTAGCAAAGTGCTTGTTCAGTGAGCATTATGGTGACTCGTGCAAGGCTTGCTTTTTAGTTGCCATGGAATCCCAAGTGGATGTAAATTGCGTGAGTTCTCCCCATACACTCACTGCCTCTTTTGCTATGCCACCAAATCTGGCCTCTTCTTTTTTAGCCAGCTTAATGCTTAAAATATTCAACCACAAAATAACATTCAGAAGGTTTCGTCAGCTGAGGTAAGATTGGTCACAACAAGCACTTGTGATGTGTTACTAACATGATTGGCATGTATTAACTTTGCTAAAGATGTCAGTCCCTCACTGGGTGGCCCGCAGTCCTAGCTGGCATTTCATGTATTTTGTCTGTCCCTTGTATTGTAATGATGATAGTTGCAGGGCACAAGCAAGCTGAGGGGTTTTTTTAGCAGCCAGCTAGAATCACCCTTCTTGTGAAGGTTTTGTCTGGTTTGCCAGAGAGCCTGTGTGGCATCTTATGTGGTGGTTACATGGGATGTTCACAGGGATGTTATGGTCAGATTGGCTCTTGCAATATAGATCTAACCTTCAGTTTGGGAAGTGGCAACAAGCTTTTGAGTGATGGATGCCATTCTCTCTGGGGAAGGGAAGTTGGGAAAAGCTGCTCCTGTGCTTACTGCTGAACTGTGGCATGCTTGTCGTAGATTCTGTAACCTTTCTCTGTACCCTGTCTGCCTGTTTTTCTCTATCTTCTGCATTTGCCTTTGTGCCAAAATTGCTGCTGTTGCCAAAAGAAAAAAAAAAACACCCTTTGCTTTTTAACTGTCTCTCCCTTTGATAATCTGTAAGTGCTGTGTCTTGAATTTTTTTTGAATATTATTTACAGTACTTTATATAGTTTTAATGTGCTTTTAATGCAAATGCTGTTTTTCTGTTTGTTCTAAAGGTCTGTAAGAACATATTTCTGAACTTTTAGCTCTTTCCTGACAGATGGACTTGGAACAGTCTTATAATAATGCTCTTTGGGGTGACTTTAGCTGGTGATGTTTTGTTGTAGGATGTTTCCCATTTCAGGCTTGTGTTCTCACAGCAATAAGTTTCTGTCCCTATCAGCAATAGGGACTTTGTGAAGGAAAGACCTGCTAGGGGAACTCATACTTTAAAACATACAGCAATAAAAGGCAAGTCATGAGGTCTTTGCAGTGGTTACTTGACCTGTGAAAAACTTAAGAAGCCAAATATAAGCCATAGTATGCAGAACTGAAAAAATGCAATACAAAGTAGAGGCACTAGGTCTCCTGCTTTAAAATCACAAAAATACGTAGTGTATATGATATAGGTATGCAATATGAAAAGTTAAAAATCCTCCTATGGATGTGCCTTAAGTGTTTTCAGGGAGCAATGTTCTGAGCAAAGCTGTTCACTGTAGACTCTTAAACAAGTGACCTGTTGTATATAGCAAGCAAAGCTGGACTTTAGGTGAGAAAGTTCTTTTGCTGACTTGGAGAGCTAGAGAAGGGGGGTGGCTGCTTCCTCTAAATGGCATGCCCTTTAAAGTAAATTATCTGAGCCACATTTTCAAAAGGATCTTAACTGTCTGTACAATTTTAATGAATCTTTATGAATGCATCCAGTATTATTTGCACACAGTTGTACTTCTGTGTCTAACGAAGTACAAATATATTTTATATATTTTTCTGTATATAAATAAGCCTCTTGTTCAAAAACATTGCCTCTTTATGGTTCTGCAGACATTGAACATGCCTTACTTGTGAAAATGATTCAGCTCAAAGCAATACGGTTTGCTTGTGCAAACAAACATACCTTCATGGAATTCTCCACTTGGTCACTTCTTTTCATTGTTACTCACGTTTGGGTTTTGTTCCCGTTTTAATTTGGTCTGTTTTAAACATTAAATAACAGAAGATAGCAGCAAACTAATTCTCTGACATCGTGTTCTGTTTTGTGGTGCCTTCATTTTAAACCACTGAACTGCGCATTTGCAAACACATCCGTACCGCCCCCC
The DNA here is from genome assembly GCF_000687185.1 of Egretta garzetta. NCBI lineage: Eukaryota > Metazoa > Chordata > Aves > Pelecaniformes > Ardeidae > Egretta > Egretta garzetta. The sequence goes on from NW_009258554.1 coordinate 528,826, forward strand.
TGCCCCCTCCCCCCCCCAGAAAAAAAAAAAAAGGAAAAAAATAATTATATCCATATTTCAGGATGCACCACCAAACCGGGAGGAAAGATAATTCCTCTACTACTGTGCCTTGGATGTTGTCTGTTCTGTTTGGAGGAGCTGTGGTGGTGTGTTCTGCAGGACATGGCACATGATACTGAACCCTTTTATGGGGTTTCATACAACTCCAAAGAGATCTGATGCAAGATTTATTTCTCTCTGCTGGAACATTTAAAATGTAAACTTAAGAACCAGACCCTGTATTTTTGGAAGCTGAGGAGAGTGTGTGGGTTGCCCGATTAGGACCAAGGTTCAGTGCCCAGTGAATCATCGCTTAATAGCAAGCCAGGAATCTCTGTTAGGATAAGTGCTTGACTGTTCCCAGTCCATCATGTTCCTTGTCAGTGTTCTTATCAGGATTTGCATGGCGTTGGCGTAAAGGAAAGTGGAATGCTAAAGGACCAGCAATTTGAAGCCCAGAAAATTTGGAAAGGCAAAGGCATGATGGAAAGGTTATTTGTTCTAAAGAGTGGAGAGGCAGCTGACCTGATAGACTTTCACTGAAAAATCCTGGAAAAAGTTTTGGGGATGGAGCAAGGATATACAAAATAGCAATGTGCTGAGTTTGTGCTCATGGCTGGATCCTGCTAAGAACACTTTTTCTTGGGAGCAACTGGGCTCCTGATTCCAGCTTTCTCTCTAGCTTTCAGACCTGTAGATTTGTGCCACTGGAATATATGTTTATTGTTTGTATGTGTACATTCTGAAGGGTGATATGAATTTTTCTGGGCACTTTAAGAGCTTCATTGAATGTTTTTGTGTTTTGGAAAAACAGTATCAAGTTTGTGTGAAGGAGTTGGGTTTTTTAAAATCGCAGAATTAAAATATCTGGGTTTTTTTTGAAAAGTGGAATCTGAGAAATGACCATTTTGAGATTGTTTCCCTCAGAGAAAAGGAGGGAGTATACATAAAATAAGCTTGGTGACTGATAATGTTCAAGTGAGATGATTAGTGCTCAGAAAGGCTTCATGTCTCCGTTGTATAGCCTTTTCGAAGATTTTGATTTATGCAGTTGTTTTTAACCTGTTTTTGTTTTGGGTGTGTGTCTCTGAATTATGTAACACGTGGTTTTCCTGTTGCTGTGAAATCAAGACATTATTTGTTCAACTGTGTGAAATGTTCAAGGGAATAAATTCCGAACAAACTTCAGGTTTCTGAGTTTTTCTTTGTCATCCCCCTTCTCCCTCCACTGGTTCCAGGTGAGGGATGCTGTGAGGGATAGAGAGTTGGGGGAGAATGGAACAAATAGATCTGGCAAGCTCAAATGCAAGTCTGTCACTGCAAAGTACTACTTTTCGGGCTTCTTTTGTACTGTGGTTTTTTAAATTTTGCTGTTGTGTTGTGGTTTGCTTGGAATGCAGGGCATACACTGCACAGACAGCATGGCACATTGCTGTAGAAAACCTGCTAAGGACCCCCCATACTAAATATCCTACTGCTTTGGCAAAGCTGGCTTTGGATAGATGCGCTGTCAGTGCTGTGGCATCACTGATCTTGGTCGATTTGGGAGGTGGTTCTTTGTGCCTTGCTGCAGACCAGAGGTCTTTGCCACACTCTGTAAGCAAGGCAGTGATACCCACGTGCGAGGGGAGAGGATGAACATGGGCGAGTGGGAGTCAGCGACTGGGAACAGGGAGGCATAGCCTTTGCGTGTGGTGTGACAGGTAAGCGTCTTGGCAGGATTCCGTTCCGCTTGTTGGTATAGCAGCAGCTGCGATGATGGGATGTTTTGGTGTGGTGGAAAGGCAGAAAATGAGTAAATGCGGAGCCTTGTAGCCAAATCCTGTGTCTTGCATTCTGGCTGGACAGTTGTCTTCTCTCAGGAGAATGGCATGTGAGGAGATGACCTCCCTTTCTCAAGGCCATTAGGAGACTATTCTGCAGTGTTCTCACCATCATGAACAGATGGAGCTGGATTCATAGTTTTGAGCTGCATTTTCCTGTTCTCAAAGATACATTGGATTAGTCTATATTAGGGACTCATTCTCTGTCTGTTCTTGCATGCTTCTCATGCTTCCTACTGCGCCATTGGCAACTGAAAACTTGTAATAGCAGATGACTTTGGAGAGTCTAATTGTGAATGATAAAGTCTTCTCTTTTTGGTTTATTTGGCTAGAGTTCACATGGTAGCTCACAGAACTGCAACCTTAAACCAATTATGTTACATGTACGAGTTCCTTCTTTGGAGGAAAGTAATCACTTTATGCCTTTGAATTTGCCTTTTACTGTTCTTTACTGTGATCAGTAGTACTGATTTTAAGGTTAAAATGGGCCTTCAGTTCTGAGAAGGAGCCATCAGCATTCAGTGTAAAACTTCATGTGCTGGTGCCTGTACTAGAAATGTCATCTTGATGCACCGCTAGAACAGACTCCACTGTTCTGGTTCAGGAAAGCTGTTAACTTTGCAGCTACATATATGCTCTTCAGAAATCAAATGTTTGCTTTGTGAATTTTAAAAAAAAAAAAAAAAAAAAAAGGATGAAGGGAGGTGCATTTCCTGAGCTCATCCCCATCAGAGGCAAAATCAGACTTCCTTGCTATACCAGTATAGGAGACATTGTTTTCAGCTGATACTTGGAGAAACCAAGTATTTGTGTGATGGGAGAGCCCCCAGGCACTCTCCTTATTCTCCTTGAAGTCTATGAAGGTGCCTCACACTTTCTCATTTCTGTGCCTGTGGTTCTTCTCTAGTCTCATGGCTTCTGGTCTTCTTTTACTAAAGCCCATGGGAAGAGTTGAGCTCTGTATCCTGCCCTGTTGGATGGGAGAGGGGTGCTGCCAGGGAGCTCTTTCCGTGGCCCTGACACTCAAGTCACTTTTTGTTAAAGGCATTCTAGTTTTCTTTGTGAAATAAAACTGAACATTTTTCAAGCTTTCTTCCCTTCACTACCACCCTTTCTTCTCACTCTCATTCCAACCTAAGCTACTCACCTTTAAATTATTTACTCTAGAGAAAACAAAATTCTGTAAATAAAGCCCCAAGTAACGCACTATGTCAAATACTGTTCTTTTTAACCTTTGTTGTGCAAATAAAATTGCCTGAAAATGAGGGAAAAAAGTGGATGATTTGGGCTGGGCCGTGTTCTTACTGAGTGTATGTGCTCCTTTGCCTGTAGTTCTATAAAGAGAACACATTGATTTTTCTGAATATGCTATCCTGGGATCTTGAATTACACATTGTCCTTCTATTGCATCTGTCACTTCTGAGGGCCTCTAACATTGTTTAGGACTTGCAGAAGTTGGTAAATAGATTAAATATTGTTTTCATCTTATAGAAAATGAGGTGTCATGTACTTTTTTGCAGTTAACATCCTCAAAAAGAAATAATCCACAGAAAATCTTATGTGGCTGCTAACTAACATCCAACTATTTATCCCAGAACTGAAATTGAGGGACTGAAAATCGCTATATAAATAGTAATATAGTAAAGACAATTTTTAGAAACAAGGTATCGTAATTATGCATGTAAATCACTTTAAATCTTTGAAGTACTGAGCCGTTCACAAATGCACAAAAGTCTATGGGCAATGTGGATGGTTTGTTTCCTCAAAAACCAGATGACTTCCACTGAAGATGGACTGAATTAGCTTTTACGGGGGTTTGGAAACGGCATTCTAAGATTTGAGCTTTTGGAAGTACTAAGATGTTTTTTACCATGCATCCCAAAACCATCTTGCTTCATCAGATATATTTTGGTAGCAGTTTTTCCAAGTGGCGTGTTGGCATAGACCGTCATCTCCTTTGCAACACACACCGCTAGGGTAGTGTAGAAAGCCTGCTGTGTACAAGTTGCTTTACAGTTTAGACATATTGCACTTCTTCATCTGGTATGGTAGAAAGCAGAGTGTTTCATACAGATCTTTTCCTCTGATGTTCTGTAACAGTGACGAGAAAGTGTAAGGTACTTTTAAAATAATAACATGAACTCATAAATGTCTTCACCTCTACAGTGATTAAAACAAGCCAGTGATAATTTTACTACCTGCTTGTAGTCGGCAGCATAATATATTAAGGTATATAGTTGGTAATTTATCTTAAAATACAAGGAGAAACAAGGGGAGAAAACCAAACAAAAAAAACCCCAAACCCAAACAAACCAAATAATAGAAATAATCTAAAGGCGAGGAATAGATACACCAGAGTCAGCGCTGAACCTATTCTCCTGCTTCTATGAAGTGTATTTGTGGAGGAAGGTGGAGTAGTTGTTGCTGAGCTGATCCTGGCGATGCCGATCTTAGCTTGGGCTTTCCAAACAAAACTGGGCAGATGCACTTTAAGGATGAGATGGCGCTTCTATGCTCTGTTTAGCTGCTTACATCTTCTCCCAAAAATGTATGTTTAGTCTGACATTTCTCATGTTTGCTGTCATCCCAGAAGGCTGTTTTCTTTTTTAGGAAAATTTCATAACTGTCCTTTCTGCTGTTATAGAAGTTTATCTGATGGCTTGCGGGTAGAAGTGTTTAAAAATAGGACTTTTTTACCCAAGAGATGTTTCAAATACTTTCAGGCTTGGGTAACTCAATGATCTAAAACATCAGAACTGATGTGTAGGTTATCTTTAATCACTAAGATGCCTTTTGGAAGCTTTCTTTTTGGAACTGGGGCAGATTTTGACGATACCTAGCTATATACCTATACACAAGAATTTTCTTTAGTTTCAGAAAACTTCCCACTAAGGTGTGAAGCTCTGGATTGCTTGGAATATTCAGTTGCCTTACAAGTTATATGAGAGCATGTGGGATAGATGTAGATAATAGAAAAGTATGCAACAGAATGACGGAGCAGATGTCGATGCTTTTTAGAGTATACAGAGCTTTTACTTAGGGAAAGTATTCTCCGTGATATTTTCCTGTAACTGCCAGTCTCAGATTTCAGCCTGTTCCATTTGCAGGACTTCATAATCTTGATACAAATGATAGAAATTAAGTAAGGACATGGTTAGTATCTAAATATATTCTGACATCCAGTAATTATGGAAATCTGTAGTACATTGGAACAGAAAGAGATAGTGGTTATTAGCTTAGTAGTTGAAAGAAGATAGCCACTTGAAAGCTGTATTTTGAATCTGATCACAATTTGAACAGGAAACTCAAATCATTTGATATTCCACACTTTTTTATTATGTATGATGAAATTTCTAGTTCCTGCTTGGTTGTTCTTTAATGATCAAAATATCATCCAGTATCCAAGGTGGGATTGGAAGTACCAGTTTATATAAAAAGTAGGCAATATTTGTATCGATAGATTTCTCTGCTGCTTTTAGATGGAAATGTCCTTGGTTCAGCTTTGTGTTATTTGCACAGTGGGAATCACCTGTCTGATCCCTCCTGGTGAAATGGGACGTTGCAGAGGGCTGCTACATATGCATGGGAGGAAGTAGATGCCACAATGAATAAACTAGACGAGGTCTTATGTAGTAGAGAAGATACCAGAGGCTTTCTGTCTAACAACATAAAAGGGGTTACTCTTTGGATTATAACTGGGCAATCACTCTTAAATGTAAATTTCCAAGTTACTTAAAACAATGGGAGTACTCCACTTAAAAAAGGAGAAAACCTCATAAGCCAGGGCTGTGGTGAATTTAAAATACAGTGTGGCCTTTCTCCCCTTTCCTTTTTTTTGCTGCCAGTCCCTGGGTGTGCCTCATCCCAGGTGGTTCTCTGAGGTAGCGTACCTTGAATAGCTTCCAGGGCAAAATTTACACCTGCAAAGTAATGTTATCTTTAGCCAGATTATCCTTTAGTGCTCTTCAGCCTTCCCACACTCAGCTTCTTTCAGGAAATGGAAACGAGATCAGGCAGCACATGATAGAGCTGATCAAAATACTGGGGAGAGCTCAGACGTCTTAGATGATACCAGCAAAATGGAAAATAATAGGCAATACGTTACTGACTTGACAATATTCCTGAATAATAGACACACCGATAATTAACAGACTTATAAAATCCCCGCATCAATTTATATTATCCCTAGTACTGGAAACCCATTTGAGCAGCAGTAAAAGTAAAATCTGTACAAATGTTAAGACTTTCTGCCAGAAAAGATGCAATAAGGAGAGTCAAGCTTAGCAGTGTTCCCTAGGGCTTGGATTAGGTGACCTAATACCTCCTTTCCCCTGTTTCTTTTCTCCACCCACCAGCTACAACACTGGACTCTTTCCAGGAGTCAAAAATAGCTGTGTTCCTGGATTATTCTATACCTCTGCTGTAATGAAGGCAGCTTTTCCGTATTGTTAAACCACATACTGAGCTTTAAACTTTCATTACATAATACTACTACTTCACACATCCGCCTACAAAAAACACCATCTATTTCTGGAACATAACTTTATACTATAAAGTTACAGGTGAATTTTGATTTGTTTTCAAGACAAATATAAATTACAGATGACCTTGAAATAAAACTGGTTAATTATATTCACTTCTGGTTGCTTCCACTAAAACCAAAGAAAGGTCAGATCAATCAAATTGACACCTGTTTCTAGGCTTTGACCTACTGATGTTGTAGGAAGCAATGTTTTGTCCGTGTCTGTTTTGACAATCTAAAAGTCTGTTTTAACCAAAATAGTGTGGGAGTGGAGGAAAACATTGCAACATCCATAAGATATACATGGGAGTTACTGATTTCGTTCAGTAGTCAGTGCAATTCACTTTCATAATTATGAAGAAGAACGAGCTTCCACATTTACTGGCAGTATCTGAGATATGAAGAACTTAATCCTAGCTGGAGGTTGTGGAATGTGTGGAGGAGGGCTTACATCTTCATGTGTTTGTTTCTGGGGTATCTGTTTCAGAATCCCTTGAATATTTTAGCTGTCAGTTATTCCCATCCATATTATAATGGTTTGGGAGGGTCTTGGGGGCCCCTCTGCTACCCATTGCTTAGGGAACCAGTAGATACTGACAAGAATCTCACTGATTTTTATTTCATGTGCTGTGTGCTATTTAATCAAGTAATGCTGTAAAACTTCTTGGTCAGCACTGGAAGCAGTGCTGGCTCGTTAATAACTCTCTGCTGGGTACTTCTGCATCAGAGGATATTTAGACAAAACACCTTTCTGTCTGCACAGCTTAATCTCCCCATTTCTCTGTTTAGGTCCCTGATTTGCTAGGAAGAATTGCTTGACTGACAGTTTGAGGAGTGAGCTTTGACATGGTAGTAGAGGTCTTCAGCACCTTGGTTGCTCAGTGGCAAAACCCTTTTTCTTCTGGTAGGCTAGACAAAGCTGCTGATCTGCTCTGTCTCTGCTCCTTAGTTCTCTAGATTTTAAATGTTAATTTAAGGATAGTTGTATTGATCCAAGTCCAACCTGTGTAAGGTGGTTTGCATATGTACAATTGCCATATCAAACTCCAAGAGCTTTGACTTAGTAGAGCGTATCTTCTAGAAAGCTTAGTTAGTTACTATGTATTGTTATGATTGATACGTGCACGTTACGGAATTTCAGTAGGGCCACCTTCAGGTTTGAGCTCACTTTGAATCCTGTGTGTGGACGCTCTGGGTTATCTTGCTTATGAATAGACTTTGTTTTTCTTATCATACTGTCCTCTTTGAATTCAGGGCTTTTATGTTTAGTAGAATGTGTTATGGATCAAACTGGAAACACGGACATCAAAAATGCAAGCTTTGATGGCTTCTCGATATAGCTGAGTAATTCAGGCTCCCTGAGGCCTTGGGAATACCCTAGCATAGTAAGAGGGACAGTTGAGGCATTATATCAAAATAACATTGACATTTGATAGCTATTAAATATTTACATTCGAATAAATGCATTCTTGTTTCTATTTGAGCAGGTGTTATATTACTCCTTTTGGCTTTGAGGATGTCCTTTTCAAAATTCAGGGGGTCCTATCAGTATGTGTGCAGTTCTGCAGTATGTGATTTGAAGCTGTGTGAACAGGCAGTGACAAGAATTCACCAGACCTGCTGAGCTCTTTCCAGTGGTTTCCTGGAGACAGTTCTTAAAAGAGAAAATAAATTTTGAAGGGCAGAGGAATCTAGATTTAAAACCTTAAATTTCTTGCTAACTCTTAAAAAATCCATTCCATTTAACATGCTTCTGCAGGTCAGTTTAGAGTTGCCATCTACATGTTTTTTTATACATATATATCTTACTGTGCAGTACAAAAATTAACAGTGGCTAGGTACTAATTTTGGAGAGGATTAAGGAAGGGGTTTCTGGCTACGTGTCTCAGAAGAAATCAGTTGCACTTATTTAAATGGAATGTCTTGATTGACTTACTGTTTCAATATCTGCAGCATCCAACAACAGGCCTCGGTACTAAGATTTCTTCTTTTTTTTTTGTACACACTGCGCTGAGTGCAGTGAGCATCTCATGGGAGGTGCTGTTGCTCAACCTGCTCATGTAAACCGCGTAATCTTTATGTTTAAAATCCAACATATATTAGTCCCTTTCTTACTTCAAAGTGTTTCATCTTGACGTAAAGTGAAGTTTAGGGTGAAGGGGTTGGAGTTGGGCATTCTGGATCCTGTTTCTGGCACTTCCACTAGTCTGTTGTGAGACTGCCTTGCTGGTATTTAATCTCTGTGCCTGAACTTGTGCAGTGCCTCTACAGCACTTACCTACTTCCAAAATAGGTTTGTTGTAATATGCTAATACTTGTAAAACAATTTAAGGCCCCTGGATGAGAAGTGGAATTGGAATACAAAGAGGTGGCTAATGGAATTGAAGTGGGTGAGGGTGAAATTTCTGGGAAAACCCCCTGAAACTGACATTAACACAGATGAAAAATGAGAAGCCTAAAAATGCTGCTGGATCTTGTTTGCTGCCTTCTCTGTATCTCAGCGATAATGTTTGCTGAACTGCAAGCATGCTTCAGAAACCTTATCCCAAAAGATATTTCTTAGAAATTAACGGCAACAGAAATCTGAGGACTTTGAGCATTTCTGACTCAGAGGAGCTCACTGCATCACTTTCAAACTCCCACAGAAAAGTCCCCATCTTCCACCTCTGTACTTTGTCATACGCAATATGCTGCTGTTTCTACAGGAGTTGTTTTATCTGACATAGTTGCATTCTCAAACAGTTGTGTGGAGGTAGAAGTAATGGAAGAGTTTGGAAAAGATAAGTGAAAACAAACAGGTACCGTGTTTCATATTATCCTGAAAGCACAAGGTTTGAGAAATCCAGAATGAAGGCTTTCCTGAGAAATGTATTAATTCCTTCCCCCTTTTGCATGTGTTTGACGGCAGACTCCTGTATTTGAATTTCTGTAACTCCCCAAGGCCACAGCTGATTCTGTGCAAAATACTAGACCCACACTTCACAGGAGATGACATTTAACTTGGCTTGCAATCTTAACAGATTTGACTGAGAAAAGGATATCTAGAGGTACTGCATGATTAATGAAAAATAAATTCTAGTAAAATAGGCAGGTAGTTTCCCTTTGGGAAGAATTCATTGTTCTTAGATTCCCAGTTTTCTCCTGCATCTTCAGCAAGTGTTGTGTCAGGGAGTAACATTGGCAAAGACTGGTGGATAAAAAGCTGGACGTGAGCGGCAATGTGCATTCACAGCCCAGAAAGCCAACCCTATCCTGGGCTGCATCAGAAGAAGCATGGCCAGCAGGTTGAGGGAGGTGACTCTCCCCTTCTACTCTGCTCTGCTGAGACCCCATCTGGAGTACTGCGTCCAGCTCTGGAGTCCCCAGTACGGGAAAGACATGGATCTGTGGAGCGGGTCCAGAGGAGGGCTACAAAAACTATCAGAGGGCTGGAACACCTCTCCTATGAGAAAAGGCTGAGAGAGTTGGGGTTGCTCAGCCTGGAGAAGAGTAAGCTCTGGGGAGACCTTATTGCAGCCTTCCAATATTTAAAGGGAACTTACAAGGGAGAATCTTTTTAGCAGGACCTGTTGCAATAGGACAGGGCATAATGGTTTAAAACTAGAAGAGCATAGATTTAGACTAGATATTAGATATAAGGAAAAAGTTTTTTACAGTGAGGATGGTGAAACACTGGAACAGGTTGCCCAGAGGTGGTAGATGCCCCATCCCTGGAAACATTCAAGGACAGGTTGGATGGGGCTCTGAGCAACCTGATCCAGTTGAAGATATCCCTGCTCCTTGCAGGGTGGTTGGGCTAGATGACCTTTAAATGTCCTTTCCAACCCAAACCATTCTATGATTCTATGGTTTCATCTAGCTCATGAGACTAATCTGTAGACTTTACAGAACAAGGTAGTGCTGGGGGAAAATAGAGATGGGATCCTCTCTCAAGAGGAGCTTCTCAAGCCTTCCAATAATTGCCAAAGTTACCAGAATAGGACACATTCATGCAGGCAAGGAGCGGCTCAGTGAAGGAACGTTATTTCTGATCATACAATTATCTTTACAGGAGGCAGGCTGTGTCAAGGCTGAGATAAAAAAAGGATTCTGGCAGCTTTCATGCAAAACCTAGGGAGCCTGTCCTGTTAAGAAAAACAGTTCCCTTCAGATGATCCCACTGACTCTTCCAAAGTAAAGAATCAGATTTTAAAACGTGTCCTATTTTGGATTTTGTTTGTGGATTTTTAACTGATCAGCTGATTGCATGAGAAGCTGCTCTTGGCTTTCAGGTAGCTCCCCTCTCTGGCTAGTAACATAGCTTTTTTTTTTTCTGGCAAATGCAGCCTCATCAGCCTCTGATGAGGAACACTCAGCTGTGACTAGTTGCAGGCTTTTGGCTCTGTGGGCCCAGATGCACTGACAAGGTAGAACATCAGCTAATGGGTAATGAGTGCACTCTGCAGCTATGTCTCACCAGCAAGCTACAAAACAATCTGGGGAATACAACATAATAATTTGAGAGAAGCACCTTTCCCCTCCAGAGAAACATTGGAGAATAAGCTTTAGCATCTACAAGAACTGCTTTGGAATAGACTTTGTCTATGCATATAGCATATAGGAGGAAATGAGGCTAGGAAAGCTTCAAATTTTCTTGTCCCTATTTATTGTTTGTTATTGTAGCTTCAAATGAATGAGTGTAAACTTTACAACGTGATGCGAGCAAATTGTTCATCATGTTGTCATGTTAACAATAACTGTCTCTCACACATACTTCCATCCCTTAAGTAGGTTTGTGAACTGTAATGTTCTGATACTTGATGGCTTCGTGGTGCAGAAATTTGGTCATCAGTAGTATTTCTCCTGTTTCACATTTGGTAACAAGTTCTGACAATGGCTTTGCATCTAGCCAGATAAGTCTTCATGGTGCCTTTTAAAAACAAACCCAATAGACCAAGTAGACCAAATTGTCCATATAGACCAAACTCCTAGAAATCCCTTGCTGAAGCTGGCAATCAATTGAGTTTCTGTATCATTGTTCTCCAATGTAGAGCTGTTTTCTTTACAAAGTGAAGTGGGGGGGGATGTGACCAATCCTGCATCTCAAGTATCTGGATATATAAATTAATTAAAGAAAATGCTGGGAATGTGCTTCCTACTTCTTTGACATTCTGAGGCATGGAGCACTTGTCAAGCTCACAGGACATCTTGACCACATCCTTTTGCATTAAAGTTTAGGCAGATTTTCAGTCACTTCAGTTTTTTTAACACAGTTGCACTGAGTCACTTACTACCGCTTTGTGCTATGGTAGTATTGGTTTGATTCTCTGTGTACCAGTCTACAAGATGAGAAGGGTGACAAAATCCCCTTAAGATTGTTAGAAAACAAGAGGAGTGAAATAATGCCAGATGGGCAAAAAGTTCTTGTTCTTTTTGTTGTTGTCCTTTTTTTCTGCTTGTGCATTTTGCAGCGATGTCGGGGTATGCATCAGAAGAGAACAAGTTAAAAACAGTTTGTGAAAAGACATTTCTGTTGAAGTAGCTGAGCCTAGCTGATGGCTCTGTGGTGTATAAAGAGTTCCAAGTAGAAAAACTCTTGTTTTATGATAATTTAGTATATTCCTTCTTTGTTTTCTCTCACCTTGGTGTTCTTGCATTACCCAGAGTCCTTTGGTTTTTCACTGTCAGCCAGAAGTGGCAGAGCAATATTCCAGGTCAGTTCCCCTGTTACTGTGAACTCAGGGTTCGGGAATGTAACGCAGAGTACAAAAATAGATTTGGCTGAGGTGGTATCACCATCTAGAGAGAATGAAATGAAACGTGAATCCCAGCTGAAAAGGCAGTCCAGTTCCATTAAACTTTGAAAATACTAGCACAACATAAGGCTTAGCAGCAGGAAATGGTAGAGACCACAGTATCCCTGGAAATGCAAGGTAATGTTCCCACCTGCCACCTGAGCAAAGCTTTATGGTTTATACCATAAAGCAGCCCTGTAGTTCCAGCCGAGGGCACAGCAGCCACTTGCCCACATCATAGAAGGGTTCAGCAATACTAAGGAAGAGAGAAAAACACTCCCGGCAGCTGCCTTTATGAGATTTTCTCTTTCTGGAGGGGGTTGGAAGTACATGCCACCAATTATGGCAAGACCTGTGTAGTTTTGTGTGAAAGACTAAGATGGTGCTGAGTGAGTAATTGCCCTGAACAAAAGGCTGTTAGGAATAAACTGAGAAACTGCAAAGGATGGAAAAAGAAAACAAAAACTGTCTTGGAGGTCAAACTGCATGAGGGTAAAGCAAACATTGCCCAAGCTCGTGCTGGGTTAGACTTTGCAAAGGAAAGGAAAGCAAACAGCTGTATTCCTTAAGTATGGAAGTAAAAGCAAGGTAAGGGAAAGAAGTGGGTCCACAGTGAAGGCTGACATAAAATGCAATTTTACATGTAGTCAGGCAATCAGATGAATACCTGGCCTCCAGTTTCATTTGGGACAATGGCATTGGACATGGGAGCAAAAGAAGTCAGTGTGTAGCAGGACTTGGAAATGGAAATTAACCCAATGAAGCTGGAAGCAAAATGTAAATATTACTGTACTGTAATGAGTGGAAATAAAATTCGACCAAATAGTCTCTCTTTCAGAAGAGTGGAAGAATTGTACAATGAAATTGTGAGCTTTGTGGTACCAATTTGTGATTAAATCAAGCTATCCTGATGTACCTTTACTATCTAATTCAGGGTAATACCATGTGACCACTGGGTGACAGAAGTACATATCAGTTAATCTAAACAGTAGCTAAAACACCTTCTTTGAAGGAGTAACTAAAGACTGCTAGTTCTGCAAGTGAAGTCCTTTGACCTTATGAAGGTAAGTGCTGTAAAATGTGACATGGATTAACCAAAGACTGTGCCGGACTAGCTTGACAGCTTTTATCGACGAAGTAACTGATTACCTACTGCATTTGAACAGTCTGGACTTCAGTACAGCACCTGAAGACTGCCACATGGAAATAATTATTTGAACTGGATAAAATGAGGGAGTAGTACATGAAGTGTCAAGTAAGCTAAGAAGTTGACTTAATGAGAGGTAGGGGGTTTGTTGAAAAAGGAAATAGTGGGGTTGGATGTCACCTACAGACTGTGGAGTTTCACAAAAAATTACCTGGGGACTGATCTTTGTGATAGTTTCACTAAGGTTACTAGCAAAAAAAGGAAAAAAATCTGCTAATGGAATTCATTGCTGAGGCAACATTTCAAACCCTCATCAGTGCAGAGGAGGATAGGCATGTCATACACTAAGAACTGCAAAGTGTTGTAGAGTGTAATATTAAAAATAGAAGTGTAATAGTGGAAAGTACCGGGTCATGCACTAAGAAAGTGTTGAGAATTTTGGCTACCAGCAAGGTGCTTATCAGTTGAAAGCAGAGAAGGAGAAAGATCTGAGTATCACTCAGTAAATAAAAGCCACCAGTATTATGTGGCATATAAATAGGCACGTGTGTTTTCAGTGTGTATCAGATGAGAGATTTCTGGCAGGGTTGTATGTTACGCTGATAAGGCCTCATCTGGAAAGCTGTGTTCAATTCTAATCACGCAGGTTCTGGAAAGATTAATCCGAACTGGGACAGGTGCAGGGACCTAGGGGATGATCAGCACACTGAAAAGCTTATCTCATGAGAAGGAGGTTTGGCTTGTTTAGCAAAGCAAAACAGAAGCTAGGAAAGATTGGGCTCTGTAAATAGTAAGCTGGGCCAAGGTAAACAGTGGCGTGGTATTTAAGCTAAAATACTAGAATTTCAAAAAGAAATGGAGGAATGCAGGTTAGAATTTAATTCATTGAGTGCCACAGTGAATGAAGCTCCTGTGTAATTTTCTACAACTGCCAGGTTCGCGTGTCCTTGCAATTTCTGGGATTCATGGGATTTGTACTTGCAAACATCTCACCTAGATTTCTCCCTGTGGTTCATTTCATCACAAACACTGATTAAAAAGCAAATTAATTCAAGTCTATAAAAAGTTTTAAAACTTTTTCCGGGAGGGCCTTTTTCATTCCCTTGCTTCTCCATCTTTAAGTAGTAGTAATATTTTTTTGCTCCCTGACTCTGTAGACCTACCTCAACTGGTAACAATTTTAACATTACGCAGCAGGATTGCCCCGTAGCATTCCTACCTTTGTCTCATAGAATAAATGCAGTCTGTGGTCAGGCCTTCCCCAGTACTTACTACATAGGCTTGGTTGCAGCTCTAGTTTTCGCAGCTAAAACATCCTTATTTCCTCTCTCAACTAGGACATTTAACATTCTTTTTAGCATCTATTAGCCAAAACCACTAAGATTCCCTTTTGCAGTCTGGCTCCCCAGCAGGTTCTGCCAGTAGTGGCGAACAGGATAATGACATAAGGTATTCTCTCGCTTTATTTACCTCCCTTTGCCTCATGCCCTGTTTCTCCCAGTTGCTCGATTTCCTTAAAAAATTATAGTTCTGACTGTTGCATTTATTGTTTATTCACTGGCTTATTCTTTAGGTTCTAATGTAAATGGGCTGGAAGAGCCCAGCCTTGCAAAGCGGCTGCGTGGGACGCCTGAGCGGATTGAGCTGGAGAACTACCGACTGTCACTGCAGCGGGAAGAAGAACTGGAAGAGGTTCCTGAAGAGACGCTAGCAGAGCATAACCTGAGCAGTGTGTTGGACAAAGGAACAGAAGAGGATGTGCCCAGCAGGTTAGCACACATTGTCCAGAAGTGTTTTTTTATACCCATCCCAACAGACTTTTGCCTGCTTTTCCATTAGCTTTTCTTAACATAGTTTACCAGGTTGCCCTGTCTAAAGTTGCTAGAAGAAGTGTTCTGTGTGTGTAAACAGGTATTTTATCTTTAGTTTCTGTTCTTCTAAAGAGCTTAGAAGGCATTCTTAACCATTCTTAGAAGACACCTACAATACCGTAACACTGTGAAATTCAGTCCTAAGTTTGAAGGCATTTTTCTCATTTTTTTTTTAAACTGTATCAAAGATACATGAGTCTTTTGAGCAAACAGAACATGAATTCAAATGGGAGGGGGTTCCAAAGTTAACTTCTTTTCTGTATGTTTTGCGTTACAATTCAAAAACATTTTTGGTGTAAAGATTCAAGCTTGACACACATGTAATCCTGACTGAATGCTGATGCAATGCCTGAGAGATACTAATTTGAAGTAGTAGTAATGACTGTTAGAAAACATGTTGTACCTTCACAGATTTCCCTTTATCTGCAAAATAATGTATAAGCACACCAGGATCCAAATATACCCAGGTAGAGCTACTGGAAATAGTTGTTGCAAGAATCATCGAGAGAAAATACTTGATGAAGAATGCTTGTGAACTTTACAGTCGATCACATGCTTTTTGCAGAGTCTCAATCTCTTAATGTGGTTTCTAATCATCTACTTTTCTTCGTAGCAATAACAACCCTTACCTTTTCAGCTTTCCATCTGTCTGGTAGTCTTCTTGAAACAAATTCAGCAAATGCTGTTACTGGTTTCCTGAGACTTAGATCCTGCAAACATGTTCTGTGTGTGCATCACCTACAGGTATAGGGCTGTATGAGAGATTCCTTACTCCATTTATACATGTGAAATTGAATTGGATGGTGTGGCGAAGAATGCAGGAATAAAAACGTCCATTAAAACATTTACAGGATTAATGTAGTACAGAATCTGTCACTTATTTATCTGATGAGTTTGAAGATGCAGCATCTGAAAAGGAGTAACTTTTGTAGCCTGAATTCAGCCTTGACAGAGAGTGTGTACATGTAGATTCATGAAGGTGTGGCTTTCATATAAGAGCCTGGCAGTTGCTAATATCTTGTACAGCTGTTTTCTCTGAAGCCTAAATAAGACTTTTTGATTAATTTCTTAACATATTAATTTCTTTAGAAGGTACTATTTTGACATTTTACATAATAGAGATCTTATCTAGTGCTCTGGTTGAATAATCACAGGACTGTTTGTGGGAGATGCAAACTCTGTTTGCTTCCCTCATCCTTCCTTTAGCTCCCTGCTCAGGTCTAGGAATTATATCAGCTGTGACATTACAGAAATTAATGATATTGAGGGGGTTTGAGTCTTTTATGTTTCTAGCTCTAAAACAAAGTTTACTAGTATGGTGTATTATTATTATTATTGGTCTTGACTTCAGTAAATCAGGACACAGTAGGCCTGCTCAGTAAATGGCAGAAGACTTCCAAAAAAAGAGGAGAGTTAAGTTAAAAAAAGCGGAGTTTTGGCATTTTGGCATGAAGCTGTTGGTCATCTCCAAGAAGTGTTTTGTGAGATTGTGGAGCTTGAGGGCAGTACACTATTAGGTTAGCCAGTTTGATTTCCTCCTGTAGGGTGATACATTTACCTGCCTTTGTCCCGCTTACTTTCCTTAACCTGTATTAAACTGACTATTTCTGTCTATAATAGACTGAATTGTATAATTTTGCATGTGAAAAACAGTTTTTAGTGGGCAACTCGCACTCTATGATAGAGAGGAAAGAGAAAGTACATCGAATTCCCTGCCAGTTTGACCTGGAAAAATTTCTGTCCCAAATCCAAATATGGCAAGCAATTTACTCAGAGCATTGATAAGGCTGTGCGGGCCAAACAACAGGGAGAGAATTTTCTAGATGATGTATCTATCAGGTATCCTCTGTTCAGCTCTACCACTCCATGGCATGTCATAGAAAGCCCCACAAAAAAAATCTGACTGCTTTTTCAGCAACAAAAGAAAAAAAGTGTGACTCCTGCAACAAGCCAGCCAAAGCCCTGATTTGATCATCTTCACTGTCTTGGTGCAGCGCCGCAGGGTTAGGAGCAGGTGGAGGAGATGGGGAACTTTTTGTTCCCTCTGTGTCTTACAGAGCGATGGGCTTCAAGGTTCAATGAGTTGTTAACTCTACATCGAGCAGAGACCGTGCATTTTGGTGCGCAGCTTCCCATCACGTACACGGTTAGGAGCATGCACACTGCAGAGAAAATTTACAGAAAACAGTATTCTAAGTATAGGTTTCCAAAAAAGAGTTAATCTTGTTTAAGCTTCAACAAGAAAAAAATCATTTAAGCAACCAAACCCTGACTGCACAGTTTTAGAGGGGTGGAAAACCCTTTAGATGCCTTATTCATCCCCTTTAACTTCCAGTAACTCCCAGTATGTCACCTGCAGTTTTGGAGTTACACCCTGTGGCCTTTTGAGCTGTGTGGGTTTGTGCACCGGGGGAAGAGAGTAGCTTCATTTACACAGTTTAGGTTTCGGTTCCTCTCCTCTGCACTAAATCTGTGTAGGTACACCTTTTTAATGAGATATTCAACTGCTTATACAAATTCTATAAAGCAACCTACTTTGGTCTTTGATCTCTGCTTTATAGGAGAAAAAAACCTTTCAGCTGTTGAATTAATTCCTGTGGCACAGAGTTGCCATGCCAAAAGCAATGCCCACTATAGCAGGCCATCTCTCTGCTGTCTTTCAGCTTCTCATTTCTCAGCATTCAAAGGTCAAAGAAAAACCAAGTTATAAATAAAAGCCAAAGAAGGTAAAGTGAGCTATGTGGTAAAGAATTTATGTCGTCAATATTACATGCGATAAGCCGGCTGGTTGAAGAGCAGCAGCTCGTCCCATTCAGCAGTCATGGCAACAGTTTGAGCAGCATTAAACCTTATTGACAGCACGCAAAAACCCCAGCATGCAGCACCTGTCAGGTTTATTTCCATACCAAAGGGTGGGAAAGTTAATCGGGGAGGAGGGGAATATGATTTTGTATCTCTGTGACAATATCTGCGTAAAGCCTTTGGAATATGCTTTGGTCTCCTGGAACATGCTCTGCATCCGTGGCCTGCAACAGCGTTTGTATTCAGTATTTAGCATATGAAAATCAAGTAACCTGTTAAAAATAGGTATTCAGTTTATGCTGTGAAAAAGTGGGTTGTAATTTGAGCAAAATAATGTTATATATATGCAGAACAGTGAGGAAAAATTGAGAGCCTATGGACAGAAGTATGCAACAATCAGAGCATGAAAAAAATGGTGTTTTCCTTGTTAGCTTTGCTATCAAAAATAGACTCTCAGGCAAGAGTAAAATTATGTAAATATGGTATGTTCATGTAGTGTCAGACTAATTTGAAGTTCTGCACCTGAATATGTTTATCTGCAATATGAGTGCTGCCGTATAGCTTTTTTTTTTTTTTGAAACTGTCAGTTTGTCACATACACATGTAATAAAACCTGTATATGGGAAACAGAATTACAACTGTACAAGTTATATATTATACACCTACATGGAACTTAAACTTTGTTATTTTCAACTTGTTGGTTTTCCCTCTCATTGTCTATATGGAATGGGTTCTGCCAAAGGCTGTTAGCTACAGCGACAGCTGTCATAAGGAAGCAGCAGAAGTGGAATACTGTTCTCAGATGATTCACCCAAACTTTAACCGTTCACAAACAGTTTTCTCCTTCAATCCAGATGAATTTGGGCCATTTAAGATTTATATGGGAAGCATCCAACAGTTCCTCTAATTATTGCAATTCTTTTATGACAGCGATCTATTAAGGAAAAACAAAGGAAAAGGACCTTTTCACCCTGCAGATATGTTCTCTGAAGGTGCTGTAGTTCACACTCATTTTCCAGTGACAAATGCAACCATCTTTCTCCCCAGTGCCAGGTAGCCCAGCATGCAAGAGTGACCTAGATTAAATGTCAACTGTATATGCAGTTACATTTCTTGCCCCTGCTGCTTATACTGAGAACTGTTAGAATTAAACAGAGACATCTACTAAAAAGCACTAATGATTTACTGGTTTGCATGTTTTAGACTTTGCTGTGAGAATAATAACCTCATTATTGTAATTATCCTTGCACTTCTTCCTACAGTTTCTTGCCACTATGTACAGTGTGTGCTTAATTGGATGTATGCTATAGTTCTGTCTGTGATGTAGAAAAGTGAGGAATTTTGTATTTATTTTTTTTCTCCAGCTCTCCTTAGCTCACATGCTGTATCCTTTGGCCTGGTAGTTGTGTTGTGTTCTTTCTAATCCCTCAGTCTTCTGTGGTTCAGCCCAGCAAGCGCCAAAAACATCCTAGCTATCCAAAATGCTAGCAGTAGCTGCCTTTATCGAAAGATGTCACCTTCTACATTCTGGCACTGCCAAGAACTCTTGCACTGGTTTATCCAAAGCAATGTGATATGAAGAAAGCAGTTTCTTTCTGCTGTATTCAACTGTCACAAACTGTAGCAATTAATGCTGCACAAATATTTCGACTTGGCTTCACAGGTACTTTCCTGCCACTTCATCTTCTTTAAAAGAAGCAGGGCAAGGACCATACATGATGCAGCTCACACATGATGCAGTCACTAAAATGCCTGTGAAATATTGAGAGCAGAAAATCAGTATTATGGTTTCCATCAAACGTTTTGGACTTGTGTGTATTGAAACAACTTGTCAGTGATCTAAAACTGATCTAGGAAAAATTAACTGATTGTTTCTTTATCTTTTTTTTCTAAACCCTTACAGTAGTTCAGAGTCTGAGATGGAGGAGGAGGATGAGGAGGAAGAAGATGACCTACTGCTGCCTCAGCAGCCCCCTTCAGACTTGGGTGGTGTGCCGTGGAAAGAGGCTGTGCGTATCCATGCCCTCCTGAAGGGAAAGAGTGAAGAAGAGATTGAGGCTGAGGAAAATCATGAGATTGAGGACAAAGAAGACGAGGAGGACGAGGATGAAGATGAAGACGAAGAAGAGGAAGACGAGGAGTCGAGTGAAGGTTAGACAAATTGATTTGTCCTTCCTTTCTGCTAGACAGCAGGGAAAACTGAGTTGAGTATTTGCTATGCAGAATGAGAAAGATTTGCCTTGGAAAACTTTTTTTCTTCTTTCACTTCTTTATATTGCTTTGATTTTTGAGGGAGTTGTTTTCAAGGAAAGCTTTAGGTGGATCATTCTGGATACAGAAGATCTTTGCCCACAGGGCAGTTACGGCGCTAGTACCAACGCAATATGCTTCCTATACACCATGCCAACATGTGCAATTCACAGCTTTGTGACACTGTATTGTTTTATTGCGTTTTTTTATTATTTTTGGAAATTGGATTTAAATGTGCCCTTTGTTCTGTGGCAGCAAGAGCTGGAAGCACTGTGGAGGCAGTGTTTTCAGTTTTGCAGAGTGCCTCACTAAGGGATAGTGCCCTGTAACCATATTCGGGGCGTCCCAGAAGAAGCTGCTTGTAGGTCTCCTTAGTTAAAGGACGGCCTTGAGAAATCAGGGAGTTCAGTTAGTTCCCATTTTAGCTCTGAGGAATT
>NW_009258554.1:549505-554830 GCF_000687185.1 Egretta garzetta
AAAGAGACTCCTTCCCCTGTGTTTGTCTCAGTCAGCAAAATGCAAAGTTTGTGCTAAGAATAGACATGTTTCCAGTGTTTCACTACCATAATTTCTTGCTGATCTTGTCTTTGTCTTTGTACTCACATTTCCTTTTTGTGAAGACTAGTAGACTCCAAAGAGCTTCTTTGTAAAGGTCTTTGGCTGCCTAATGCAAGCAGAGGTCCATTTTTTTGAGTCTTAGTGGCATTTTTGCTGATGAGCTCATCAGGCTGCTTGGCTACTTTTTCAATGTAGGAGCTGTATCTCCATACCTGAAGTCTGTGGAAGTCCAGACTGCTTTTTAAGTATGGTAACATGCATGTTGTGTGTTTAGAAAAAAATGCTGAACCATGGCATTCTTGGACGGACGTTGTTTCATTCAAGCAGTTTCTCCTGTCAGACACTTCGAATACAGCGGGAGTAGGGGGAGTTGCCGGATTTCCAGACAGTCTGTCTTTCTGATTCTGTCCTTTCTTTCTCTCTTTCTCTCTCTCCATCGCTTGTGTGTGTACACGCGTGTCTGGTGTTATATATGGATGTGTGGTTCCCTCTGCTGTAGAGGGGGAGTATTGCCCTTGGGAGAGAGAGCTGCAGCAAGGCCTCTGGCTTCAACGTCTCTCAAATGAAGAGGACACGGGTACATTTAAAGGTACCCATATACCATCTCCACTTCCATTTCCCCAAAGGAGGGGGGAATGTTTTAAAGAGCAGGTCCCACATGAGAAGTTTCTGTGTTTTATTTAATTGCTTTACCAGCTCCCTAAAAACTGATTTGGTAGCTGTTGTTATCTTCATCTCCTGGTCCAAGTGCCATATATCAGGTCTGACGTTGCCACTGGTTTAGGAAGAAGAGAAAGCTGCCCAGTACCTCAGGATATCTAGAAACCTTGGACAATTTGCTACTGTAGTGTGCCTGAACAGTGACCCCCACCTATTTAGGAGTTTCAGATTTATTCCATATACACAGACTAATTGCACCCGTGCAATACGTGGGACACATGGGACACATCAGAAATACTGACTTTAGATCGCCTTTGTCAGCAAACTTGCATTTTTTGTTGTTGTCCTTTTTGAGTGTGTGTCTGTGCGGAGAGTCCATGGGGGAGGCTAGTCAAGCTGTGGCAATCCCTCAAGATTTTTCAAACAGTGATTTAATGGGCATAAAATTAATCTGATGTTCCAATCTAACTGGTTATTGTGTTATTTTCCATGATGCATTCTCTTGCAGTTTATTTCTGATGGTTGGGTTTTTTTGAAGCGCTTGGTCCTAATATCTTGTTAATCCTTTATTCCTTCAATGTGGTTCATTAGAGCCAGGATACATGAGACGAAAATCCAAGTGCCTTCCTGCAGGTAAGAGGGCATATGCAGTTGTGAAACTGCATATTTGGCAGCTTATGGTTGTAACAACTGTAGCTTAGCTTCGGACTTTTTTTTTTTAAAAAAAAAAAAAATGAAGAAGTGTTATAATTTTTTCCAGTTTGATTTTTCTGATAGTAAGAATGAGAAGTATTAGTAAGATGGCTGAAGAGCATAACTGAAGAAGTTGCCCCTGTTGCAGTTGCTAGTGTGCTTTAGACCTGGCTCCTAAGGAGTTGATTTGCGGGTGGCTTCTCATTCTATTAAAAGTTCAACATCGAGACTGCCCGTTTCTTATAAAGTGCTGGTAGGTGCTACAGTGAAACTGGAGGGGAAAGGAAAGCTACCTTTCCAAATATAAGTGCAATTAATGTCCAGCTTCCTGCAAAGCTCAGCAGGCAGCCTGGAGGGAAGGCTACACTAGGTGTCATTTGAATTCTCAAGCATTTAGACCTCAAGGAAATGTTAGGTTTGCCTGTTAGCCAAGCAGCAGTCCTTCATGGCTGGCTGTGCTGCTATTTATTTACTGGAAGAAGTAAGAAGGACCCGTGTCCTAATCAGGACAGGCTCAGGCCTTCATCTAGAGACTTACAGAGTAACTGAAGGTGTGTATGTTACACTGGTCTAAATCCCAGATAAATCCATTTTAAAACATGCAGATCACGTGGGACCTGCTCTTTCCAAGCCTTGCTGAGTGACTATATACTTCTCGGCCATTGCTGGCAAACCTAAACCTTTTAACACAAAATTTTGTGTGGCGATGCAAATGCTAACTCTACTCATCTTGGGGCCTGCATGTGAGTGCTTTGGTATGGAATGAGAAAAGCCCAGGTTCCTGTCCCTGCAGGATGTCCAGTAGCTCTGGTAGATCATGTGGTTGTGCTAATTGATAAGAAAACTCTCTGATGAGGCAACAGAGACATAAAACTGCTCAATACTTGGCTAAATTGTGAATCCTGCTCTGCATTTGAGTTTGTGCGTCTGAACCCTTTCCCCCTTTGATAACCAGCTGGTGGTTCTGTCGTTCCTGTGGTTCCTTCGTTTCTTCTGCAGTTTTAATGCCAAATGTCACACATAAGTCATTCATGAAACAGAAGTCCCAAACACTGTCGTCTCTGGGGAAAACATGGCCAGGAGAGAGGAACTTTGTTAAAACAAGACAGCAGAAAATTATGAGTGCAACCTCTAAATGCTGCTAATGTTTCTTGTTTCCTTCAAACACTAGTGCACCATATGAAAATCTTAACTGCTTTTGAGATTCTAAACTGCTGAAACAGTGTTTTGCCCTGCTCAGTGATAATCCAGCTGTTGTGAAAATTGACTTCCTGCTTTATAAAGTAAGTGGGCATTTTTCTTTCAGGCTGAGTCATTTGCTTTTGAAGACCACTCCTGCAGATGATGAACATCTGTCCCCCATAGAGTTATTTTATTATGGTAAATAAAACCTGAGCTCTAGTTCCATAGCAGATAGCAATAGAGGCAGGGTGTATGAATATAATACTCACCTCAGGGTAGATGCTCCCAAGGTGGGTATTCTACAGCAGTTAAACACATTGCTTATCAGTCAGTACAAAAGAGCAGGAGCAAACAAAGTAGTGTTTCAAGTGCTAACGTAAGTGTGCACCCATGCGTGCATACGCACATACACACACGTGAAACTCTTGAGATCCATCACGTAATTTAATTCACCAAGAAATATGTACCCAGCATAGAAAGGAGTGCTTAACCCAATAGTAGGGAATGAAAGACCTTTTGTTTTGGTGCATCAAACTACAATGCAGATTGTCCCTTGCCTTTAACAGCAAGGTGTCTTCGGCAATAGTCATGGTGAATAGGGTGAAGGAGCTGGAAATTTCTGCTACATGTGTATTTACATACCACATACTGTTGGACACCCAGAGAATGTCTTTCATTTCAGCGAAGCTGCTTGCAATAGAGTTACTCTACAAAGATGTTTTTAATAGCATCTCTCTGCCTTTGGAATGGCATTATTCAGCTTTGATGGGGAGTATGAGGAGCGCTGTATTGGTGTATGCGTGCACACACAACGCTGAGCTTTTTCTGTCTGTCTTGCAAACTGATTCTAGCCAGTAATATTTTCTTTTCTTCTTTTCTTATTTCCTTTCCTATGATGTGTTACCTTTCCTTTCCACTGTTCTCCCACCTTTTCCTCCCTGTCCCTCATACACCCTGCCTACAACCTGGTATGCCGTGCCTTCCTCCTGCTAGCTGGAAACCTTAGACTGCAGCAGATTGTAAATCCGGTTGATCCTCTGGAGATCCTGGCAGATGTGCACTGGACACACATCCGTGAAAAAGAGGAGGAGGAAAAAATGGTCCCAACCTCAAAGTCCTCCACCTCCAGAGGTAATCTCCCCACAGCCCCACTCCGTAAATTCCTGGATCATGGTTGCAGCTGTTTAACTCTGTTGCTTCTGCACCCTTCAAGAGCCATGTACTTCAGCAGGGGCAGCAGTGACTGAAAGGAACTACTTTCAAATTACACTGAAATTACACTTGGTTAAACATTTTGCTTTTCAGGTCAGTGTCTACTTAAAATGACTGCTTTCTCAGCTCTGTGATGGTATGACTTCTTCTGACCCGTTTGCCTGCCTGCTTTGACTCTGTAGCATTTTTCCTCACTACACCCATGATTTGATAGTGCTTGCAATCAGCCCTCGGGGGCTGACTTTAGGGATAGTAAGAGAAGCTGTCACGTGCTTTTTGTGGCAGTGAGGACTCCATGCCTCTTTAGGAAAAGCTGAAGGGTTATGTTGTGTAGCTACCACAGGAAAGATTGAACAGGGTCAGCTTCTGTAATGAGCATATTTCTCTGCTGCTGCTTTTCAAAGTGTGTAATTGCATCTCGTATTAGTAGGGAATGGTGAGGTTCAAAGGGCTTGCAAATCCGATCAGTGGTGGTTCTGACTCCCTGTGTTTAAGATTATGACAGTATATTTTTTTTTAAGTCGGGTGTGACCTTTGTGAGTTGCCAGTTACTTAAAGGAAAACTTTGCAGGGGGAAAATGCCGATAGTCTAGCTCTCTTGTAAGCACCTTCCAGCAGTCCCTGCTGACTTTATTCTAAGTTATGTTACAGCTTGTCTTAAGGGTAAGTATGTCATAGGTGCTTTAGCCATGCAGAAGCCTAAGCTTAACAAATGTTAACCATGCAGTTGGTGAGTAGTTGTCTTCTCTCAGAGTCTGTAACCATTGTGCCAGAATTGTAGAGGGAGTAAGTACGCCGTGGGAAGGGGTGTCTTTTACAGCAAATGTGATATTAAGTTAATAACTGATTTCTATTAAAAAAGCCTAGGGCTTTACCTCATGTTGCCTGATCCTATTCCATTCCAGATAATTATCTTTTCCTTGTAGTTCTAATGTTTGGGGTTTTTTCTCTAATCCTGGTCCAACTTGTTACACAGTTCCAGATCAGTTTGGCTATGCTTATAATTGCAGTTTGTAGAATGCGCTGGGATTTTCTGGTGTGAAATCTGCTTCCTACAAATAAGAGATGGGTATTTCCTTCCCACTGCAAAACCACATAAATACGCTGTGTTCAACTGTCTGTAACATTTGGTATTGCTAGAGTAGTTACTTAACGTTAAAAAAGGCTAAATAAAAAATATTAACACAATTTCTTAAGCCCACTACAATTAAGGTTACTTTAGCTTCTGCTTGAGGGTCTGTATAACTATAGTTTCCAAATTTTTCTTTTAAATTGTATTTTACAATTCCTACTTTTCCATAGCATATTGGTACAGCTGCCAGAAAAAGGTGATCCTTCCAAAATTGATTTTGTGGTCTTTCTAACTTCCTTTGGGAAGGCAGGCAGTATTTCCTTTCCTTCCCCTAAAATTGGGAAAAACTAGGACAACCTTGATCAATAAACTAACTGCTTCAATTACTTTGTCATACAATGTGGGTGTGTGCAGGCATATCAGCG
>NW_009258554.1:554949-559051 GCF_000687185.1 Egretta garzetta
TACTTGTGGATACACTGCAAGTTTTGAACCCGAGTTCAATAGCTTTTGTTCCTGGCTGAGCTGTATTCTGTGATACAAGGAGTTCGGAGAGCCCCTCAGTAGCAGCAGCGATAGGGTTTGATGTGAAAGCCTGGGACAGCATGACGGTACACAGAAGTCCCTCTCGTTATGCTTTGGGTGCTCTTCTTCATCTTTCACACCCGGGCAGCGCAGGTTCTGGGATGCTTGTTACAACCGCCCCTCTCTCATTGCTCAGCTCTTTCATCTCTTCGTTTCCCTCCTCTGCAGAGTTTCAAGTGGAGCAGAGCAGCAGCAACCTGCTGGTCAGATGTGTTGTTTTTCTCACTGTGCCATCCATATTTCCTCTAACATTGCAGATCCTAAAGGAAGATTAGGCCCCTGACATTTGTTACCTCAATTTAAATCCCAAGCCTGGAGTCGGTTGTTTAACATCTCATAGGTTTTATTTCTGCATTTGCTGCTGAAAAATTTCCCTTTGTCACTCTTCTGTTTTAGACGCTTACTGATGGTCTAATTTTGATTTCTTACAATTTATTGTTTTTCAAATTCAGCATCCGACCTTCCTTCCGTACGCCATGAGGCGGTACAGGCGTGGCTGGAGACGGTCCCTGGAGGTAGTTTGGTGATGTTCTATGTATTCCAATGCACAATAACCCTGCCCGTCTCTTCTCCATGCCTTCAGCAGCTGAGCTGGTACTTTAACCCTGGAACTTACGGCCCTGTCGCTACTGCATGACTGGACATGGAGGGAGGGAGGAAAGGGGAGTGTGCATGCACGCCTTGCTCAGACAGCCCATTCTTGCATGAACTCGACATTTGTTGTAACCCTCCTGAAGGCAGGCCAAACAGAGAGGTTACCTTGGGTGTAATAAAGTAGAAGGAGGAATCTAGTTGAGTGCTTTGATTTGCTTTGTAAACTGAAGACTGGACCAGTTATTCTTCCCCTAGCTCCTTGGCTAAAAGAACACAGGGCTTTCTTGCAGTCAAAAGATTAAGTGTCAGAGAGTGCTTAAAGCAATTGCAATTCTCTGTAGCAACTACAAACTCTGGTTATCTGGTGAAAAAAAAAAAAAGAGAGACGAATAAGGTTGAAGCTGGGATCTTTAGGAATAGTGATGGCTGTTGTGTCTCCATTGACTTGGGGTTCACGTTATTTAGGAAAGCTTCAGGAAAGTTGAAGGGTGGTAGACTCAGCTGCCTCTTTTATGTGGTCCTCTAAGCTCTGTTACAAAACCGATGAGCATGAAGATTCTGGGATTAGAGTAAGGGAGTAAATTTGTGTAAAGCGGTGAAGGTATCTAAATCAGCGGAACAGCAGTAGTTT
Organism: Egretta garzetta; assembly: GCF_000687185.1. Taxonomy (NCBI): domain Eukaryota; kingdom Metazoa; phylum Chordata; class Aves; order Pelecaniformes; family Ardeidae; genus Egretta; species Egretta garzetta. The sequence continues at coordinate 556,295 of NW_009258554.1, forward strand.
GTGGCTGGGTAGTTGATCTGCAGCTAGGTTGCTTTGGCACATCAGAATAGCTAGCTTGCCTATAAAACTTTGCTTCTGCTGCTGCTTTGGCAAGGCAGCAGTGTTTACAAGATGTCTGCACACGATGCAGTCTGCTCACAGCTGCTAGCTGATACGAACCAAGTGCTGATCCCAGTTTCTGGCTGCCATAGTGTGTAGCTTCTGAGTTGTTGTGTGACAGCTTTTGGCCTCTTGCTCCTTATCCTAACTGCATATACGTATATGCACAGTATATGTATACTATAACCAGCCACCTGCAAGCTCTCCATATCCCTCAAAATGGGATCCACCCTTGCACCAAGTTGTTACTTATCTATGCATCTGTAATCTTCTGTTGAGTTTTGTGTACCAACCTATCTTAAGAATTTATTTTCTCCTCTCTCTCCAACACTCCCTATGTGTGTCATGTCAGTTCATGGTTTCTGGATCTGAAGACACACATATACATAGTGGTATCAGATACTCCTAACATCAGAGTTACATTTTTGCAAGTTTTGATTAAGATCACTCACATTTGCTGCTACCATAAAACCATCCCATGACATTATTATTTCCGAAATAACATAAGCTACTGCACACCTAAGCAACAATCAGACTGGGACACAGTTTGGTTTTGTTCAGTAGATTTGTAAATGCCCCTGTGGGCATTTTACCATATGATGCCTTTACCATATGATGCAGTCTCCTATGCTGAACATCTGTAAGATTCTGGACTTTATAAGCTTCTGATGTACTGGATTAGGCCAGTGCTTTATCACACATAAGTGTAACTGCCTTTTCATAGTAGTTGACAGAAAATAAACTAGCCCATATATTTGTCTGTCTTAATACTACAGTAGGGAAAAGCATAGAAAAAGAGAGGTTCTCAGGTTGAAGGAGGAAGACAAACCACCCACTGAAGGCTGTGTTTTGAAATAAGCAAAAACCTGTATTAAGAGAAACAGGAGAGGCTTCAAGACCTCAATTTTAAGGAGGATTGGTTTGTTTTCAAGATTGTCTTAATTAGCAGTGCTAGCATATAAATGGTTCCAAAAGCCACATCAGTCACTGTGTCTGGACTACCTACTGGAAACAGCCTGTAGCCCTGCCGTGGGAACTAACTGCTGGGGGTCATGCCAGGAGCCCTCCTAAAGATGACAGAGTGACACGGTATGCATGCAGGTCTAGACACTTGCAACTGCTTAGTTTACTGGTGTAGGTGCAGCCAAGAAGGTTATAAATATACCTGTTATCATCATTATAGGACCATATCTTATGTGGATAATGAGCAAACGTTGTGCATAATAATACATGCTGACTGTGTATGCATTTGCAGTAGGATATACAACAGAGTTAAATGTCTGCATATTGTTGGACATGAACTGATGCTAACTTGCTGCACAAATCTAAAAATGCAGTTGACCTACTCTACTGTGAAAAAAAAAACAAACCCTGGAAGTGCTCACTTCTTTTTTTATATTTAAATTAAGTTTTATGAAAATGCTTAACAAAGAAAGATTGAGCAAATCATCCATAGCACTAGAGATGGGACAAGGTATCAGAAGGCTTAGGCTTTTTTAAAAAAGTATCATTTAATAATGAAATTTAGACCCCGCAGTTTGGTCTTGTCTCTACTCCTGTAATTAAATCCTGTCACAAGTAGTAATGTCAAATGGCCTTTTCAGAGTTACAAATTCAAGAATCTTTTCTTTATTTTGACCCAGCAAATCAAGTTATGATCTGTAACAGAAAAGAAAGTTTTGAATATATCTTTTTATTTACTTAAAAATATCTCAATTAATTTGCGTCCTAGTTACATGTACAGCATATCGAGTCTCTTAGACCCTTTTACCAAAGACTACTGTAGCTGCATGGAGTCAAACAGTTTCCAGATGTAATAATGATCAATCCCAGAGCTAGACTGTCTCTGACTTACACCGTCAAAAGCCTGTTTTAATTTCAGGGTGGACAGTTGTGGTACATGGCGAGATTTCAGTTTTCACCTAATACACATATTGCTATAAAGCGGTGGTAACTGTTCTGGTGTGGTAAAGAAAAAAAATAATCTTCCCTGAAGAACAGTAAACTTTATTCTGGTTTCATATCCTCCCAGTCCCCTTCTTTAATTTTTCACAAGGCCTGTTGCTCAGAAAAGCCCTGGCTGCTTTCACTGCAGATGTCTTGGAGACTCCCCAAGGGCAGGCATTCCTTGATTCGTTGGAGTCTGGAAGTATCGTTTCACCATAGACGTCTTTCTTGGTGACACATTTCATGATTTCTTATTTTGGCAGTAATTAATAAATATATCTCCACTATAAACTGTTGGTACAGTTCAATGCAGAACCTTTTCACTGTATAGTTTGTTGGTTTTTTTCTTTTTTTCTCAATATTCAAATATATTCTAGCTCCATGGGAGGATAATGATGTGGAGGACGAGCTGGGCACAGAGCCTGCAGACACAGAAGGGCAGGCAGGTGAAGAGGGAGACACGGGTGCAGAGCTGGATGACGGTAGGGTACCACCGTGCATCATTTAAAACTGTTACATGAACAGAATTGTATTGGCAGAAAATACTTTGTATGAGGGTACTTAAACCTGATCTTATTAATGTAGGAGTTTGTTTCAAATAGTCAAGAGGGAGCCAGGAGTGAAGGACAAAAAGAAGCAGAAGAACCTCAATGCCATGGGTTGTAGAATAAATTTCCCCTCGCTATCTGCTAACTAGAGGGCTTGGTCTCA
>NW_009258554.1:559109-570387 GCF_000687185.1 Egretta garzetta
TATTATGCCAAAAATCTTCCCTTGCTAGTGTAAAATGAACTGCATATGGCTAATATAATTGAAAAATTTCCAGAAAACTGGTGAGGTATAGACTTCAATTACTAGTTCAGTTATTTGCACTAATAGTCCATTATTTACTGCTTAAATGACTCTTAATTAGCACACACAAAAAAAGAAGTGAAACATTTAGGTGTTCAGGTTATGAAAATTATTAGCACCATGTGAATAGAAAGAAAGGTTTATGAAAGACTGTTAAATAATAAACAGATGTCCTGATGGACTTCTTGTTTTTTATCCCCGCCCCATCCATGATCAGATGACATTCCATCTGATGCAGAAGCGGAGTTCCGCTTACATCAAGGTGGCTTAGAAGAGCCAGGACTAAAAGTCTCTGAAGATGAAGAAGATGAAGAAGGAGCAGAAGGTGTTTCTAGCAGTGTGACAGAAGGTAATAGCTTTCCCATCAGTGTTTGAATGATTGTAATTGCTTTTGAGATAGTCTATACATGTAATAGATTTAAGAGAAGAGAAGAGTCTCTTGGATTTGAACCATCTCAATACTCTCAGTGGCCAGGTATATGCTTGCATTAACATTTTGAGAGGAACGTTCTGAATCCATTAATTACAGCTTCCTAAAGCATGAGAACCCATCTAACTGCTTTTTCTTGTAGAAGTATTTACATTAAAAGGCTTGTACCATTTTTGACATTTAAAAATTTTTGTCTGTGTTCCAGATGTCCAATCTAGAATTTGTAAAAAGCTGAGAAATTTGTCACTACTTGTTGTGTGTAACATAAAAAAAAAAAAAAGAATACTAGTGGTCTCATGTGGTTTTGGAAACATTTTTGTTTTCCCTAGATCTGTGCAAGCCATCCATCCCTATCCAGTCATCTAGCGACAGTGTTCTTCCTCTGTCTCCAGCTGATAGTCCCAAAGCAAAACAAGCAGAGGTAAGAAAGGGAATCTTTGACGTTTTTTCCTTACTACCCGTAGTTCAATAGAACAGTTTGTTGGATAAACTAATGAGGACTGACAGCAGCGGGCTTTCCTCTTGCCCTGTCTCTATAATTTTTGTTGATCTCCTTGAAATCTGATTTCATTTAGACTTAAAAAATAACTTACTTTTTTTTTTCCTGTCTTCAGAGTGTAGTGGCTCTGTCACCATCATGCAAGTTCCCATCACAACGCTCCAGAAAGAATTATATAGGATATTTTAATTTCAATGTGCAGTTAACAAAATATGTATATATACACACACACATATATATATACATATACACACACACACATGTATATAATGTGTGAGGGTAACCGTAAGTAAGGTACTTCCTGGTTTGGCTATCTTTTCCATACCAAAAGCAGATTCCATACAGTTGCAATTCAAAATTATATTTGTATTACTTATTAGTAACCAAAGCAGTGCTTATTTATGAGTAACAACATAGTTCAGCTTAAGGAATTGAGACGCGTCAACGATGTACTGTCATGTTGTCAGCCCTGGAGTCAGCGTGCAAGCATACTGTGGTGTTCCCTGCTATTGGTGTGTAAGAGCAGGAAGTACATGACCCTTAAAATGCTCAATTCAAATTTTTCCCTCCCAAGTGTTTGTTTTTAAGGAATTACTAAAAGATTAGACTTCATCCTAGAGACTTATGTCATAAACCATTTTACTTTTACAGTGGATGCATTATGGGATAAGGCTGGTTTGCTGACAGCAATCGTTGACAACATTCACTTTCTATTAAAATTAAGGGGTTTTTTTCAGGACCATCTTATGATTCCGTTAGGCATAGTTATTGTTTATATCAAGACAGTGCCTGAATGCAATACTCAAGACCTGGGTGTTTAATATATGTCATGCAAGCACACAGATAGAGAGGTTCATGCTCTAATGGTCACGTGCCAGTTAAACCAAACTGTCTGCTTTCAAAAGAAAGCTGGTGCAAAAGATGTGAGCAGGATGCTGCTGTGACCAAGGAGGCCAACAGGGTGCTGGGGTGCATCAACAAGGGCATCACCAGCAGAGATAAAGAAGTTACCATCCCACGGTGCTCAGCGCTGGTCAGGCCACACCTGGAATCCTGTGTGCAGTTCTGGTCCCTGCTATACAAAAAAGATGCGGGGAGGCTGGAGGGGGTCCAGAGCAGGGCCACTAAGGTGACCCAAGGGCTGGGAAGCCTCTCTCAGCCGTATGAGGATGGGCTGAGAGAGCTGGGTTTGTTCAGCCTGGAGAAAAGGAGGCTCACCACATACCAGTGCCTAAGGGGTAGCTACAGGGAAGATGGAGACTCCCTTTTTACAAGGAGTCCCATGGAGAGGACAAGGGGGAATGGACACAAGTTGCTCTTGGGGAGATTCCGATTGGACATGAGAGGGAATTTTTTCCCCATGAGAACAGTCACCCATTGGAATAATCTCCCCAGGGAGTGGTTGACTCCACCACATTGGTCACTTTCAAGACTCAGCTGGACAGGGTGCTGGGCCATCTTGTCTAGACTGTGCTGTTACCCAGAAAGGTTGGGCCAGATGATCCTTGAGGTCCCTTCCAACATGGGATTCTGTGATTCTATGTCACTGGAAAGAATAATACCGGAATGAGTCCGCTGCCAAAGGGTTAAATTGTAGAACAATGAATTCTGCTGCTGAGTAATATGGCTGTCTAGATGTAGAAAGTGAAAACCAAGGCTCCTCAGACCATTAAGGGTCAATGGAATTGCAGCCTAATTTACTCTTAACAGAGAAAGCACCTCTTGCTTTAAGAAAATGTTACAGCAGATGCTAGCCAGCAGAAAGTGCTGTATTGATGAGAGCTGGAGAGACTTGCATCAGATTTGTCTAAGATAAGGGACCACCACAATATACAGAGTTGGAGATTCAAAGGGAGAGCAGGAAAAGATAGAAATGGATTTCTGGAATTTAGTTTACTGTTTTTTCCTCCAAAAATTAAATTTGCCTTGTTGTCATCTACAAAGGACAGTTTATACAACGGGGCAGAAAAACGAACCAAACCCGATGAGAAATCCTAAGTAATGTTCCAGGCCCGCGAATGGGATGCCACATGTCTTTTTGTATTTTGATACTTAGATGGTTTCCTTATTGCTAACTTTTTTAAAAGCAAAAAAAAATGGAACAGTATTTTAATATGCCCAGTGACTACTAATATTTCCCTTTTTCATTTTGTAGGATGTAAAAGATCCCCTGGCTGAAGTATCCCGTGCAATGAAATCTCCAGAGGCACGCTTTTTTGCTGAGCCTTTCATTCTTGAGGAAGGACCAAAGGATGAAATTCCCAAAGACAGGAAAGTTAAGAGCCCTGTGGTGCCACCATCTCCAGTCTTATCCCAGCCAGTTGCATCACCTGAAGCCATTGCACCTACATCACTAACAGAGTCTCAGCCAGCAGCACCAACGTTGGCTTCATCCCCAACATCTGCTCAAATGCCTATCTGTTCCCAGCCTTTGCCTTCTGCCGAAACATCCATTCCATCCCCAGTGGAGCCTCCAGTATGTTTCCAACCTGGCCCAGCCTTAACATCTACTCCTTTAGCCAAACTGGTCCTTAGGGGCCAGGGTAGTGAGGTGGAAAAACTGGGGAGCCCTACTACTGCAGAAGAAGCCCTGAAACGGAGTAACCTTGTAGAAGAGTTCTGGATGAAGAGTGCTGAAATCCGGAGGAGCTTAGGGCTTACCCCAGTAGACAGAAACAAACGCTCAGAGACGAACTTTACTGTATCTGCCCTTGAGACAACTCCTCTGAAGACTTTCAATAGTGAGAATATTTCAGGGGATGAAAGGATCCATCTTGTGAAACCCCAGCCTGCCCCAAGAAGACAGGGACTGTCCAAGTTAGAAAACGAGCAGATTTCTCTGCTCACTCCAAAATCTCCATCAGAAAAAGAGCTAAAGAGTTCCAGTGAAGTAAGGAGAGACGTATCCAGCAGTTCTGGACTTGGCCTTCAGGAGAGCTCATCTAACATGAGAACTATGGCTAGCCAGAGCTTCAACACTTCTGACTCTACCATGCTTACTCCTCCATCGAGTCCACCACCACCACCTCCTCAGGGTGAAGAACCAGCTACTTTGCGAAGAAAGAGGCATCAAGCAGTCTGGCAGAATGAGGTTGAAGCCAGGTCACCTCCAACACCAGCATCAACACCTCCTGCTCCCCCACGCCGTGAGCCGACCTCTGCTGCCAAAGAGTCAACCCAGGCCAAAAAAGATGATGTGCGGAAGTCTTTTGCGGAGAGTGTGGATGAGATTCCATTTGCTGATGATGTAGAAGACACATATGATGACAGGACAGAGGACTCAAGCCTTCATGAGAAGTTCTTTACACCTCCTACCAGTAGGCCAAGGCCAGAGAAACCACTTCTTTTGCCCTTGGTCAAAGAAAATGGTGGTCCACCCTCAATGGAAGGAGGGGTTAATCAAAAGAAGAGAGTGTTGCCTGAAATTTCTGTGGAGGCCAAGGAGCTTGCTGAAGAAAGAATGAGAGCCAGAGAGAAGTCTGTCAAGAGCCAAGCACTGCGTGATGCCATGGCTAAACAGTTGTGTAAGATGAAAGATATGGAGATGGCTGCAGCTGCTGCTGCTGGGGCCACAAGGCCACGAAAGGCATCTTCTATGCCCTTGAAGACCAAAGAGTTGTTTTATGACTCTCCAAAGCATCTGGCCTTGAAAATAGCAGAGGGATCCACAAGAAAACATGATGCTGCTAGTGAGAAGTTCTCCACTCCTGCTGCTGATGTGGCTGGACCTGAAGGGTCTGTCACCTCTTCAGAAGGCTCCAGTGGGAAGAGTAAGAAAAGAACTTCTCTTTTCTCCCCTCGTAAGAACAAAAAGGAGAAGAAATCCAAAAATGACAGCAGACTTTCCGACAAATCTAGTGGTGGGGCAGAGGAAGCAACAAAGCCTAGGTCATTATGGAAGTCTGTTTTCTCTGGGTATAAGAAAGACAAGAAGAAAAAGACTGACGACAAATCCTGCCCAAGTACTCCCTCGAGTAGTGCCACTGTGGATTCTGGCAAGCACAAAGCTTCTCCGTTGGTTACAGCTGCAGGTATAATAGGTCGGTGCCTCTGCACCATGTACTTTTCCTACAGCTAGGTATCCTTGAAAATAAGTTTGGCTTACTTTGTCATTCAGCTACAGCGCTGAATGACGCTGCTCCCCAGTGTCAAATGGCCAGATCGAGATAAGTGCTAGCAACTAGAGTTGTATGTTTGCTTATTGACAGAATTAGTTGCTACGCCACTGAAAAAAAAGGATCCTTAAATAAAAGCTTCACTCTCAATATGTAAAAGGCCACATCTGTTTTCTGCCTTAGACTGATTTGAGAAATAAGCACTGTTTGTTGGAATCAGTTGTTTGTGACATTTCAACTCTATTTTAAACCTGATCATCATCTTTTCCTTGGGTGGTCTTTTCTCTTTCTTTCAACCTGGCTCCACGGATGCTGAAGGCTGCCAAGATGCAGTTACTCCAGTGTTCTCAGTGCTCTGGCAACTGTCTGCAGATCTATGACGTGGGGATTCTGCGGCCTCGTGTAAATCTCTCACATGCCATCAGGTGCAGGCAGAGATGTTTAATGGCAACTTGTGATACAGTAAATAAGTTAGCCATAAATGTGATTGAAAGTGAACATGTTACATTTCTCTGGCCTTGTACAGATAGCCAAAATAGTACTGGCTGCTGTCATCCAAGTGCTGTATCTGTCGTAAGAGCATTGATGCGGTACAAAGGGAGAATCATCACCATTATTTTTAACAGCATTTGCAGAAAGTTATGCTCTCTTAGAAAGTTATGCTCTCTTAGAATGAAGCTTCTAACAAATATTGATCATTTCATGCAGCAGCGCTTCTCTGATCACTCTGTAATCCTAGGCGAAGCAACTGAGACTGGCATAAAAGGACTAAGTATTTTTGAAGCTCAGGCAAACAATTTATCAGCTGAGTTCTGAAGTGTTTACCGAAAGAATAGTTACCACTTCTCTAACTTCCCGTTTTTATTTCTGCCTTCTTAGAGCTGCAGCTCCGTCAACACCTGAGTTTCTCAGAGGACTCCGACCTCTCCAGTGATGATATTTTGGAACGCTCCTCCCAGAAATCCAAGCGAGAGGTAGGCAGATGGGAAATGCGTTTTAGATGGATCTAGCATCATGGAGATCACAGGTTCAGAGAACCACATCAGAAACTTGGATGGTTAATTTTGTTGTTCTTACTGTTTCTTCTGTGGAACGGGCTTTCCCGTAAGTTGGCTGACTGTTCTGCCTTAAATAAGTTGGTTTCACTTGGTTTCACAATCGCAAGCTACTCCCTGCTGTTATTATATGATGGATCTGTTGTCTTACTGTGGCATTACCTTACAACAAATATCACAGTCAGAATAGTGAGTTTTGCCCCTGTTGTGAGCATGCCAATGATCTACGGAAAACAGGCATTTAATGTCAGAATAGTAAATTTCACTGGCTCTAATGTTATTACAAGGAGATAGATCTCGCTTTTTGTAAGGGTCCGGTTTTAGAATATTACTTTACCAGCCTCTTTGATAGATTGAAGTGGTAGAATTCCAAGCAAACTACAGACGGAAATGTACTTTTGCGTACGTCAAGAACATAGTCAAGAAAGATCATCAACTGAGAGGTAAGCTACAGGCTGTGGTTTTGCAACTCATGCAGGTTTGCTTATTTTTCCTGGGAGAAGAGAATGTGTACAGTCTGAATTAGTACCTTCTCTTTTTGGAGAAAAGATGAGCCATCAGCTGTTTCTTCCATTTTGACCCTGTTTTCTTTGTGGACTTGGATTCACAGAACCATTTAGGTTGGAAAAGACCTTTAAATCATCAAGTCTGTTGCTGAGTATTTCCATATGTCTGTGTGTGTGTACATAACACCTGTGAAGCTGAAATACATAGTAGTGAGCCCCTGTGAAATACCAGTATATAGGGATTGGTCTTAGCCTGGTGTTCTCATTCCAGTGTGGTCTGGTATGAGCTCTGCTTCTTCTGAGAGAGCTGTTTCTTGTTCCCGACCACTTCCCTAGCAAGTGCTATAATGTCATACTGTGAGACATATCAACGGCTTTCTAGCCAAAATAGTTTCACTTTAAATGGTGCTTTAAGGAAGTTACTGAGGAGGAAAGATGAGACACCAGTGGGTCTCCATAAAAGCCCAGAGGGAAAAATACATTTAGTTTATTTGCACATATTTATATGTGGAAAAATACATGGTGAGAGCCACGTGCCAAAGTTAGTTGCTTTTAAATTATTTATTTCAATTTTAGGATGGCACTGTTAATGCAAAAATAAGTGACCACAACAAAAATGTAAGGAACTGCTCCATCATAGTAATGGGGAAGAGCCCTCCTTTCATTCCTGAGAGTTTCTAAGCTCTGCTAGACAGAGTTTGCAAGGTTTGGAGGAATAAGTAAAGATTTCGTTGACCCTCACAGAACTCTAAGGCCCTTCTGGTACTGAAGAATGAAAAATATGTTCCCCCTCTCCCTTCCCAATAGTGCCTGGTTCACATGTTAAAAAAACTTGGGAAGAAGAGAGCATCTGAGAGGGTACTGTCACAGACACAGTGGTCTGTGCCTCCTGTCTCAAACCTGTCATCCAGCGTGCACAGAGTCTCAAATGGCAGCATCTAGTTGATACTTGGCTTAGATGGCAAAGGTATGGAAGTACTGCATATGAAAGTGTCGTAGGAAATGCTTTCTATGTATATGAATTGGAATGAATTAGAATAACTAATTAATTTAAGGCTGGTGTAAGGAGTTGATGAAGTAAGTAGGAATTTTCTGTATTTATTTACCTCTCTTTTAATCTCTCTCCCTAGCTGATCTAGATCTAAGAGGAAGATTATTTTGGTTTTATTTTATTCCCTTTTTTCTCTCCCCTTTCCATTCCTCCTTGCATGCCCTCAAGGCGTTTCATGAGAAATTCTGCATTTTCCAAGAGATGCAGAAGAATGAGGTACCTGTGGCTAGCAGAGGACAGATACGCAATGCAGGGGGTTCAGATAAGAGTTACGGGGTTACTGTTCTGCCTTGTAAGCTCCTTCAGGAGGAAGCAGGGCTTCAGTAAGGTCCATGCTTGTTTTCAGACTTTAGTATGCCTTGATGGTCACTTTTTTTTCTGTGCTGAGCTACTTTGATTTAAAATGGTTTTTGCAGAAAAAAAGATCTTATCACTAAGCATTGGAGGGGATAGGTTATAGTGGCAGATGCCTGGAATCCTAATACTGAAAATACCTCACCAGCTCTGCTAAGGCTGTGGGGGTGGTGTCTCATTTCCTCCCATCTGCTGTCGCTGAAGCTACATGAAGAATTTCTTCACTCAGCATCCCCCCATTTTCTAAAGAATAGTTCTGAGAATGAATTTATTCAGAGGAGATGAATCTGAGAACTCCACTTAACCTAGTTTTATTGCATCCTGTCCAAGGATGCAGAACGTACGTGCAATCACTGGAATGCCTCGCTGTCAAAAGAAATGTAACTGAACTTCGAGACTGACAAAACTGGGTTTCTACTGATTGGGGGTGGGGGTTATATTTTTTAAGTTACAAACTGCCTGCTACTTATTATGGGTAAGAGTTGACTTCCTGTGTGCCACATAACTTTTATGTGAACCCCTTCTCTAAACTGAAATTCTGCTTGTGCTGCTTTTTTTGGTAATTGTAGTGAGCTTGCTGCCCAGACAGTTTGCTCTGTTTAGCCTGTTCTTTGTGATCAACAGTGAATTAATTCAGCGTTGTTTAATGTAGTGTCTTTCAAGGGAAGTGTCTCGTAAAGAATTCCTAATGTAAATGCCCCATGGGTCTCGTGTTTATAGGCGTGTCATTGTGTGCATGTGTGTTTGTCATTGTTCCTGTACAATTGTGGTATTGTGATCAGAGGTGCGTTTTGCTGCTGCAGGTAGCCTGCTTTTTACTGAAGTTTACAAACATGCTGAAGTTGTTATAAGGCTTTTCATTTGTGACTGTTTTTAGTTAATTAAATGTGAAAATGCAAAATGCTGGCTGTTCGCCCAGAATGACACAATGCCCTTTGTCCTTTATGACACAAAGGGGAATTTACCTCTCTTATAAACACTAAGTAGTTTACTTGCCTTATTTTTGAGTACAGGGTAACCAACGCAGAATGTCTTTGGATAGAGAAGGTAGTCCTTGTCCCCGCCCTCCTTGTCCCCGCCCTCCTTGTCCCCGCCCTCTTTCTCCCCATTTTAGCTCCTCAGGCTCTCTGAAGGCTCTCTTTTTAGACAAAGAGATTCTATTACTGTAGGACACCTAACCCACTCCAAGCCCATCTGGTGTTTCTCCTGTCACAAAGCAGTGAGAAATATTTATGATGTTAGTGAAATGCAAATTATAATTTCTATGAAGTAGGGATAATTTAAAACCATGAAATAAATACAACTCCTAGGAGAGGTTGTAAATCAGATTGTAAATGGGGAGTTGTGTGATAGAGTAATACATGGTTGGCTGAGCTGGTTCAGACCAGACATGCCCCAGCATAAGCCATTATTCCAAATCCTAAGCCGAAATTTTGTATGTGTATATACACATACTTGCTTTGTGGACATTAAAACCATAGGTAGATAAAGGCCAAATAATTCCTCCAGAAAAAGGTATTTCCAAGTTGACTGTATCTTCAAAGAGGCTGCCAAAGCTAATTGCCTTCAGGAGAGTGCTGGAAACCTGATTTTGCAGACAGAAGTTCCATTGTGCTTCATCAGTCTGGGTCACGTTCAGCATTTGCACAATTTTATGTTTCATTTAAAACCAGCTTTGATTTATTACTGTGCATCTGTTTTCAATCTTGAACTGATTTTGCTTCATTTTGTACGTTTGTTTTTGTTTTTTTTTCCTTTACCATTTCCCCCTTTAAAGTCGATTTATGTACCACACGCCTTGGCATTCAAGAGATCATATTCGTCAAAGGTAGTGTCTCCGTTCCCACTAGTTGGCCGTTGTTGCATTGCATGTCCCTGTATTAACCCATCAAATCCATAGCTACCCATCACATGTGCACTAACATCACAAACATTGACTGTGCATGTGTGAGATGTTAGCAGACATGGGCAGCAAATTCTTTGTAGAGGTTGTCTACCAAAAATGCATCAAGCTCCGAATTGTCTGTCTCATTAGAATGCATGCAATTATCAGCGCACAGCAGCACACCACTGTATGGAGCGCTGGGGATGATCTTTGAGCTTCAGAACACGTTGTTTTTCAAGGCAATTAAATATGTACATGTGTTCTTTTTGTAATACTTAGGATATGAGTTTGAGTGAATTGTCACACTTCAGTCAGCATCCTTCAAAATTGTTGAGTTCACTGACATCTTAGTGAAACCCTGTATCAAGCTAAAATCAAGACAGAAGTTACATTTCTATTTCACAGGAATGTTGCTGCTTTCTGAAATCCTTACTGTCCCGTCTTCACAGGCGCGACAGTGTTATGTGGGATAGGAACGTCACGCCCACTATCACTTTACTTTCTGAGTCGGGTATCATCGTGGATTTTGCGTTTTTAAAAACTAAAGAAAGAGTAAAGTGTTAAATTCCTGGAGCTTTAATGGTGGTGCTTGCCAACTACCTATCTGAGGGGTTTTTAACAGGGCTGTGATCCTACCTGAAATTCTGTTCACTCAGAACAGTAAGACTGACAATAGACTGACCAGTGTGGCAGTACAATAACTAGATAAAGCAAATTTCACAGTGATCTGTCTTAACATTTTGTCCTTGAAGCTGACTGTCCATGTTCTGGATCTCTTTCCAGAAGTGGAAGACATCTGTTTACAGCTGTCCCCTAAAGCTTATATCCATGTATGTGGGAAGAGAGTTCTTTTCTTCACTGTAGTTGTGAAGTTTCTCTGACGCTCCTAAAAGTCTATGGGCGGAAGCCTTCCTAGACTACAACACAGCCAACTAGTATACCTGATAAGATGCTGAACCCCAGTCCAGTAATGTTAAAAGACTTACTCATTTTTAAACCAGTTTCACTGAGAGAAAAGAAGAGGAGGAAATACCTTTCTGTTTCTATAAACATAGCCTTTCTCTTTTTGAGTGGCTTCTGGTGTTGTAATATTCTAGTTTTAGTTTAGGGGTTTTTTGCTCTGGTTTACACCAGACAGTTTTGTGGGGTTGCTCTTGAGATGGGATTTCCCATCTCACACCAGAATGTCACTCTGCTTTCAAATTTATTTTTGCCTTCTTGATTCATAGAAAAGTTGTACAAATTTACACACATAGTCATTGCCAGTTACACCAGTATAAATCC
>NW_009258554.1:570412-597841 GCF_000687185.1 Egretta garzetta
TTACCTTATACTGGTGTAACTGTTTGTGTAGACATGCCTTTACCCTCCTTTAAAATGAAATCAAGGTGACCCCCCCCATGTGGTGCTCACTGATTTACCTAAATCCATTTGGCTAAACCTGTCGTGAAATAGAATAAAAATTTATTAGATATTTTGGGAGAGGTGTCATTAGCAGCGGAAGACAGGGGTGGGACATTATGTAAAAATCACAGTTTTGCAGTTGGCTTATATGCTTCTTCACTCCTGATTTGACCCTGAAATTGTTGCTCACTGCACTGTGAACACCTTTGCCTACAGAAGCTTGACTTTTGACACGGCCATGGCAAAGACAGAACACCTCCCTTCTGAGCTTTTGGAAGAGAAAATGGTCATTCCTCCCCCCCATACCTCTGAGCATGCAAATAAAATCTGCCCCTGTTTTTCCTTCCTTCAGAGAGCCTATACAGAAGAGGAACTGAATGCCAAGCTGACACGGCGAGTGCAGAAAGCTGCCCGTAGACAAGCCAAGCAAGAGGAGCTAAAGAGGTTACACAGAGCTCAGGTAATGTCTCACAGTCTTCTTGTCATGGCAGACAGTTAACTCTGTGTGAAAGCACCATGATTCTGGCATTCCTCTGAGGGTGTCAGAAGAAGATCCGGAGATGGAACTTTCTTCTATTTCTACACGATTGTCCCTGCTCCTACTGCCTCTTTCAAATGTGATACCATGTCACAGGCATGGGAGGAATGGCTAAAACCTATCATGATAGTTTTACAGTGAAAAAAATAACGACCATAACACCTTTATAGCTGGAGATGAGCAAAGCATCATGCACTGAATGGAACAGCAATAGTCAGATGATACCTGATGAACCTGCACTTGTCATTGCTTTGCTAGATTATGCTGCTGGGTGGACTGTTACCAAATTAACCTTTACTTACCAGAGAATCTGTTGGAAAGCTGCTGGCATCTTCTATAGGTGATGGGGTTTGTTTAAAACTCGAGACAGGGGCTCAGCTGACTGAATAACATCACCTTTAACTTCAGTGTTTAGGAAGGTGATCGGAGTTGTAGCAAATAAGTGAGTATCAAGGTGTTTGCAAAATTAAGAGATAGGATGCAAGGGGCGGGGAGGATGCTGTCACTGGAGGGACTGTGGTGCTAGC
Organism: Egretta garzetta; assembly: GCF_000687185.1. Taxonomy (NCBI): domain Eukaryota; kingdom Metazoa; phylum Chordata; class Aves; order Pelecaniformes; family Ardeidae; genus Egretta; species Egretta garzetta. The sequence continues at coordinate 571,559 of NW_009258554.1, forward strand.
TTTTGAAGCAGTTAGCTTCTGGCAGTGTGTTGTTGAATACAAATACTTGTTTCTGAAAAAGCCAATATGACTGAAGTCACGTAGCGCTGAATGAGTGCTGTAGACAGAGCAGGAGAATTGCTGGTGGTGAGTTTCTGCTCCATTCTTCTCTGAACAGATCATCCAGCGGCAACTTGAGCAAGTGGAAGAGAAGCAGAGGCAACTCGAAGAGAGAGGGGTTGCGGTGGAGAAGGCTCTTCGGGGAGAAGCAGGTATCCATCAGAACTTGGTTTGCTATTTAATGTTTTCTTATCAAGTGCTTGTGCAGTAGTCCATAGCTGCTTGGATTTTAGAGGCAAGTAGGCCATTATAGCCTAGAGATAGAGCCCAATGTGAATCCATTCTCCCTTTTCCACTATCTTTTTGAGGCCTTGTTTTTCCTGTGTTTCTTCTAATTCCAGGACTTCTCTGTTGGCAGAGACTTAGGGAATTTCACTTATCTGTGCCTGAGGCTTAGGAGATAATTCTCCAACTATTAATAATGCTCCTTGACTGTTTCTGCATATTACTGGATGTTGCAGCTAGAAATTGCAGGGGTTTCCTAGCTGCAATTCAACATAAAGCTGTTACTGTAAAAGAACCCTGTTTGTATGTTAAGGAAGTAATTGTGAAATTGTGTGTGCTTTCTCTATTGTGTTGGATTATCAAGGTAGTGTCCTTACAAGGGACCATCACAGAACATCTTCCTCACTGCACAGCCCAGCACACTGGCTACTTCCAACAGCGTTGTGCAGAGCAGAAGTGCACACGTGTACTGGAAGGTACCCATGTCAAGCTGTTAAAGGAACGTTACGTGTACCTGACATTAAATTAAATGAGTTGCATCTGATCTGGCAAGCATATGAATGGAGGAGTACTTGGTTCAGATAATGCTGGTAGTAGTATAATGATTTGGATAAAAGAATTCTCAATTGCAAGGAGTCAAATATCCAACAGGCAAATGCAGTGTGCGTATACCGGACAGGCCCAGGATTATGTACCTGATTACAAGGGTCAGAGATCAGAGATGGTAACAGTGGAACAGGTGTTTGGAAAATGTTTTGTCTTGTTGCTTGGATTGAAGAACTACTGCTATGCCTGTGAAGATGGAACTTGATTAAGCAGTGAAGTTTCACCAGAGGAAAAGTCTGTTGTGACTTCCCGCCAATTACTACTTGGCCAGGATTAGGTATGTTTGATGCTCCATAAGGGTGTGCCAAAGCAGCAGGACTGAGTGGTTGCCAAAGCAAATAGGCACTACAAGTGTGGAGAACAATCCTGAGGACTTCAGTGGTTTTGTGATCTGACTGGCTTTTGCATTTGTGGGTTCAGAAACATAGCCTTGTGCAAAAGCTCTTTCTCTGCGGTGGTGCCTCCTTCCTTATGCTGTGTATTTCTGTGTAGCCCCATTCCATTCTCTGGCCTGCCAGTTGCTGCGCTTACTAAACCCATCTCTCTTACCTCTAATTGTTCTTTTCCTTTTTCTTCTTTTCATCTGGAAGTCCATCTTGATTATTCAGCTGCTAAATGACTTTCACATAAGACATGTCAGCACAAGTGGGAAATCTCAGCAGCTGGGAGAGCATTCTTCATGGTGGAATGCTCTCTCATTGAAGAATGATAGAAGAATGCCTAAAAAAACGTTCAGAGGGGACAGAATATAACCAAGAGTAAGAAATGGTATTTTATATGGAAGACTGTGGAATTAAACCCTTGTGTAACTAACTTCTCACTCCCAGCTCCCCCAAAATGGAAGCAGTCTTTGATGAGCTTCTGTATTTGTGAATTTCCTAGCAGAATTACGAAACTGTAGGTCGCTCTTTGCAAAATGAATCTCTTTTCTTCAGGAAGCCTCTAGGTTATGCTTTGCTCTTGCAACATATTTCTGTCAACAGATCATACATTATGGTTACAGAAGCTTATTCACTCTTGGCTTAATTCACCAGCCTGAACTCTTCCAGTTATTTCAGGGGATTAACAAGAAACACATTCTGTTGGGGTGGGGGGGAAGGGGAAAAGCATGTTCTAACCTGTTGACTGAAACACAAGATTAAAAATTAATTCCATGCTTCACCTCTTTAGCCAGTCTTGCATGGACATTTTACACATATTTGCAATAAAATAACTGAATTTCTTCTTTTTAAAGTCTGTGGCATCACGTTCCATAAGTACAATTAATTTCTGCCTCCAATAGCCATTAATTATTCAGCAGAGCAGTATAATTTTCTTGTCGTCTGCCTTGCCTAAGATACTGACCTAAGAGTGACCGCTGCATTCAGTAAGTACCATTGTGTAAAGGTGTGGAGTCATGGTCTGGTCTCTGATCGGTCCCTCCCGTAATGAAACCATGTAAACAAAAGATTAAAAAGGGAAGGACAGTGTATAAAGTGGTGGTGTCATCTGAAGAAAAATTCAGTATTTTGTAATGATTCTCTTCTTTTTCTGTTGTAGAAAAGATAGGAAAGACCATCTGAACTACTTCTCTGTGTCATTTATCATCTGTTAGCATGTGGCCCATTAGTCATCTTTTCTGTCTGTGAAGAATTTCAAATTTTGCTTTTGTAGAGGTCTTCCATTAACTTTAATTCCTCCGATCTCTGACCTCTGGACCTCTTTCTGTTTTTAGAAAAAAGTGGTAAGAACAAATACCAGTACTGTAGGTAAGAATTTGTTTATTTTGCTTCTCTCTTCCATCCATTTTGCATCATCCTTAATATGTTCTTGCCGAGTGACTTATACTGAGAAGGCTATCAATAAATTCTTCCCAGCGATGCCCTGCTGTCTTCCTGAGAGATTACAGTTAATTTAGATCCTAGCAGTAGGTACAGACGGCTCAATACTCTTTCCAGGAATTTCATTCATTATCTGATAGTTGTCAAGCTGGAATATTCGACTGATCAGACTCAGAAACATTTGGGACATCACTGTCAACTTTAATTTTGACAAATAATTGCACCTTCTTGGCTACCTCCTTGTCTTTTCCTTTTTTAAACTGGCTCAGCCTCAGGCAAAGCGCAGTTGGTCTTTTATTCTTTTAAAAGCTAAATGCTCAAGCTACCATTTACCTTCTGATTCAGAAAATGATCTCACACCCTATGATTACTTAATTGCCTTAATATGTTCTCTCTGATTATCTTTGACAATCTCAGCCTTTGATAGTCACATTCATAGCAAGAATGAATGATTCGGAAGATAAGCTCTATTTCAGGGGGCAAGTTTGTCATATACAGGTGGTCTAAGCTTTTGTCATCCCCTTTTTTTCTTCCCACCTCTCCCCTTTCTTTTGCATCATGGTATTTCACTGTGTTGTGGTTTACACCCAGCCAGCAACCAAGCCCCACACAGCCGTTTGCTTGCTTTCCCCTGGTGGGATGGGGGAGAGAATGAGAAGGGTAAAAGTGAGAAAACTTGTGGGTTGAGATAAAGACAATTTAATAGGGAGAGCAAAAGCTGCGTGCACAAGCAAAGCAAAGCAAGGAATTAATTTACCACTTCCCATGGGCAGGAAGGTGCTCAGGCATCCCCAGGAAAGCAGGGCTCCATCATGAGTAACGGTGACTTGGCAGACAAATGCCATCACTCCAAATGTGTCCCCCCTGCCTTCTTCTTGTGCACCCCCCACCCACTCGCTGGTGGGGTGGTGTGAGAGGCAGAAAAGGCTTTGACTCTGTGTAAGCTCAGCAGTAACGAAAATGTCCCTGTGTTATCAACGTTTCCAGCACAAATCCAAAACATAGCCCTGTAGGAGCTACTACGAAGAAAATTACTCTATCCCAGCCAAAACCAGCACACACTGCAAAGGTAAAGTAGGATAATGTCAATGAAGAATTTTCCCATTTTTCTGGGGTGTCCCAAGAGACACCTTGGATGGGATTGCTATTAATGTAACAGTACTTTGTATTATAGTGCATTCGCCTGTTTGGAGATGCTTATGACTTTGAATTCTTGTGTGGATTTTTCATTTTTCTCAATTATTAACTTAAAAATACAACAATCAGAAATTTCTGGAGCCCTTTTTTTTCTCCCTTAATCCTCCTTTAGCAAAAATTTTGATAGTCATTTTTAAGAGCTGGGAAAATGTCTCCTACTGTTAGATCACTACTGAAAAATTTAAGAGCCACCTCTTTACATCAAGTCAATCATATGCAGTGAGAAATAGCGCTCTCGGTACTCCCGTCTGTCGCTTCCCTAAAGAAATGTTACCCAGTGCTAGGCTCCTCGTGTACCTGTCTCTAGCAGCTGTGGACGTACACGTCTCTGTTCCATACACTTCTGTGCAGGTTCTGGCATAGGTACTGCATTAGCAGAAACACACATACCCACCTTTCTACACTGAGGCCATTCCTTCAGCGCTTGGCCAGTGCCTTCCAACCATCTGCCATACACACACGTCCTCCACTCAGTCACCTGCAAGAAATCAGCCCTTACACCTTTCCTGCAGCTGACCTAAGAAATGACACTGCTTCCTTCTGACACATTGCTGGGCACGAAAGCAGCAAGATTAGTTCTGCTTTTCTCAACGAGAACAGGAAAGACATCAGGGTCAGGTACTGGTGCAGACTGAAATAGGTGAAGTGTCTCTGTGTAGACTTTTTGGTTTTTCCCCTTGAAAGTCCTCGCCTGGCCTGCTGGGAATTTTCTCCTCATCTTCCCAATATACATGTTTGTGATATATTTGTGTGTGTGTGTGTGCATATATGTATATATACAGAGAAAGAGACACATAATTTTATATATATATATATGCCCATGTGTATAGCTGTATATTTCTTGTTTGCCTTTTTCTTGTTTCTGTATGTCTTTTTCTCATATATTGCTTTGATTGTGTGGGGCTAGGGTGGGTATCTGGTTCAATAACTGTCTTCACCAATTCCTTGTTGTAGACTATTGGGGAGAGTCTTATTACAGTGACCTCATCGACTTGCATCTGGGTGGTATGTATAGCTGAACCTCCCGCTGACACTAACCCTGCTGACACTCCTCCCCACTCCTCCCTTCACCTAATTCTCCCATCCTTGGCTCACAAACAAGAAGAAACAGCCCTTGCACATGACTGGCTGTAGCAGAACCCCTTTTCCAGCTCAGGAAGAGGAGATCCTGGCATGCTCCACAAACCATGTGTAAGGCTCTCTCTTCTGTTTTCCACAGTGCTCAGTGCTGATTATTTCAAAATGTACTGTTTTCGCTCCAGCCACCTTCCCTGCTAGCAGTGGAAGGTCGTTCTGGTTTTTTTGCTTCTCCTTTGCAAAGTCCAACCCTACCATTGAAATCCTCTTTAAGAGAATATTTCAAAGTGAAGGGGACAGCAGAACTGACCTGCTCCCAAGAGCTAACAGCACTGGAAAGGGTTAGTCATGCCATTGCCTCCCTCTTCCCCTTCTGAGGCTTGTTTGTGTCTTCCAAGAAAGCCAGAGCGTGCTGATGATCTAATGAAAACAAAATGGTTCCTCGAGGGACTTTGGAAATCCTTGTAGATGACAGATACTTCTTTCTTGTTTTGTCTTACTGTAAGGTTAGGAGAGAATCTACTGTTGAGAGTTCCAGTCATTTTTGCTGGAATCTGCTGTAAGAGTTTCCAGTCAGCCCAGTTTGCATCATTACACAGCTAATAAGCTTCTTGCTATGTTATTTTTTTTAATATCCCATTTAGTGCTAAACACATGTTCTAGTGTTTGGCTCTTCTTTTCACTTAGCAGTTATAAGCTGGTCATCACTCTGCACCCTGGTTCAACATTTCTTTAATTAACATTACTTCCTGAATCCCTTAATAGGTGGATAACTTTTGGGTTGCAAATGGCATTTGTTTAGCATTTGCCCATCTTGAAAATTAAAATTCCCTTTGCTAGTTTAATCACCCTAAATCTATTCTTATAAAATGAACATATCTGTCAGCGGATCCAAGAGAAAGCAAACTCTGCTTGGTTGCCTTGTCATCTGAGGGTCTCGTTTCATTTGTCTTTCAGAGCATAAAGTTGTTTGCTCTAAGCTGTGTTTTTGCTGAGGGAGTGCATTACAGTCCAGCTCCGCAACATGGAAGATCCACACGCTCTAGGCCTCATCCAAGACTCAGCACTAGAAGTCGTCACCTGATTTCATTGTGTTCTGCCTTTGATCCTTCAGTGTAATCTTGCCCAGGCTTTTAACTGTCATTTTTTCTCCTCCTCCAGGGGAGGCTGTCCCACATAGTATCTGTCTGTAGCTGTCTGTTGGGAATGACTCCAAATTGTCCTGGCACAACAAGCTTTTGTTGAAGAACATCCACCCAAGTTCAGAATATCCACCTAAGCTCAAGTTTCAGAATGGAAGACTGTTCTCCTTAATAGACTTAATTTGTTGCCCAGTTCCCCTGTGCTAATTTTGATGTGATAGTCCTCTGTTAGCCCTGTGCTTCATTCACTTTCAGTCCCTCTGGCATTCTTCCCTGAGGTGTCGTCTGCAGAGAGACTTTGAACCCTCTTTCTAGCGATGCCTGTCAGGGCTGGCACATACCCTTCTGAGCATAGAGTAGGAGCTGTAAAAGGGTTGACGCTGAATTACACTTAACAGACCCTTATCCCTATTTAATGCTATTTCCACTATACCTCTCCCTCCTCCTGCTTCTCCTCCTAATGCCTCTTTAGAGACAGCAAGCCCATCAAAATCACTAATAGTGGCTTTAAGAAAAGCAAAATAATCTTTACTTAAAGGGACACTGTCACTTAAAAAATTATTGTGTTGCAGAAAATCTTAACTGAAAATTGAATCGTTTATCTTTTTTTGCATGTTGGTTTTTTCCATTTCTCTGAGCTCAGACAGTTACCCCAGAGAGGTCATTTTTGATCTTCTGTAACAGGATGGTTTTATTCATGTGGTGACTCAGTCACTTGGGCTTCCAATAGTCAAAGACAATGTTCATGTTTTTTTAAAAATCGTTGCTATATTTTAAAACTGTACCAAGCTTCTGCTCATCTCAAAAATACCTTTTTCGAAACAAACTTTAAAAAACTGTATTGGGCAGTATCCCTTTAAATGCAATAAGCCAGTATAGCCTGCTGGAAGTATGTGGCTTTATAGTACTGTTTCGTTGCCTCTGTAATATGCTTTATATTTGCTTTTGGGGCTGCCAGAACACTTTTGCTAGAAGGGACACATTGCTCTGATGGTACTTGTCACTATTCAGTGGCAGATGTAGAGCTCGGCTCCAAAATTAACATGTCTGCACAGGATGCTGCATCTGGATGGAGTGCCATTAAAATCCCTGGAGCGCCGTGTGGCTGCGTGGTCCTGCTGAGTGCTGTAAGCAGCTCGGATGGCTGTGTAGTTAATTATTCTACTGGCAACTTGTGTCTCTGAGGCATAGGCATGACTCTAGAGTCATGCTGTCAGTAGAACGATAAGCAAAATTGCAAAATACCTTGAAAAGTTATCTGTAAATTGGTAATAATTTTTGAATTATTTGAATTTTTGAATCATTTATTCTGTATTTTCTTTACGCTATGAGTTGCGGTTACAGATTGCGCAACAACTTCTGCAAGGGAGTGGTAACTTCTGACATCCTTGGTCAAGGTCCAGTTTGCAGGATTACAGATTGCTATCTTAACTACCCCCGTTGCTCTGCTCAGATGCCATAATCCTCTCTTCCTGTTCTAAAATGTCATGTACCGTTGCTGTAAAGCAGATGTTTCATTTCACGCTACAGATGGTGGTCACATTTCAATTCTGAGTAATTATTCCTATGTGTATATGCAGTTATGTTAAAAGAACATCACAAAGGTTGCAAAGTCAACTGAAATTAAGATTTGGTATTATGTTGATATATCAACAGATGTGTGACCTTTTAGATTCACCGCAGAGAACTCTGCTTCATGCCCTTATGGAATAACCGATAGCAATGCTAGGTTGCCATCCTCTGTGTAGATCCTCATGAAGAGGAAATGGGACACGGTCAGTGGATTTCACAGATGTTTGCTGGCAGCTGGGGGAATGGTGAGACTTGAAAACACTGTTTCTGAGCCAGGCGCTGGAAGGATATAGTGCTCTAGTGGATATACGCTCTTTGTCTGTTTTGTTCCCTCTTTCCAGACAGTCCTTGTCCTAATCCTGTCTTTTTCCGTCCAAAGCTCCTCACCCCACTTCCATTTTCATTCTCAGTCCCAGTTTCTGCTTCTCAGGCATTTCATTTTAATCCTACCTTCTTGGCAAAGAAATCCTCGTATTCTACCCTTCAGACCTCCTGTTCACCCCCGCTGGCTAATCCCTGCCTCTGGCCTTCTCCCAAAATTTTTGGGCTCTGCTCCCTCTTCTACCGAGAGTTATTTGTCTGGAAAATTGTAGGTTGTATCTTCTCCTCAAATCTGCCTTCTCCTTTCACCCCTTACCCCTTTTCCCCTCTCCTTTCTGTCTCTTCTCCTTTAGTAGTTTGCATTCTTAGTATCCTTGCTTAATTAGTCCCAGCCTCAGTTCCTCCTTAGCCACCGGTTCCTTGTCCCAGTTTGCTCCTTGTGTCTGCCTGTGGAACGTACCTCCCTTCTCCCCCCTGCGTTCAGATGGGCTGCTTCCTCTGCCGTGCACCCAGCAGGGAATCACTGAGGAAACAGCCCCGCGCTCCCACCTTGCTTTGCTCTTGGCTGGAGTATGTCAAGGCAGGCAAGAAGGATGTGAGGAAGAGGGCTGGTGTGTTTGGTAGTGCTGATTTCAGACCTATGTTCTCCCTTCTTGACAAGAGCCTGGTGAACATCAGGTAAACGGGAGGGAAAAAAGTGCGATTGTAGGGTTTTTTTAATTCTTTGTAGTTTGTTTAAAGCATGCTTTACACAGCTTCACTTTTTCCTAGCTTGCTTAAAATGCTTGAGCTGACTATATCCTTTAAAGTCCTGCAGATCTAACTCTGCAGGGCTGGAGTCTGATACACTCAAGTGGGAACTGTCCGATTTCTTGTGATTGGTAAACACAGCTCTCCTGGAAGAGGAGTGGAGTTGTAAGATAAACATTGTTTTCGCAAGCCTGCAGCCGCTTTTGACACTGAAGTGAATTGGTAACATGTTTTCTTTGCTGAAGATTTGCAGCAGGAAAGAGCACTTGATAAGCAGAACTTGATCAGTGTAATTTTGAAGTGCCTCAAGGTCTAGTACAAGCAGAAGACTTCTGTAGTCATTTCTGTGTGTGTTCTGCTCCAGCTATTGCTTTCCCTAGTTTCCTTCACCCTACCCGTCTTTTTTTTCCCCCCCTCTATTCTGCTGGATAAACAAGGGTGTGGTTCAGTTTGTGTGACAATTCAGTGGTCTGTGAGTTTTCCCCAGGTTTCTTCTAGTGATGGTACTTTAGAGAATATTATTTTTTACACAGTCTTAGTACACTTAGGTAAGACACACCGAGTGATGTGCTTATGGGATAGTTGTCAGAATCCTTGCCCTCAAGTTTATAATACCTGCAGTTATGTGGATGCTGTTCTCCAAGAGGTGGCTTTCTGTATTCTGCTCTTCTACAGCACTGCTGTTGAACAACTTCACCAAATGGTAAAGCTGGAATGCTTTATTTTTCAGTACTCAGGTTTCTGACCATAACTGATTTTTAAAAGGTGGGAAAGAACATTTCCTGTGATCAGTGCACAGTTTGTCTTACTGATCTCTTTTGGACTGATCCTTATTTTAAGCACTGAGTTAAAATTAGAGCTCTTAGTCTGCCTGCTAAATGAGTGATGGAATTTGTTAGTAGAATAAGAATTTCTAAAGTGTCATGTAGTTAGCTTGTGAGGTCAAGTGCCAGCATAGTGGTTCAGGAGAACTGAGATTAGCCTCAGAGCTGGATTTCCTGCCCGGGGTTGCTGATTTCCAAACTGCCCTGGTTAGTCAGCAATACAGAAGTCAAAGGCTTTGGATGCAAAGCTTGCAAAGGATGTGATCCCATGTGGTCTGTGGTATATCTGTTCAAGTCATTTTGATTTGCAGTGGCTCACCGCTTCTCAGAAATCTTCACAGGTCTCATACCACAGAACACAGGCAAATAGTGAAAGGGATCAGTGTGAGCTGTAGCTTAGTGATAATGGTGTCTGCCACACCAAACTTTCTGCTGTGCTTTCTTCATCCTGATCAATGATTTTTACTACTGTGCCTCACATTATGAAGAAGTGTTATGTAGCTACAGCTTTGAAAAGGAGAAAACCAGTCTGAAGTATTGCTCTTTAAACAATAAGTAGATGAAAAGTAGAAAGGAAGACAACAGTCCAATGTAGCTTGTGTAACAAAGAGCAGCATACAATGAAAAGGAAGGTACGTTTTCATGGTGGCTGCACAGTTTATGTTCCTTGTTTTGAAGAGGCTTTGGAGCTACGGTATTTATTCTTGGCCTGGCTCTTGGTTTTCACCACCGCAGCAACATCTGCAATCCCTCAAGGGTACTATGACAATCAAGGTCTTTCTTGTCATGGTTGCACGAAAGATTTCCCAGGAAGATCTGGGAAAGGCTTCTTTTCACAGAGGCAAGACAATTCCAGTTACTTCATTGATGGGATGTGGCTAATCTGCAAGGCAGAGCTTCCACCCCTCCAAGATGTTCAGTGTGCTCAGGAGCTGGGGCACACTCCTTTCCTGAACAACCTGCAGCTCCTGGCTCCCTACTGATCAACCCTTGTGCCCTACTGAATGCCTCTGCTTGCCAGCGTCACACGCATTCAGAGAAGTTGGTTTGTGGCACTGAAAAAAGAACAACTTGTGATGAACACAGGCTGTTGGCGGCTTTGCCTCTCTGGGAGAAAAAAAGTGACAATTTTCTGTCCAGAGGCCATATTCACACCTCAGTCTCTTGCTGACACCACAGACGGAACCTAAGAAGTGGATGGTCACAGAAATGGTTCTTCTCTTACCCTGCAGCTCCTCCTGAGCGAACCACTTCAGCGGGGCGGTGGGTAGCTTGTATTGTTGCTGCCAGCAGCACTCTTCCTCCCACGCTGTGGATGAAGAACTGTGTTGCCAGACCTGGCCTAGGGTTTTTGGTGGTGGAGGAGACAGAAAGGGGATTGGTTTGGTTTTTGGTTTTTGGGGGTTTTGTTTGGGTTTTTTTAAAATTTGCTTATCAAACAAGTTTTTCCCATCTGGCCCTGACTCCATGGCCAGGAAAATTTCTTGCAGTGATGACCATATTTTTAATTTAATGAGCCCATAAGGTTGTGATGTCTCTTCTCTAAACAATAATACAATACTACTACTATATACTGTAGGATTAGTGGTGGCTTTGGGAGAAGTAACAAGACAAGTAAGGGTTTTAATGATGTAATTGGAGAAGTGATAAGGGCAAGGTAGATAAGACACTTTTTAACACCGTATTGTGAACCAGCGTATTGTATAGTTCTTATTCTAATACTACTGGGCGAGTTCAGCAAGGGGCCTTTTCTTGAAAGAGTTCATCTGAATGGATGGTAAAAATGTGTGACATGGGATACTCTTAAAGATTTGTTCCTGTCAGTGAAAAATCTTTCTCCATTTCAGGAAATATGGAAAAATAGTTTTCCTCTTAAAATTAGAAAGTTCCTATTTCAGTCCACTTATGGCATCTGTATCACATGTATCGATACTCTTCATTAGCAAGGGTGGGGAGGCAGTTTTCATGACTATTACCTTAGAGAAGTTTTCAAAAATATATTTAAAATCCTACTGCACGATAGGTATTTTAGAGCATAATAATTGGTGTGGTTTTCACAGCTTTAGAGAACTATAAGAGGTAAGTTTTCAGGTTGCGCTTTACTCTGTCTTTGCTGTTTAGGACCTCCAGTACATAAGGAACACTTTTTAAAGCCTTGCTACTCATCCTGGGCTGGACAGAAGTTGTTTCCAAAGCAATTGTAAGAATCATATCACCTGTATTCACTGATGCAACTATAATTTACATCTGGAGTAATTGGAAGGGATCTTAATAGTACAGGTTATGTTCATTATCTTACTGAATGAGAATGTCAACATTTCCAGTAACAAGACTATTGCAGATACCATGGACTTTGTAACTTGATTCAAGGACACGTTTTCCTTAGACTAGAGTGGGAGGATGATATTTCTTTTAGAAAATAGCACAACTAAGAGCAAAGGAAGAAAAGACAATTGCAGGGAATGGGTTCTGTATTGCAGCCTCCTGCTATGTAAGTCCTGTGGCTTTTTAGTGGAGACCAAAGATGGACTCTTCTCCTAGGATCAGACCATTTGCTCACTGATGACAAAAGTTAATAGTTTGTGGTCATGTCACAATGAGATGACTGGCATTTTCACATACCAGGTATTTATTTTCAGATCAAATATGGCAAATTGGGTATTCCTCACCAAGTCCATGGTTTGAACTGTATAAATATAGCTGCGTTTGAGTTCTCAACATCGCCCCCCCCACACACAGAGACAAAATTCTGAATGAAATCTCAAACCTGAAAAATCAAAGTGGATTTTTCTATATAGTTAAATGTCCGTCTCCTGATCCCCCAGCACCAAGTTAGAGTATTAAAGCATATATAGAATAATTCATGCTGAATAAGATAGGATGTGAAATAAAAAAATATAATAGGTATCATGCACTAAAAGCTCTGCTTCGTGTGGAAGCATATTTTTCAGAGTGCCTTTGCAGTTCGGGGTTTTTGTTGTTTGTTTTTGCTTTTGTAACCCAATCTGTGAAATGGGAATTGTAGAAAAAAAGCCCTAGTATTTTTTCATTTTAAATGAAGAAGTTGGAAAATTCTGAACAACTAGAATTCAGGTTCTACTACTGTCTACTACTAATGTTGGTACGATGCTTTATTTGTAACTGTCGTACGGCCAACTGCGGCCCCTCTCCTAATGTTGTCCCTTCCTGCTCCCACTGCAGAGGTTTCTTCCTGTCTGAGAAAGCCGCGCGGCTCAGTCACAGGCTTTGAAGCTGATGTGCTCTCCCTCTCGCTCCAGTGTGTCCTCCCGTGTGCTGGTCTAGTTCTGTGATGGTCCCTTCTAAAGCCTTTCCAGTTCGCTGGCAGTCTAGTTCTGTAAAGCTGTCTCCAAACTACGTATATCAGAGCTCTGCTGACTTACCCAAAATGAGTGTTATTCTTACCATATTATTGTTGTGGAGTTTATGCCTCTTCCCAATGCAGAAATGCCTCCTCTTTATAGGTGCAGTTGTGCACTGAGAGCAGTAAGTGTTCCATTCTGCTAGCTCTTGACGTTTCAGGCTCATCACCTTCCCGGTGCATATGTTCTCCTGTAACTATTAGTGATGCTGGTTTTTTCCTACTGTTTATCTCTGTAACGTCAAGTACAGCTAAAAAGCAAATTCTCAGTGTTAAAACAGCTGAACCGTTTTAGAGATGAGAAATGTCTGTCCTTCACTGGGAGACAGAAAAGATGAAAAAGATTCAGTAAGTCACTGATACTGGCAAGACTTGTAAGCTTTAAAATGCTTTGTGAAATGAAAATGTCAGGGGAGAGCTTTAGATTCACCGTTTTAACTCTGCGAGGCCCTCAGTTGGTCATTGCCCCCGCAGACCCTGATGTGAATCGCTTTTTTTATCCATGTAAAAGACTTTTCCCCTCTAAGCACAACAGTCCAGTTGAGTAGATGTGTACGCACCGTACTTGACACAGCAGATCCTGGCAGGCTGCTTCCACATGAATCAGATCATCCCTGTGATGTTCCCTGTCTGAAGAAATTATTTTCCATTAAAAAGGACACTTTTACCATCAGTGGATGCTGCCATGATGATAAGAGCATGGTCCTGATAAAGCTTTAAGGTAGGGTGGCTGCTTACAGCTGGTGTCTTATGCATGCAGGCGAGACTTTTTGTAACCCTCCTTGAAATTTGGCATTTATCAGCAGGAGTTAAATACTCATCTCTGCTCGTCCTGACATCTTGTTCACAAACCTTTCGGTTAAAGACCATGTGATTGGAAAATGTACGTTAGGAAAAAGTACAGTAACAATAACCTCCTGCCTGGTATTTGTACAGCTCAGTAAGAGTTCACCAGTAGCTCAGTCTACCTCTTACCTGTTACCTGTGCTTATTAGGGACATTATTCATCTGTAGACTGTATCCCTTGTTTCTGCTTCTCCATTTCTTGTATTTTTTCTTTTTCTTCTTGTGTTTCCTTTCTTTCTCACTCTTACGCTTTTTGTCCTTTGCTTGTCTTTTATTTCACCCCTTTCCTCCTCTTCCGTTCCACTTCCAACTTCCTCTTCCTCTCCTGCCTCTTCCTCTTCCTCGTTTGGTCCTATTGAAGTTGAGCCCAATGCCGGGACACCACGTCGTAGACCTCTCTCCTTCTGCCCTTGCTGTGCCCACGAAGGTAACGTAACCTCACACGCTCCCTGTTCTCCCTGACCACAGCTGGGTTGTCATAGCAGCACTAGTCAGCTAGTGACCACAAGGCCCCCAGCCCCATCCCCAGCCCTTTTTCTTGCTGTGTCCCCAAACCAGCCTTCTCAGTAGCAACCTGGTAACCAGCTTCTCTGAGCCTGTGGCAAGTTAGTAAAGGTACAGTATCCCTTTTGCTAGTCCCAGCTGTGCTAGGGAAAGTGTAGCAACTGGGAGGGAGATTGGGCAGCCGTGGTGGGAGCAGCAACGTCACACTTGAAACTTTCTGTTTTCATTTGGTGGCTTCAGTTTCAGTTTCCCTGTTCCTCCTGAAAGATGTTTGGAAGGTGGGGTAAGGGAAGAAAATCTCCTTCCTTAAGTGGCCTTTTGATTAGTATATACGGATGAAAGGAACACTGTGTCTTTATAAGGACTGGTTTGCAAAAACATCCTTGAACTTTTAAAAGCCAACAGACCTTTAAGCTAGACCAGTTTTCCCTCATCTGTCCCGCTGAGTGCATTCTCTAACTGTCCCAAATGGAGTTTGCCGTAGAGTTTCCATTGCCAAGGCATGGGGGAAGGGGTCGTTTATGTGTGTTCATGGTGTAATTCTGCTAACCACTTACTCTGCTTTCTGTGGTGCTCCCTCACATCAGTTGTCAGTGCTCCCTCTCCAATCCTCCCATTATTCCTCTGCTCATTGGCTGTTTACAAATACTTACGTATTCCATAGGTCAGTAGCGTTGTGGTTTTGGCTTTTTCTTAGGCATTTGTTTTCTATACATCCTGGCATCAGAAAGGATGGGGAGACTTCCCAGTGCTTTCATGGCGCCACAGCACTGGACATCTGCATGTACAGTCTCCCTCTCCTGTTGCCACATGGGCACATTGTGCAGAGATGCTCAGAAAGGAATGCTTGGAACTGAGCAACACACTGCTATAAAGTCCACCGAGCCAGAGGCTCTTAGGGTGGTACATCCGGGTCTGGTGTTCCCCAAGGGTCTGCTATTGCGATTTTTCAAAGGCAGGTATCCTCAGCCCAAGCTGAACTTTTCGTAGGAGTTGTAGGCTCTCCTTTGTTTAGTTCCAGTGCAGCACTTCTCTGAGATCCTGAGGGTGGAGGCAGGGCACAGGTCTGAATTAACTAGCCGTCAATGTGGTATTTGCAAAGTGTTTCCCAGAGTTTGAATAGTAAGCTTGCTGCTCAATTATTTTTAGCATCAAAATGGCTATTTGAGAGTTTTTGCTCTTGATGTAGATAGTTTGTATCTGTAATAACAAACACAGACAGGGATGTTAATTACTTCAGGTTGCCTAGGTTACGTGCCGTGCAAGCTGGTAGGATGCAGCAACCCAAAAATATCGTTGAGCTTGATTTGAGGCCTTGCTCCTGCCTCCACTTGCGTGCAGGCAGGCGCATTGCTAGTGTCCTTGGCAGCGTCTGATACAAGCCACAGTGTTGACCTGCAGGTAGCTCAGCGTGGAATCGGTGGCCCAGACCAGGTGATTGCTAGGACGAGCTTCCCTGGTAAGCTCTTGCATTTGGTAAATATCAACAGAAGGCTCTGGGAACAGCGTTCTGCAATTTATTCCACCTAACTCCTGACAGATATGAGATTCATCAGCGGACCACTGAGTAAGCTTAGGAGTTGGTTTTAAAATAAATGAAATGCCAACTAAGAGTTCTGTACTAGGTGGCAAAGGCCTGAGGTATTCTGCTTTGATATTAGCAAATGTGTCTGGGGATTCTTTTTCTTTCCAGCACTGATGTGCAATACAGTAGGAGTAGTTTCCGTGTTCACTGTGCAGAGGGGATCTTCAAGATGGATAGATATATGTGGCTAGGAGGAGTAGTCAGTAAAGATTTATTTAGCTATCGGAAAAAGACAAGATGTTACTTTTGGCCAGTAAAAGAAAAGATTAAGGATGTGCAATTGAAGAAAATAAAGGTCAAACACATGGAGCAGTAATTGAATCCGTTTTTTTGATGAGTATACATTTAAGTAGCTGGTATGAGGATCTATAAAGCTCTTCTAATGAAAGGGAAAGTGAAATACAGAAGTCTGGGCTTTCTGCAGTAAGAGTGAGGAAGAAACAAGCAATCACAAGAAAATCAGAAAGAAAAAAAAAATCGGGCTCCAAAGAGAAGAGAATCCTTTTGGAGGTGACTTCCACTCTTCTGTGTGCTCTAGGCAAACTGAGCGGACCCGGCTTGGGAGTGCTCTGGCAGCATCTTGCTCGGCTTTCTTTGCACATTTTGCCCCATTGTTGTTTTTGCAGTTTGGGCTTGTAAGGATTGCAGGGCGTTACCTGAAAACTTACCAGGTTTCTTTTTTGGCAGGTATGGGTAAGAAGGATGATCCCAAGCTGATGCAGGAGTGGTTCAAGCTGGTGCAGGAGAAGAATGCCTTGGTTCGCTACGAGTCGGAACTGATGATATTGTGAGTGAATGCGCAAAGCTTCAGATACAAATAGTATTGGAAGATCTGTCAGTACTGTCTTCCCTAAAATGCCGGGAGGTCAGCAGCCCGATTCATGGCTGAGATATGAATCCAAGTACATTTCAGAAGAGTGGTAGGAAGGAATAATAGCAATAAGGAATGAAAGTTCCAACTATTTGTGCACATGCAGAAGTACAGATGAGTGTTTAAAGCTCTAAGCCCTTCCCAAGCTGTTCTTGGATAAAACACATCTTGATCACGCAAGTGTTTTCGAGCTACGCAGAAATAACGTGTGACTCCTTCTAGTTTTGGTAGAGTAGCCAAAAGTGTTAATTCAGTCACCTTTGCCATGTGGCCCCTCTGCCTGTAGCGGGACCCCAGTGCCTCTCCTTTGGGCTCATTTGATAAGGCTTTTTTCCTGCTTATGAGATTGGGAACTTCCTCAGTCCCCATGCTGCAAATTCACTGAAATCTGTTTCTGAGTATGTCAGCTGACCCAGGCAGTGTGGAAGCTGATCGTCGTGGTGCCTGTGTCAGAAAAGCCCTAAGGTGTTGTCTGCATTGGGGTCTGGAAAGGCAATGGCCTGACATGTCCTTGGTTGCTAAGTGATTCTGTCTTTAGAGTGAGAATTGGCAGGAAATACATAGAGGTAAAGTATAATTTTGCAGCGATAGCAGAATTGTTTGTTCCTTCACACCATTTTAGATTTAATCCCACCCATAATCCACTCAGCTTTCAGTATGGCACTTCCTAGGTGAAGGTAAAGAACCTGTGATGCTGAAAGTACATCTAAATCTTTAAAAATATAGTTATATATCTTAGGTGTTTTAAGAGTTGTTCCAAAAATGCATAGCAGATATCTAGAGGGGGAGCAGAAATTGAGAATGGACATGAAGCAATGTATGGAGTGTTTTCATATACCCGGAACTTGGATTCTTGATGTTTCCTTTTCAGCGCTCGGGAGCTAGAACTGGAAGACCGGCAGAGTCGATTACAGCAGGAACTCCGGGAGAGGATGGCAGTAGAAGGTGAGAGCAAAAGGGAAATTTTCATAGACCGTGTGTGCGTATTTCTAGCCTTGTGTGTGCTGATAGGTTTTGGTATCTCTGCAGATCATCTGAAGACGGATGAGGAGCTCTCAGAGGAGAAGAGGATCCTCAATGAGATGCTAGAAGTAGTGGAGCAGAGAGATTCTCTCGTGGCTCTCCTTGAGGAGCAACGGCTTCGAGAAAAAGAAGAAGACAAGGACCTGGAGGCAGTCATGCTTTCCAAAGGTTTTAGCTTGAACTGGTCCTGAGCTTAACACATTTACCTCTGCTGGTCTGTGTTGTCCAGTTGGCCTACCCTGAGTTCGCCAGAATTACATGGATAGGAAGATGTTGAAGGGGAAACCTCCGAAGGGTCCGACAGCATGCAGGGATTTGGTTTGAAGCACTCAGAAGCCTTTTGATAAGCGTGTTGGTTCCAGAAGCTTAAGTTTTACATGTCTGCAAGCCAAGTTGAAGATAATGAGACTGTGGAGTCTCCTTGAGGTCCTATACAATGGACCCTATTTTTGTGTGTGTGGTAGGAAGGAGAGGAATAATCCATGTGTGGGGAAGGAGGTTAAGGGAAGAAGTACCCTTAACAAAACTAGATTTATGGCAGTCCATTCCTTTCCCGTTTTTACTACACCAGTTCTAATAACAGGGAGGGAAGTGGCAACCCTCCCTGGAAAACCACAGCAGCCTGTAGCAGCCTGTATGGTGGAGTCAGCTGTCCGAGAGAGCTCCAGAAGCCCAGGGCAACACCTTCTTTGCTTTAGTCTTCCTCCCCACCAAAGAAACCTGCAGTTGATCGTTATGCATGGATATGAAGACATATGAGACAGAGAAGATACTACTAGTATGTGTGATGGAACTCTCTGCCTCCTGGTTCTTAGAGAGATGTGGGCATCAGTGGACTCTCTCCTTGTCATAGCCTCCTAAACCTTCTTGCGGGGAAAAAAGGGGAGAAGAAGAGAGAGAGAAGATGCCCTTCTGCTTTGCTATACACTGGAGAGACAGCTACTGCTGGCCTTAGTCTTCACGGCCACAGCTCAGAGGCTGGTGGGCTTCTTTGTTCTGTTTTTGTTGTCACTGTTTTGACACTGGAAAATACTGACTGTGGGGCAGCGGTGAGTGTGTGCTGAGGAAGGGGTGTTACCAGGCAGCATTCCTTGG
The DNA here is from genome assembly GCF_000687185.1 of Egretta garzetta. Taxonomy (NCBI): domain Eukaryota; kingdom Metazoa; phylum Chordata; class Aves; order Pelecaniformes; family Ardeidae; genus Egretta; species Egretta garzetta. The sequence goes on from NW_009258554.1 coordinate 590,495, forward strand.
CTGTTAGGCCCCTTTTAAGGGAGAGGCCCTTAAGTGACTGACCCACCATTAAGACTTTTCAGTGTTTTTATTTTTTTTCTCTGTATTTTGTTTTTGCACATTGGAAAACGAAGCTTAAGACCTGCCTGGGCCCTCAGTCACTTTGACCCTTTTATGTCAATTAACTTATTTTTTTAATACTTGAAAGAAGATTCATTTTTGTATCTTTTAGGAAAAAAATGGATGAGTGATGGGTGTGTGTGCCTGCTACATCCTACAACTTCCACTTCTAAATTACTGGACGTTGTTACCTGTGGCTATTTATTAGTGTTCTTATTAATAATTTGATTGTTACACTTACTTGATTGTGGAGGGGGTGTTTTAACTCTATTAGAGAAAGACACTGCTGCGGATTGGTCCCTGCTTCACAGCAAGGGCAGCCTTTTTGGACCCACGGATGCATCCTGCCCTAGAAGTTTTCCTTTAGGACAAAATCCTGCGCGCTCATGGAGTTGTAAGCATCTATTTGTGTTCCTAGCATACTTTTCTTCTGCATCGCAGATTCCCTCTGTTGGACTAATAAACCTGTAATTTATTTACATTTTACATTTTTATAACAAGAAAGCCAAAACTGTGAGGTAGAAGTATCCCTTATGTCTCTCTCTCACTGAAAGAGGGGACCCTCACACTCCTGAGATACAGCTTAGAGGGACTTCGTGAAAACAAAAATAGCACATTTCCTGCCGCATCTGTTGGAAGAAGCTCCTTATGTCTCAGCCAGCGAAGCTGCTGCTTTTCAGCCAGGAGGGTACTCGTGGTAGTCATCCGTTAAGCAACGAGCAGGACATGCACCGAGCAATTCAGCACCAGTCACTGTTTGACAGATTCCCAGAGCACACTACATCCTTAACCTGTCCCGCAGAGCTGAAATAGCACTGTGCGTCGGGTATGCGTCCCATCCTTAACGAGAGGTATTAAGAGTTTTTCTCCCCTTGGGATGCTGACTGTGTTCTTTTCTTGTTAAAGATGTACTAAGCCGGCTCCCTGATGTCGTTGAGAAAGTGTCCCGTTCCCAAGCATATTCACACAGCGTACTGACCCTTTCAGCTTGAATTTAGGATGTAGGTGCAAGGTGCCCCCAAACAGGGCTGAACATCCTTTAATCTTTTGCCCCAGGACAGAAGTTAATGTGGTTTCTTGCTGTTGGCGCTCTACCTCCTTCAAAGAGGTCTTCTGTGTAAGCCAGGGTCCACGATCCAAATTCACCTCTGACTCGGGAGCATACATCGGGCTGAGGAACAATGGGTGGGACTGACTCCAGCAACCCTGAGCGGTGCTGGTTGTTAATTGTGGAAACATGTTTTTTCTGCCTCAAGCGTTCTCCCTTTATCCCCCGTGGTGTTTACTGCTAAGGCCTTACAAATTCAATCCAGACGTTCATGAAACCAAGCAGACAGGTGGCTGCAGTGCCACTTAGTAATTGCATGTTAGCGAGCGGTACCTGCTACACCAGCATCACGGCGTGTTGGCGTACCAACAGGGTGTCCAACAAGCAGAGTTACCCCCGTATGCCAGTGCAGGGGCCAGCTGCACAAGTCGAACTGGCAGCGGTAGTTTACATAGTCTGCATCTGAGGGGCCAGCGGAAGCTGGAGAGGAGGAGGGAAGAAAGAGGGAAGCCGGAAACGTAGTTTATTGTCTTGTGCAGAGAATTGGCCTCAGTCCATTTTATAGTGCACCAGGTATGAGGACCACATCTAATTTTTAAAAGACGATTGAATGTGAGCTGTAAGAAGAGAAAAAAATCCTGAAGAAGAAACACCAGTTTACTACTTGTCCCTTTCACGCTGGGGACGCTAGCCAGATCTTTGCAATGCCGAAGAGTGATACTGCTTGAGGGCCTAATGCCCCATTGCAGGGGAAAACCACATGTTCCAAAACTGAACTCTAGGTTATGCTGAAGTCCTCCAGCAGTGAGAATGAAGAGCTAACATCGTACACACAAATTAATGAAAAATACATGAAAGGGAACGTTAAAAGGCCTTTTTTATATCAAAATGGTTGGAAAAGGCACAACTTGTATTTGCTGTTCAGTTGCACTTTAAGAATATGACTTGCATATCAGATACTGGGTTTTTTTACTATCTGAATATTTTTATTCAAATTTTATATTTTTAAAGCTGCAGAAGGCTCTTGTAACCACAAGATCCCTTATTTGTATCAGAATCCAAGTAGGATGTTCTAGCTCTTTGTGCTGCCCACGTGGGCAGCAGCACGTGACTCAGCCGTGTGCATTCAATGACGTGTGTCCATTTTGCATGTGCGGGGAGCGAAAAGGCCCTCAGCTTCCCAGAAGTGGGCACGCAAGGGCATCCATCCCCACGTGACACGATCCGTACCGGGGCTGGCCCTTTCTTCCCCACAGTAGGTAGGGGGAGAGCAGAGCCTGGAACCTACCTGTGTCCGTTTTGAAAAGGGCACGCTGAGGATGGGGCAAGCGCTTCAGTCCCCTGCGGGGAAGGGAGGGGGATACCACCTCAGGAGGCAAATGGGGATGGGGGAGCGAGGACTGCTGAAACAACTGATCTGCTGTTTTCACAGTACAATTTTTTTTTTTAAACTGTTCTGTTCCTTTTAATCATGTTTTCATTAAAACTCACCAGTAAAATCCTGAGCTTCAAAGAACTATGCGTGGGGAGGTGACATTTCAGCTCCAACTTCCAGACACGTTTTTTCTTTCAGTTAACCAACACCCCATGGTCTCGCTAGGGCATGTTACAAACTGTGTTGCTGAACACATTTTAGAGCAAACCGCAAGTTTTAAAAGTCTGTCCTTCTCTCTATCCGTCTCTGCATTTGATGTAAATATTTGTTCGTATGTAAAGACACCAGTGGATCCTTGGGTTACCCCCATGGTCAAGAATCTGAGTTTTGTGCAATGCCTAGGCCTCTCTTAGAACACGGTGCTTGCATAGAGCTAGTCACCACATTTGTGTGCACTCTGGTGGTTTTTAATATTTTTATACATCCTAATCCTGAACATTATGAAGTATTATAAGTGGTCTAGACTGCATGATCTAGAGCAGCCGGCAGTTCCATTTTCTTAGCAGCTGTTCCTAAAACGCTCACAGCTACACCTTGTTTGGTTAACATTCTTTTAAAATGACTTTTCAGTTAAGCGTTTACACCAGACACCAGTGGATGAGAAAGGTGTTGCATTATAAAATCTCCTGTGTACAAACTGAAAAGCCACAGTATGGCTTTATGGGAATTTCAGTCGTCACTTGTCTGCAATAAAGAGAACTCTAAAGCGTACTAAAAACCAGCCTGTATATAGTTCACAGCGAAAGAGATGGCTGGCTCTTGACCGTTGCAAAATAACAGAGATTAGAAGCTTTCCAGAAGTTCCCGCTTTTGGGTTGCTCAGAGTACTGCTATAGGCAGGGTAGCCAGGCAGAGGAGGATGTCACTGAAAGCAGATGTGAAGGGGAGGATGCCATCTTCTGATGGCATTGCAGTAATTTAAATGCTCTGTGTCTGTGCGTGCATGCGTGTGTGTGTGAAGTCTAATCCAGGTGAAGGGATCTGCTTTGGCATCTTCCCTTTTGTATGAAAGCAAACTCTGATATTCAGATTGTTCAAGGCTTTTACGGTTGGCATGTATGGAATATTAACAGAAAAGCGTATACCCTACCTGTAAAAAAAACCCCAACTCTGTTCCAGCCTGTTTTCTTCTGTTTGGTTGTGTTTTATCGTTTGTTTTTATGCACACTTGCTTCGTTGGTGTTGAGATTTTAGCACCTCAGATGGCCAACTGAACTAAAAAAAAAAAAAAAATAAAGTCATTAATTATTTTTTCTTTTTGTTGGTGGAGTTACCGTTTGTTTCCCTTGCGTTCACTCACACGGTCGATGATTAAAGAGGGAAGGTGATCTTGAGAGGAGATAAAAAGCTAGGTGTTAAAGGGCCTGACTTCCAATTTCTCTTTTGCTGGAACACTCGGAGCCCATCACAGTTGTCTGAGATACCAACAAACCCGTCTTGATGCAGCCCCAATACACGGTCCTCTTTTCTCTGCGTTTCACATTGTTTCTTCAGATTCTCTGTGAAGAGAAATTATAATAAATAGCCAAGAAGAGGTGAACTTAATGGAAACTGAATTGTAGAAACTAGGATTTCATTTCTGTAGCTGTAGCTCACTTCCTTGGCCTGCAGTACTGGCATGAATATCTGATGCTGGTACAGCAGTGTTTAGTAAAATAAGGAGTGAATGACATCATCGCCTCTGCGCTAGTTTTCTGTGGTGTTTTAAGCCTCCACCGCACCACGCCCACGTCTCCTCTGCACTGTGCCAGCTCGGGAAGGTTAGCTAAGCGATGTGCAGCTCCGGGGCTGTGCCGCTTGCACAGGCTGGAAGGACTCAGAGGTTCAACCTCACCAGCTCGTGTGTCAAGAACAGGCATCTCGTCTGGGTATCCCCCTGTTTGAAAAGGGCAGACGTTCAGCCTAAGTGGTGAGTGTGGGGTTCAGTAAGTGTCAGGAGCTTGAAGCCCAGAGAAATGACATCCAGTCAGCAGCATTACTGTCATTAAGTAGACTGCGAGGGAAATCATAAGACTTTGTGCCTTTTTTTCAACAGGGAGAATACACACAGGATGCTGTGGAAAATCCCAGCCGGGGAAATCCCGCACAATGAGTCTTACTTTCCTGCCCACCCAACCATTTTCAAAACAAAGGATAAACCCTGGTGTTTGTAAGGTGGTTGGGTTAAAGCAGACCTATTACGGCAACAGGGGGGATGACGGGCCTCAGATTTCCTCTCGTGCAGCGCAGGGAGGCTGGGGACGGCAGGCTGCGCCTTGGGTGGCTGGAGTGACACAGCTCGCCCCTTTGTTTGTGCAGCTCTGTAGGCCGGCAGTTCTCTGGGGACGTTTCAAACCAAATACTTCTCCCTGTCCTCTTGGTCTCCTGCTTTTAAATAGTAGTGGGAGAAAGCTGCGGTTACCCGGGCGGGATCTCTCTGGCGTCAAAAGGCCAGTCCACAAGGATTTCTCAAAAGAGAAATAAATATATGGAAAGCGAGCGCTGGACTCCTGGACACAGGAGCTTGGCTCGCATTCGTGGCTTACACTGCAAACTGGTTAGCCCCTGATCTCAATTAGGGACCCAGAAGTTCTGCTATTTTATAAACTACGGCCAGAACAACCGCTCTCCTAGAGACGCCTTCCTGTATGGCTTGCTGTGGCAAAGAGCTACGCTGGCCCTGGGTGGAGAGCCCTCCGAGATCAGCGGGGTCACACTCCCTGCACAGATCAGCCACGTGTGCCTAAGGAGCAGCACCAGAAAAAGGCCCTCTTAACAAAGAGATCCCGCCGCAGGGGCCCAGCATGGTGGCAGCTGCTGCTTTCAGTTTCCATCGATAATGAAAGTACCCTTCAGGAGCCTCCGTCTCTTTCTGCACGTGGCGTTTCGTTCCCTCGAGGCTGCTTCACCCACCCTATGTTGTTCCCCTTGGCACGGAGCTGTGACCCCTCCTCACATATTCGGGTGCAGCGCTTGGGTACACAATAGCAGGGCAGTTGCTGCAGAGGGAGCGTGAACATGCCCTCGGCTCTGAGGGGGAGCATGGGATGTCAATGGGTTCATCAAGTAACATGCAAAGCCAAGACCTGATGGAGCCTCTTTTTGGCAGCAGCAGATATATATGTATATATAATGTTAAACAGCTACTCAGCCTGGTTAAAGACAATGAATGTAACTTGTCAGGAAAAATAATTAGGGGGAAGTCGTGCCAAACACTGAGAGCAAAGAGCAGGTGAAAAACCTAACAGTTTTTGAGAAGTCTTCACCATGAGTGCTGTGATAGCTGCCTACATCAGCAACTGCAGTGTGTTTTAAGTCTTGCTATATAGTAGAATGCAAACCGAATCCTGTAAGGATGCTGCCTGGGCCACACATGTCTCCGGGAAAAGCATTCTTGGAGGAGATTCCCTTTAAGAATTCAAGGAGGGCCTTAGTGCATCTTCCTCCTTTAAATCCTAAGCATCAGCAGCAAGGGAGCTGTTACCAGAGAAAAGGATCCTACAGGTGGCAACAGGTGAAAGCAACAGTGCTGGCATGCGGCTGCTCAACGGCATCGCAGCTGGCATCATCCCCCCAGAGAGCCAGAGGGGTCCTCCTGCTTAATTTTATAGGTATTACTTGAGGGAAGCGACGACAATTTGCCACCTGCCTTAGCCTGCATCCTCGTACACAGCACTCAAAATAAGGAAAGAAAAAAAACCCCGTCCAAAACACACTCCGGAAAAAGTACCATTTTCTCTTGGCATCTTTGCAACAGTGTAAATGCCTGTGGACAGCAAGTGAGCAGGCAAACGAGTATTTCCAAACTTGCTGAGTACACGGCGCTTTTCTGAGCGTCTCAGACACAGGAATCACGTGGTTTCCTGTAAGCAAAAGATAAGATCACATCTCTTTTTTTATTATTAAAATTTTCTATACAAATACATAAAATAGTCTCTATTACTCAGATACCAGAAACAACAACAACAAAAAAGCAGATTTCTCAAAAGAACTGTGTACACTTTGGGCAGAAGGAAGAGAGAGTATGTCTTTTGCCTACTTGGGGCTAGATTTCCAAGGCCAAGCTGAAAAGTTTGACAAAATAGAAACTTCCCTTCAGTTCCTTGGAATTTACAAAAGCCGGCAGATACTTATGTGTCACTTTTTTCCCCCTACATAATTACCAGCATGAAGCCACCTGATGGGTTGGCCAACACATGTCTCAAACCTGAATCAGAAGTGGCTTGGTCTTCATTTGGCGGAATTCCAGGAATTTTAAAAAGCACGTTACGATCAGCCCCTTCCTGATTAAACACCCTTTGCGTGCTCTGTGGAGCAAAACAAAGGCAGAAAGCAGGACTGTGACCCAGCCTGTTAGGAAGAAGAGCGAGCGTGACGGGAAACCTGTATTAAGCACAAGGTAAGCTTTGCTTTAAACCAAACTAGGTTAAAGCTGTAAGGCTGTATTAAAAGAGAAGCTAGTTTAAGTAGAACTATATTAGACCCATAAATCTGTATTAAATGAAAAGTTAAATTTATTTGGCAGGGAGGTAAGTGGTTATAAATGGGACACGAGGAAGCTTAGGACAAGAAGCACAAGGTGGGAACCCGAGTTCCAGAACAATCCTGCCAGCACGGGCGCCAAAGGCCCGGGCCTGCTTTACCCCCAAGCTGATCTGTCTCCGGAGGAGGCAGTGCCGGCGGGAGGGGAGCTCCGCTCGGGGAAACCCCCGGCACCGGACGCGGTTTGGGGTCGGTTTCACAGCCCCCCCGGCTTGCTCCGAGGAAGCGCCGGCCGGGCAGGCAG
>NW_009258554.1:598834-613854 GCF_000687185.1 Egretta garzetta
AGGTGGTATCTCATAAACCGTCAAAAGATCTCTCTCTCGCCTTGTCCTGCTTGGTAAACTCCAACACCTCGCCCTCGGACTGTGGGGAGAGTTTTCCAGGCAGGAAGGAAATTTGCTGGGCAGGGGAGAGTAAGGAGTTAATTAATAGCAGCAACTCCAGACGGACCCGTGCTTGCCTCGGCTTTCCAGCAACGGAGGGATGTGGGAGTGGCAGCTACAGCGAGAAAGCAAGGCGAGAAGGGATTTCTAACAACAGTGCTATAACTGGGTAGGAAAACCTGGTGGTTGATACAGAAGGCTCAGTTCAGTGTGTGCTTTTCTCCAGCCTCCTCACCTTCCGCAGAGCTGTAGGTGTCCGTGGCCGCCTGCTCAGGTGGCGAGCGCCCTGGCTGCCCCTTTGTTTCCTGTGACCCAAGGACAATGTTCAGCTCAGGGTGTCTGTGAGGGCTGGAGCAGGAAGCTGGGTGGTGTGTGAAGTGGAAAGGGGCCGAATGAGCAGGTTCCCTTCCTTAGGAAGGTGTTTCTCTAAGGCATGTGACACTCTAAGGCATGTGACGGTCTCTCTACCTTGGAGCGGCAGTGGCTGGGGAACTGGTGAGTTGCGGGGGGCAGGTCCTTGTCTTTTAAAGCACAATATTTTACAGCTGTAACTAAAAAAATAAGGTATGAGGCCTCGGAGTTATTTAAATTGCTAAAGTCTTAGCCCAGAAAGTCCATATTTCAGGAGAAGTTGGTAACTCTTCTTAATGTTTCTTGGGGTATCTGGGTTGTAGGATGCTTGTTTTGTTGTCTTTTCACAATGATTAAAGCATTTCGTAGAGGAAGGAGCAAGGTGGTTCCCCAACAGGAAATTATTTTAAGATGTTTGGTTTTTTTGGCAGAGGACTTTTTGCAAAAAGTCCACTTGTGGGGAAGACTGATTGGTGTTCTGTTGTAACTTTCTGTCACTATAATCAGACTGAAACTCTGTTTTCACCTGCCTGTGGAAGTACAACATCTTAAAAAGGTATTAATTAAACAGTAGGGGGGTTTCTGTGCATTTTTTTTCTCTCCTTGGCAACTTCTTTACATAACAAGTTTAATGTTGTTTGGAGTCATCTTTAGGGTAGAGTTTTGCAACACCTACTCCTTGTGATCTCCTCTGTGCGATTGATGTTACACAAAAACACTGGAGGAACGTTTTGTATAAAAACAAGCATTCTAGCTCTCTGTTACTCACTTGAATTTCTGCAGCCCATCTCTTCCCGTTTTCCTGCCTTCTCTCCTAAGTCTCTTACCTGTCATTACTAGTAACTGACTGGCAGGGTTTAGGGATCAGCCAAGGTAAAAAGCTTCCATTGCATACACACAGAGTGTAACATCTGATTGTAAGTCTTCTGGATAGGCTGCCCTGTACTAAGAAAGGTTGGTGTGAAAATCTCCCCTTCTTATTTGGCTGCTCCTTCTTGTTTGCATTTGGTGACATCTGCTGAATTTAGGAAGAAAAAATAGGACTGGTTTTTGGTTAGGTGGTTTTGTTGGGTTCCCACCCTCCCAATTTCTTACAGGCAGATGAGGCCAGCTGGCGCTGGTACAGCTGAGACACCAAGTTCAACTCAGTTTCTCACTGTGCACCATCAGCAGAACAGTGTGCTACATTCCACCAGTGCTGCCTGTGCAAACCTGGAGTCTCTGCTCTTGGGAATTAGGTGTACCTGTACCCAGCACCAGGATGCTATACTGTTGGATGATGTGAAGGCCTTGTAAAGGTGCTCAATGTGGCTTTTGATTTCTGTTAGCTCCCAAAACAGTAAGAGCTGTGATATATAACTAGGGAAGTCTGGTGTGGGTGCGTATATTCACTGAGCATTGTGTTTATCCTGTGTAACAGGGTGATAGGAGTCATCCACACTTGGCAGGAGTCTGAAGAGCTGGCAGGTCAAACAGATACACTTTTTTTTTTTTCTGTAGTAGAATGGAATTGTTTAATCTGGAAGCAGGCAGGCACATTAATCTAGCAACTGCTACCTTTGGGGGCCTCCTTGGCACAGCAGGGTGCTTAGAAGTTAGGCTTCCCTATGTCCCATCAAATGGGGGCGGAGTAAGGACACAATAACTCTTAACAGGTTTGTATGCTTGGTGCAAAGACTGCTGGTGTAAAGATGGAGGAGCAGCTATGAAGTGTTGGCTCCTTGGTAAAGCAGCTCCCATGGCTGCCAGGTATGAACTAATAGGCACTAGAGGGCAGGGGAATCAGCCTGGTCTGCAGTTTTCTGTGCTGAAGGGAATTGAGTGCAGATGAGCGGGTTTCATTTCCACCAGTTAGCAGTTCCTCAGCTGGTGAAAGAGCGGAATTTACCAGCAAATCTGGTATTTCCTTGCAAAGTGCCTTCCTCTGGTTTTCTCTTAGCATGCTGTGCCTTTGTTATGTCATATTACAAAGTATTTGGGGCTGGAATTATATTCATATCTGTGTGCTGTGCAAAGCCAAGTAAGTGCAAATATTTCTAATTAGGGAGTTGAACTCAAGGCTTGGCCAAAGGTGTGAAACTCCTACTTGAAGTCTGATCCCCTGTTAGGTTTGGATGGCTTATCTTGCAGTTGGAGGGGATTGCAGGGGGCTGTGTTCAGCTTTAATTAAAACTAGCTAGTAATGATTGCAGAATGTGTATAGTTGGTCCCTTCCCCAGAGTTTTTACAAGTCTGAGATTTTTTATTTTTTTTTTTTGACCCAGACCAGAAAAGAAGGATAGGGAAAGGAGGGGTAAAATGTAAAAGGCAGTGTTATGAGTCAGGCAGAGCATCCAATCTCATTCTTTGCATTTGAAAGCAATCTGTTAAGCTTCTGTGAATGCCTTCATTTGTACCAGATGTCTAGCGAAGTCCTGACATCTTGCTGTTATCTCAACTATATTGGGAAGCAAACAGGACCCTGTAGTTGCTAGTGGTGTGTGTTAGACACCTCCTTATACCTGGATGAGGTGGCATGCATTGATTGCGTCCAGCGTGACTTTTGAAGCAATTGCTCAAGTTGATGTGTCTTTTTGCACCCTTCTTTGCAACAGCTGCTCTAAGAATCCTTCAGCCCCATCCCCTTCAGTAGCCCCATGGCTTAGAGCATTGTCAGCACTGCCTTGGGCGCTTAGGACCTTCGCTCCTTGATCCAGTCTGCTGGCTTTCCCATCTCTTTGCACCAGTATGGCACTGCATGGAGGTAAGAGTGCTTCCTGGTCACAGAGGTCTTTGGTTGGACTGTCCTTGCTGGTGAACGTGAGGAAAGGGCTGTATACCTCAATACATCCTCAAAATGCTCTCACGAGAGAGGACGGTGTCATCGTGGCTTTAAACTGCTCCTACCCCAGTATTTTGCTCACCACTTTCCTTTAAAATCTCTGAGCTTTTATTCAGCTTCACTGAAGGTATGAGCAGGGGAATTGGACTGTGTGTGCAATCATTGTACACATGGATGTTGAATTTCTGTCTGAGTGTCCGTGAACCTGCTGTATTTTCTGATAAAACACTGTGACCTTTCATCAGTTCTTAGTATTCCTGCAGCTTGTGGTGAATGGGCAATGCCCAGGTCTCTAATGTATTCAGCTATTTCTTTTGTCTCATTTAAAGAAGAAAAAAAATGTTCCTTGGTCAGTGTAACACCTGGTATTTTGGTGTAATTGTTGTTACAACCTTAGATTAACAGCCAAACAAAACAAATTCACTTAGATCAACTAGTTCTGTATTTTGGTTTTATATTAACTTCCTGGGATTTAACATTAATCTGTGTTTCCTTCCAAGATAAAACTGAAAAGTGAAATGGTTTGCACTATTTCTTGAACAGTCATTTGTTCTCTCCTAGTAAATTTGACACTTTTTTTACCATGTCTTTTAGACCTACAGCTGGAGGGCCAGAAGCAATGTTGACTGAGGCAGTGTGCTGAGACACCTTGTGTCAGTGCGTAGGTTTGCCTCTGCAGCAGGAAATGTGTGTTCCTGGAGGCAACTGTTCCGTATTTCTGCTCTCACAGTTTCCGAATGGCTCCTCCCGTGTTTCTCTGAAAGAGGATATTTTCAAAGCTGTGTAGAGTTGTGTTAAAGGTGTTTAAGAGAGATGATGCGTTCTTCTATTCTCACAATGTTAATGAGGTGCTGCTGTCAAAAGGCTTTGATCAGGGCTATGAATGCTGTCCTGAGTTGCCATTGGGTTTTTTTTTTTTTTTGGCTGCCTGGTTTGATGCGCAACTTCCTCTTTGAGGTTGTTGAGGATGTCTGGGCGCCTGTCTTAAAAGATTCCTTCAAGACGATTTTGATTTTCCACTGGCTTTATCCACATCCATCATGGTTGGAGTAGGGGGTTGAAATACAACATGGCGGAAGAGAATTCTCCTAAGGTCCAGTGTGTTCAGTGTAATCAAAGGACTGGTGTCAGGCTTGCTTTCTGAGGATCATCTCTTTGGCTGCCTGTACTGGTACGTGGTTGCTTCATAAAAGCAAGGAATGTAAGAGGTGTTTACTGCTATGATACACTTGATGTTTAGGAGGAAGGAAGCCCATTTAAAATTCATTTTCATGTTTTAGAGAAGCTGTCAAATACTGAGACAGGGTTGTGTGTGCTTTCAGAGCAGATAAGCGTCCTGTTCTGAAGATTTGTCTCTGTACCCTTTCTTCCATAACTGTTTTAAGTCTTTCCTGTAGAGTGAATGTTCTGAGTGTGATAAGGTGAACAGACTCCACTTAAATTGTTCTGGGGGGTACCAGCCGGTCTGTTTTTTTAAAAGGATTTTTTTTTTTTTTTTTTTTTTTTTTTTTTTTTTTTTTTTTTTTAAAGTAAATTGTCCTGTGCTCTGAGATGTTGCTTAATAGCTCTGCAAGTGCCATCCTGGCTGTTGCATCAGCATACTTGTTTAACTAAACAGGGAGCTTTGACCAGCTTCTCTTATGATGTATTGTTCCTTGGACATGTATTCTCAAAGGACCCATGCTGATCCGGTATTTAAACTTTCCCATTGTGACCATATTTATAGCTTCTGGTTTTTTCAGTGCAGATATTCCTGGTACTTACGAGTCTGGAAGAGGAGTTCTTGTGTAGTCACAGGGCCTGCAGGAAACCAGAGGCTGAGAGTTAGTGGCCACCTGTGCCCATACAGCCATCCTTTTGATTTTTTTTCTTTATTTTTGATCAGTTTCCTCCCTTGCTCGCTTAACTTGCATGTCAGGCAAAGAAAAGACAGATTTGCATTCCCCCTTACTGTTGGTATCAGCTGTGAAACGCATCTAAGCTGCAATATGAAGCAGCATTCCTGACTTCCTGATGGATGGATGATCTGTGCTCATGCTGGTGCACAGTAACAGTAGTACATGTGCTCAAAACAAGGAGGATATTGTTGTCCTCTAGGTGGCATGGCAGTTACTGTATCCAGTCTCGCTTTCTGAGGTCTTTTGGTTGGCAGTTCTTGTCAGAGCCTGTCCAAGTGGCACCTGCATCTGTTGGAGGCAGTGTTGCCAAGTGATAAGCGGGACTGTCCCCTCTGCTCCAGGCACTGAGCGCTCTGTCGCTGCTCAACTGTAAAAGCATGCCAGAATGCACGTATCAGTGCTGATGCCACAGCGGGGCATCTTCTAAATCTGGAAGCAAGTCTTGCATTTCTCTCGCTCGACACAGTCACCTGCACATCACCAGTAATGGCTGGAATTTGTTCCAGTGCCTACCACTTACCAACTTTACTGAGGAGCTCCCTGCTCTCAGTCTGGTTATCCTTCCTTTGTAATGTTAAGACTGGAACTGTGATTCCTCAGTCTTTTCTGTTTTCCAGTCATTTTTGAGAGGCAAACAGCAAGAACAGCTTGATTTATGCCCTGTGATGTTACTGCAGGGTTGTGTTGCAGCTGCTGGGCTGATACAGTTTGACTTGTGAACGCAAAACTAACCCTGTGAAGACCAGCAGTCTTGTGACAGTTATAGTGGCTTTTCATCAGGGTTCGCTCTGCTTCCTCCTGCCAGGTCCTTAGAAAAGGCAGAAGTATTTTCTTAACGTTTATGAAGAGGTGAAATGCAGGGCAGGCTTACCTGACTGGAGTTACTTTTCTCAACACCAGAGGGGAAGAACTAAGCTCAGTCCCAGGTCCAAAAAAACAGCTGCACTGTGGCAGTCACAATCCATATCTTGCTCCTTCCTCTTAGGTGTGGATGTGCCCAAAATGTGGAGATGTGCAGATTCCATTTGGGTCCAGCTTTAGTTAGCTGAATCCAAATCCCAGCTCCAAGCTTTCGTGGTTTGAGCTGCAGGCTTTCTGCTGACTCAGTTTCAGCCCAGCTGCATCTGTAGGCTGGCTTCTGAAGAATACTGAACAATGTTTTCATGCTGCCTCTGTCACTGATCTGATATAGAAACCACAGTAATCGGAGTTCCTGCCTACTTTTTTTGGAGAATTACTAATACAGCAGTGTTACTTCTTATTCATTGATGTTCTGCATAGGGGCTGGGCAAGAGAGCATTTTGAGCCAAATGAAAATAAAGGTTGATGAAGTTGGATGTTTTTCCTACTAAGTCAAAGTACTGCCCTGATAACTAGAAGATAGCTGTTTTTCATGTCGTCATGAAAAATGATGTGAAAAAGCAGCAGACCTTGGGGAGCTGAAATAAATCTCTAATAAAAAGGCTATTTGAGACCTTCTTTTTAGAGTTGTCTCTAATGAAGTTTTTCTTTCAAAAAGAAAAACAAATCTTCATCGAACAAACTGTGCAATGTATTTCTAAGTCAAAATACACAGCTGAGAGTACTTGGTGTCCTGGCTGAGATGTTCAGTCTGTACTAAGGCAGCATAAAGAAGCAAAGGTAAAGATGCCCCAGCTAAGGAGGTGGTTGGGCAAGCATCCATTGGGGTTGGGTCTTTGTGTTCCATTTAGTGTCAGTGCCGCTGAATACTGGAAGATAAGTATACACTGAAACTGTTAGGAGCAGGAAGTATTCGGCGTGTTTCAGTGTATTTTTGCATCAAAGGTGTTATGAGCAAACTGCTTTATTTATTGCTGCTGGAGTGATTGGGTAGTGGCATTATTCCCATCTGAAGCTGAAAGGAAGAGAAACAAAAGCTGACAGCCTGAAGCGTGCTTGAGAGTAGCAGGGAGGGTGGATTTAAACAGTCAAGTGGTTCCTGACAAGCAAGGTATCTTTCCTAAAAGCCTAACAGATGAATCACAAGTGACTGGGGGATGGGGCCTCTCCAACACTGGGCCACAGACCTGCTGGCATCTCAAAGTATTCTGCTCATGGCTTGTTGATTTTGCCACTACTGAAATGAAGCTGTTGACATTGTATCCTTGCTTGGAGGCAAATGCATGGGAAATATCTGTAGTTTGGAAGCTGTGTTCCCTGTGGTGGGGAAAGTCCCAAGAAGCTTCAAGCCAGTAGCTTTGGTATTAACCAGATGGTGCCAAAGCATCATTTTGGTTTCACAGTAGCACATCTATGTGCATCCATAGATGCACGGAGGAGCTTGTTCAGCCCATCCTTCACTTGCCTAATATATTGCAATGTCTCTGTTCCCCCACTGCCCTGCTTTTCTTTCCAAAGTCTAGAATTAAATTCAACTTTAGGAAGACAGTGGGTCTCAGATGAGGCAAAGTCTTTGGGGCCTTCTAAGCACTGTTACAGGCTGGTATAGCCTTTGGAGGCTGAATAGAGATGGGGGACAGGTTTTCTTTGGTTATGATAACTTCCTATTTATTCATCCTAGTGCTGTTTTGCAGATCAACAAGCTATCTTCCCTTTTGCTGTTTGTTTTCTCTCTCTCCTTGCAAAGTCACAAGTGCATGTGCAGCTGCTGTGGGAGTAGTCGGGCTTCTTCTGTAGCTAGAGAAATATGAGGGAAAGCTGTGGTATCTGCTGCTAGCTGAGCTATTTAGTTCCTGTTGGGTTTATGGGCTAGAAATTGAGTGTGGCAGGGTGATGGAGATTCTTTTCGGGACTTCAGGCTGTATCATATGGGATTTGCTTACGCTGTCATGACTTGAAGTGCTATGGACAGTAGTTTGGCACAGCTTAGAATATCCTCAAGTAAGGAACTTGGTAAGCCTGTGGCACTGTTTCTCTTCCTCACTTCCCAGTAATGGCTGGTTACGTAAAGCAGTTGTGCCTGTGGCGAGTTTTCAGTAAGGCAGTGAAATTGAGTGGTTATGCCTTGATATGTGGATTTAAAATGTCAGGTCACATCATCAAGTGACTCAGTTTCCTTACCTGTAAAATGATGCCTTATTCAATAAAGAGCTGTGCACCTCCACAATGAAATGTTTGCCTACAAGACAGGTAAGAGCCACCAGGTCCAGGAGGGACTAATGGGCACCGTTTCATTTCTTCCAATGATGTCATCCTGACTGCCAAAAATAAAGTTCTTATCTTTCAGCTGCCAGACAGAGAAAACAGTGCACAGGATGGAAATTTTTTCCATGTCAGTGACTGATGCTTTATTGCAGTTTCTGCTTTGAAGACTTTAATTCACTCCTAACTCAAATGTGAGACATAAAGATGAGTATCTTGACAACTCACACAATAGGTCCATTGACTGATAGTGTGTTTGTCCAGGTGTTTGTAAGGGATGTGTCTCAGAATCCAGACAGGTTGTTAAAGGACTCAGTCCTACAGGCATGTGACTTCGCTGCTGGAATGAGTATGTGTTCATAACCAGACAGCGTCTGATACGGCTGAGAATAGTAATAATTGGGTGAGCTGTGAGGAGAGGTAAAGGATCAGAGGGGGAAGTGATGGTAAGCAGAGTTATTATTTGTGGGTGGGTTCTTTTCTGAGCTCTCTTAAAGATGTAACAGAAGCTGTGAAGGGACAAAAGCTGGTTTATAGGGTGTCTTAGCACTGTTGCTGTAGGGATTCTGGGACCTACTCCTGTTTATGACAGCTTTGAGAACTATTGAGAGTTCCCCCTAACAGGTAACCATATGCTATTTGGCTGATTCTTGCTGCTGTGTGGGGTGCATGCTTGCAGTGCATGGAGGTACAGCCTAACCCCACACTGCTTTTAGAGCAGGTGAAACCTTACATGTTTTGCAGTGGTACTGTTACCCATGTGTAGCTCCCCACCTGGGAAGATGAAATGTGTGGTTGCAGTCTTTGCTCCTGAAATATGTAGTATGTGGCAACGATGTCACAGGGAGGACCTAGTTTGGTGTCTCTCCAGCACAGCTATGGCCACTCCTGCTCCCAGAGTTGCCACTCCTCACTGGTGAGCTGCAGCTGGGAGCAGCTGCTCTGGTGATTTTCTTGTAAAATTGAAAGGCTAATACAACTCGGGGATGAGAGGAAGAAACAGAAGGGACAGCAGACCTGAAGGACCTGTGTTGCTTGAGGAAAGATCCCTTGAGATATTTAGCCTTGTCTAAAGAGCTGTGATTGCCTTGGCGGGGAAGCCTTGGAGACTTGCTTTGGGGGAAGCATCCACAGAACTCTCTTAGGAAAACTGGCATGTGTGGGGGTGGAATGAGGTCTGTTCCGCACTGACAAATGGCTGATGGATGTGGATGTGCTCTTGTGACTGTAATTATGTTTACTTAACGTATGCCTCTCTACAGTCCTGTATCCCAACACAACGTTGAGTTGGAATGGAGGTGCCCCACACTGTCTTTTCAGAGCTGATTTAAGTGTGCTAAACTTGTGTTTAAAAGATCCCCTCTGTGTTTTTTCTAAAGATGATGGATGAAAGAATGGATGTTGTCTTATTTGTTGAACACTTCAAAGGACTGAGCATTTTTTAAGGCAGTTAACACATGAAGCTTACTTACCTAATGAGTGAAAGTGTGAAAAGAAATAATGTATTAAAATTAATTGGTATTTCAATTTAAAATTGTGCTCCATAGAACTCATTCCAAGACTTTCAGTGACCCTAAAGCAGCCTTTGCAAATTATCTAGTTTTACTCTAAATCTGAATGCAGATGGTGTTTGTAGCTTTTATCTCCATATTTTCTCATTCTCCAGCTAAAGATGATTTTTACGCAATATAAGGTAACTGTTTCCATCCACCAGAAAATGTCTTGATCTGAATCTAAAACTATCAGGATTCTAAAGTCTTAATGATTAAAAACTTCAGGTGGCATTGGCATGCTTACACTTGACTGTTTGGGGTTTGCTCCTTATGAGACCAATTTTTTTTGAGATTCCATTAAGGAATTTGACTTCTCAGGAGGAACTTCCTGATTCTCCAAGCCCTTTGCATTGATTCAAAGTAATTATCTAAAACTTGAGGTTTCTGAAATTACTAGTTAGCTAAAAAATAATTGGCCCTGTATTATAGTACTAGGGAGCCATTTTGTGGTGTGAGAGAAATACTTTTTCCTGTTCTCAGGTGTGTTTTTGACCACCCAAGCAGAACTTTATTAGCTGAGGGCTGGAACCCCTCAGGGACTTTCACTGCTTGGGTGGTGATTCTTTGATTCAGGGAATTCAGTTCATGAAATTATCATCTTCAAGCCTCCTTACTTTAATTTTTTTATCATATAAGTACTTTGGAGTGTAGCAGGCTTTTTCTTTTTTGTCTTTCTGGCAGTTCTTACCTCTGCTCATGTGCAGGACCGGACAAGCTTGCAACTTTGCAATTGAGGGGTGATTTTTTTTTTTTTTTAATGTCACTATTTTTGTAGACTTGCCCTGAGGAGTGTCTAGCTTTACATAAAGCTGAGATGATCACCTGAGGGGAAGGGGATGGGAAGAACCCCTCTATATTGTAGGTCTCTTCCCTCTGCACACCCATTAACATCTCTGGGTGCAGCAGGCACCCTGGCAGGGCAGGGGCTGCTCAGTCCCTTTCTGTCTGCATTGAGGCTCTTCTCCAAGTGTTGTACCTGTGCAGGGCACCCAGGGAGGACCTTTCTGCCATGACTAGCATATAAGCTTGTACCTCTTTTTGAAAAGCATAAGTGCTTTCAAAACACTGTATTTGGGTCTACAGAGATACAGAGAGGCATCTTTCCTGCACGTTCCCAGGAACTGATGTGAGGAACGTGCAGAGGCATACAGGCTCAAGCTCCTCTTGCAGCTTCTAGTCACTATCGTAAGCCAGCGTGGCTAATGCACTTGCAGAGCCTTGTGCCAAGCTGCTATGCCTTGCCTTTCTGGGCCTAGCTGTATGGGCATGCCCAGAATAGACCTGGATCTCTTTGTTTGACTTGTCTTTTCTGCTTTGGGGATGGAGCAGTGTGCCTCTTTACTTTCCCTGGACTGGAGTGGTCTGTGCCTCATCTTTTAAAGCAGGGAGTGGGAAAAGACAATAGCGCCTTTCTTCTTGGTTGCCTTTTTTCCGTGAGTGTTTGGACTGACCCAAATTGCTATCCTGGCACTGTGAAACAGTGTGACAAAAAATGTAGGGAATCTGTGTTTTACAGCCACATTCTGAGCTTTCCTTGGAAAGATGTGGCAAACCCCCCCAAGGAAGTGTCTTGACTTTTATTTCTGTTCCATCTTCTTGCTGTAAGAAAGATTACATTGGTCCCTCTGCAGGCTGATGTTTTATTTAGTCTATTTATCTCCACCTGACTGTGCTCAACAACTTGCCTTCCAGCAATCTACTGGAATTCTCATCAATGAGAAAAAGTAGGTCATCCTAGCACAGTTTGGCTCGGTTTGGATGGAAGAGGCTTTGTTGTAAATCCCTTGCAAATAAGAAATCTCTTTGGTGCTACACAGCTAGTTTCACCACCACATCTGGCCACTTGTGTGCAACCTGCAGCTGTAGTGGCTTGTGTTGCATCACACTTCTGCCAGAACTGTGGGAGAACATCTGCCCCTCCGTGTATGTAGTGTGGTGTGAACGGAGCACTGTGCAACTTCTTGCACCTTGCAAGATGGGGAGATTTATTCAGCTTGTACTCACGTTAAAGTCAGCTGGCTATTACCATCCCAAATTAGCCAGCATGGGTTAATCTGACCAGTTGTAGAGTAATGCTGTGGTCCCATGTGAAGCTTTTGGCATAGGCTAGAGCTGGGTGGGGATGGCAACACTGGTAGAGCCCAAGAAGGTTGCTATGATGGATGTGGGTAGCAGAGGCTCAGTACTATTTCGGGAAGCCTGAAGTCTAAGCCATGATGGTTCAGGAAGTGGTGTTTAACTCGGCAGGAGTTAGTATCAGAGGATATCCACTGTTTACTAGCTGTAACATGAACACCTTAGTTTTGGGCTGAATTATTTTGAATTGAAAATAAATGTTATATACACAAACAAAATATGTGCAAATTGAGGTTTTGCCTAGCCTACAGAAATGTTGCTGGTGTGGACAACTCCTGAGGAGTTTGCACAAAGCCAAGGTTCTGCCACAGACTTAATGCTAAACCCCTACTTTCCTCTTAATCTCAGGAATTCTGTCTCAAGTTCTCCAACCTGAATTAACATCTGTCTCTCTTCCAGCAAAGTCAAGCCCAGGAGAGGGGTCACCCTGACCTGTTCCAGAGCCCTGTCAGGTCCTGAAGAAGAGGGCAGAGGACTGGTTCTCCCCAGCCAGCATACTCTTTAGGGTAGAGGTGAGTAGCAGCAATAGGGATTTGAATGGAACAGAGAAAAATGCAAAGCACCAAAGGCTAGGCCTGTGTTTTCAGGAAGCCATTAGTCTGATGCAACAACTAAACGGAAAAAGAGGTCATGGTTGCCTGCAGGCCATTGTGTGTTTTAGACATATTTGAGATTGTGCTTTGGTCTTGGGGACTTCTAAGAGCCTTTGAAAAGTTGTGAAATTCATGGTCTCTTGAAATTATTACTGTGGTTTCCTTCAGAGTTTTAATTCATTTCTGCTTTCACTTCCTCCCTCTTCACCAGCGCACTGAGTTATTTAAAACAGTTGTGAGAGGTTGTTACTATGAAATAGGACCATTCATCACTAGCCCAGGTCTTTGATGATTAGCAGGCCGTCTGTTTGGGCTCCTTGGTGCCTTCCCCCCTTTTTTGGTCAGAAGGTACCTGTGCAGCAGCCAGGTTATTGCCCTGGGTTGAAGAAGGCCTGGTGGGAAGGTATTGCCTGCTGTCAGCCGCAAGTTGAAGCCAGCTTGCACCAGCAACTTCTGTGTGCAGCTGTGGGATTGTTGCATCTAAGGCAGCAAATGCAAGGCTCACAAACAGGGTTCTGATCCTCCCTGCCTTGGCATTTGCTAGGTAGTCTTGTGTTACTGGCATGTGCTGTGTTGCTCTCACACCTTTCTTGCTCCGGGATTTCCTGCAGCAGATGTTAGTGCTTAGGCTGCTGGGCTGACACCCCCCCAGCAGCTACGCCTGGTTGGATGAGGAGGAAGCACTGTGCTCTTACCAGCTGCCCTTCCTTAGTGGGTGAGGGAAGCCACACTGCACCATGCTCTTTGCCCTCCCTGCATGCCTCTTCCCTTGGGCACTGCCCACCCACAAGATGGGCTGAGGGTTGCCAGCCCTGATCACGCACTGTGGGGGCAGAGAAGCTTGTAACCTGCGTCCTGTTTTCTCCCTTCTTCCTAGCAGGCCTCCCTGGAGGCTTAGTGGAGCTGTGCTCATGTGACTAGAAGCTTTTTGATGACACTTTGTCCAACCTTCCCTGTACCTAGGTGTTTGTTGGGAAAGTATTGAAATAAGCCTGAGTATACACATATATCTCTGCATGAGTGAGGCAGGGGGAGGTGTGCCCCAAGTCCTGCAGATGTGTTGCAATGTCAGCTGGGTGTTTCACTTCAGAATATGCTGCTGTGCACACAGACCCGAGCAGGTCACCTGCTCTCAGTAGGTAGTCAGCAACTCTGTGATATAACACTGCTTTCCATTCTGGCCTCTGGCACTATGAAGGGTCATCCCTTCCTTCCCCAGCACCACCTCTTGGCTTTGAAGCCCCGTTTATAGGTTATGTCACTCCACTGTCTTCCATGCATCTGTGGCAGGAAGGAGTTTCATTCCCCTTATTCATGTGAATAGGGCCCTTCTTGCTGGGACAGTTGTGGTTTTCTCAGCCTTTTTTTATGACTGCCAGTGCGTGATGGGCAGCCCTTTCCAGAAATACATCCCTAGAAAGGTAACTTTCTATGAGGTGTGGCCAGACCTATGAGCACTGCTGCAAGATATGGGTTTATGGGAAATGTTTTTCTTTCACCCTTTTCTTTAACTATCCTTTGCAGGGCAAGGACTTCTGGTCTGAAGCAGAGGGTGACAAGAGCTGCTCTGTCTCTGAATCCATCATGGAACAGGTTAGTTTCAGATGTGACTGAAGTCAGTGGTTCAGTGACCAGTGTTACTCCTGTGCGCTTGTTCCAAGATACCTCAAAGCGCTGGCTTGTGTCCTTCTCATCTTCCTTGGAGCTCCTGCAGGGACCTTGACACCGCTGCTCTCCATTACAGACAAGAAGTGGGTGAACCACTTAGTTTGCAAGCTGCTTCCCTGTTACCTCGCAGTGTGATGCTCCCCCTTTAAACTGCAGGCTGGAGATGTAGCTTTTTAAGAGACTACCATGCTTATTGATTAAGCTACAAACTACTAAAACTAATAAATCAAATTAATACACACCACTGAGGAATTTATTGTATTGTTTTGTGCAATATTAATCACAGTTATGAAGCTACTATTTATCACGCTGAAATCTTATTAACTACATTAAGCTGCAATTGAAATGTCTATCATCCTCCTCACCCCACCTAGTGTTAGGGTACAGTTATAATCCTCTTCGCTCTGCCCTCCCGCAAGCCTTCTGAATATAAACCTGATGACTAGTCCAGTGGGTTGTTCAAGGGGATTGTCACTGGTGTCCCAGTGAGCTTGGGTCACCAGGTGAGCTTCACTGCTGTTTGTAAACCATGCTCAGATCATGGGAGGTGTGCCTTCTGTTGATCTCTGACTGACCATATACCTTATTTTCCATTTGTTTCCATTTCTGGACTCTCCTTTTTGTTGTTGTTGTTTGTCCCTTTCTCTGCCCAGTCTCCTTTCAAGTAAACAACATGTCCTTAACTACTTCTGCGAAGGCGCAGCTGGAGCTTAACTTGGCTAGGGATGCAAAGAATAATAAAAAGGGATTCTACAGGTATATCAGCCGGAAAAGGAAG
>NW_009258554.1:614191-619928 GCF_000687185.1 Egretta garzetta
TCCTGCACCTGGGATGGGGTAACCCCCAGTATCAATACAGCCTGGGGGGAGAAAGGATTGAGAGCAGCCCTGCCGAGAGGGACTTGGGGGTGCTGGTGGATAAAAAGCTGGACATGAGCCGGCAATGTGCCCTGGCAGCCCAGAAGGCCAACCGTACTCTGGGCTGCATCAGGAGGAGCGTGGCCAGCAGGTCGAGGGAGGTAATTCTGCCCCTCTACTCAGCTCTGGTGAGACCTCACCTAGAGTACTGCGTCCAGCTCTGGAGCCCTCAGCACAAGAAGGACATGGAAGTGTTGGAGCGGGTCCAGAAGAGGGCTACTAAAATGATCCGAGGGCTGGAGCACCTCTCCTATGAGGACAGGCTGAGAGAGTTGGGCTTGTTCAGTCTAGAGAAAAGAAGGCTGCGGGGAGACCTGATTGCGGCCTTTCAGTACCTAAAGGGGGCCTATAGGAAAGAGGGGGAAAACCTTTTTAGTAGGGCCAGCTGCGTTAGGACAAGGGGTAATGGTTTTAAACTAAATCGGGGTAGGTTTAGGCTAGATATAAGGAAAAAATTCTTTACAATGAGGGTGGTAAACCACTGGAACAGGTTGCCCAGAGAGGTAGTGGAGGCCCCATCCCTGGAAACATTCAAGGCCAGGTTGGATGGGGCTCTGAGCAACCTGATCTAGTTGGCGGTGTCCCTGCTGACTGCCGGGGGGTTGGACTCGATGACCTCTAGTGGTCCCTTCCAACCCAAAACATTCTATGATTCTATGATTCTATGATTCTTGTGCATTTGTCCCAATTATGGTACTGTTGCCCAGGCAATATGGGTCCTGTGTGACAATACTGATATGGTTATATAGATATACTGGCCTTGCAAGGTTCCACTCCTCAAAAGGTACCTGAAACTCCCTTCCAGTTATCAGGTTCATCCTGGTTGCATGTTGATTCCCCTATGCAGTTGGCAAGACAAAACATTGTGCTTTAGCCTTGATTCTTTTCCCTAGTTACAGTTAAGCCTAAGCATGTTCTTATCTTGTAGACAGACTCTGCATATCAGAGTAAGGATTTTTTTCTCACCTTATTTCTATGCTTGCACAACATCCTGCTCTCTTAGCCGCTAAACTAAAATTATCAGGTGGTTACCTGGTTTTCTACAGAGACCTTAGCTGATTATGAGGCCCCAGATTCCAGTGGGACCTCTTGCTGAGTCATCTGACTGCTTGATGGACTCATCCTAATGTTGTGCTGCCTTGCTCGATGGTCGCAGGGTGTGTGGCTGTGGGGGTAGCATGTGCCTGTTTACTGGGGGTGAATGTGCCCATGTATATGATACCAGACATAAAAGATTTGCCATCTCACTGTCACTGTTCTTGTGAGCTCTCTATAGGAGCTGAACAGGCTTATTATGGAGCTAGTGAGAGATCCCTTTGAAGAGGGAAAAGAAATGTGAACCTTGGGGGGGGTTTCAGGCTTATTCTATCTTTTTATCTCCGTTTCCCACCTTGTTACTGCTGTGCTCTGATTACATTTAAATGAGGAGCTGCTGCTTTCTTGCACACAGGAAGTAGAATGCCCAATTCCTAAATACAGGGGTAAAAACCTTCCAAAACCAGGTGTCTGAATAGGGGGAAGCGGGTGGTTTGTGCCGAGTACACATCTCTTTCGAAAGAGCAGCTCTGATCAGGGTTTCTGTCACTGCCACAGCTGGAAACGTGAGAAGGTGAGCTGACTCTTCCACCACCGGTTTGTAAGAAGAGAGCCATCTATCGTTCACCATCAGACAGTTCTGTGGGGGTACACATCCAGGAGTTAGTAGGCATTTGCTGAAGTATTGTGGATGCCCTGGCTAACACTAGTTAGGTCGCCTAAAAGAGGCTGGAAAAATGTGTTCAGGGTTGTAAAACAGCACTTTTGTAAAAGAGTAAAACACTCTTTTGAGTGGGACTTTTCCTAAGCGTGGGCTTAACAGTGATTTTCTTATGTTTAAGATCAATGGATCTGTCCAGATGGAGAGTGCGCTCCTGTACACCTTCCTGGAGGTATCCTCTGACTTTAAGTTTAGAGAGCAACTGTATTCCCTGCAAAGCCAAGGGATTGTGCCTTTCCCAGAAATCTCTGTCCGTGGCTGTGATGATGTGGAACTTCAGACCGATGGCAATCGAAGCGGCCACTTGCAGAATGGTGAGCTAGGTGAGTACTCTTTTCTCCATCGTACATGTCTCTCTGAAGGTGGTGGCTTTTCTTTCCCCTTTTCCCATCTTTGCTGCTGGTCTGTGTCAGAGGAGCAATATTTTCTCTGTTGAGAAACTAAACAGCATGGCTGGTGTTGGTTGGGATTTTAACACTTAGGATAAGAGAGCTAGTGCTTAGCACTTGATCTCCCCATGGATTTCTAGAGCACCTGTCACCCTGGGGTGTTGTCTGCAGCACATCAGACAAGGGCCACGAAGCTGGTATTAATGATTGCTGTCCTTAAGGAGCATGATACTGAGCAGTTAAGTTAGACCTCACGTTGCTCCTCAGGGAGTATCAGTACTTGAGCTAGGATTTTGGAACAACTCTTGTTCTGGTGCTGAGTGAATCCTGCTCTACTAGTGTGGTAGAAACTGTTCCTCAAATAGTTTCTGGTACTGCTTCTGCTTCACTAGCCACCATCTCTGCAGGATGGCTATTGCCCCTGGCCCAGGATGTGTCATCTGGCACACTGACCTAAGCAGGGTGAGGAGGAACTGCTATGGTAAATAACCCTCCCTCATACAAATTTGCATAGGTCTCATGCCCAAGTGACTATGGGAAGCTTTGCAAAAAGGAGATAGGACAAGGGGTAATGGTTTTAAACTAAAGGAGGGTAGATTCAGACTGGGTATAAGGAAGATTTTTTTTTTTTTTTTTTTTTTTTTTTTACAAGGAGGGTGCTGAAGCACTGGAACGGGTTGCTCAGAGAGGTGGTGGATGTTCCATCCCTGGAAACATTCAAGGTCAGGTTGGATGGGGCTCTGAGCAACCTGATCCAGTTGAAGATACCCCTGCTCACTGCAGGGGGGTTGGACTAGATGACCTCTAAAGGCCCCTTCCAACCCAAAACATTCTATGAGATGCTGTGTTTTAGATAGTGCTTAAGAAACAAGTGCTGACACTAGTCACTTGAGAGAGCATGCATGATTTTTTTTAACTTCCCATCTCTAGGCAGGGTGTTGGCTGTAGCTGTCCTGTATAAATTTTGGTTGGAGATATTCTAACTTTCCCTGTAGTGGGGTTTTTTTTGGGGGGGAGCACCTAAACTACAGATAAACTGTTTGCACACTCTCTCTGGTAAATTAATAGGGTAAACACAAGGAAGTTGTAATGCATATAGCAGTCAAAAATACACTATGATTGGGGGTGCGGTGGGAAGGAGGTTGCTAATGGAGATGGGCAGCATGCTATGGGTCAGCTTACCTGCACCGGACATAGCCTGACTACAGCCTGCGAACTAAATCCTGCTGTGTGTGTTGGCAGTGCTTGACCCCGAGGTAAATGAAGAAGTTATCCGGATCATTGCTGCTCAGCTCGCTGAGATTGGAGACCAGTTTGATAAAGAAATCAAGGCAAGAGTAGTAAATGATCTAGTGCAGCACTTTCTGAATGAGAACCTGTCTAGAGAGGTGAGTGAAAAGCAACCTGATTAGCAGTTCCCCTCTTAAATGTACTGTATCCTTCCCACTGTGACTTTGAAGCAGCAAGCTTGCAACAACTGTATCTTTGCTAGTTTGCTGCTTTAATTATCTTAAGCTTAAAATTCACCCCAAACACTTAACTTTGAAGAGTTATTAGAGGTGATACTGTATCCTGTGGCAGCTGTTGCCCTGCAAATTGGGCTCATCTCCTTTCTGCAGATGGTGAACTTGAAACAGTTGTGGAGAAGAGCTGACTTTTAGAGGCATTTTGTTGACCCAGTGGCTTATCTTTGAAAATCAACTGTCTGGTTAAGGCTTAGTATTTGTCCTTAAGGTCTTTAGTGCAGTGTCCTGTATGTCTGCTGCTCGTCATGTGGGTAAAACTTGAGCAGCGTTACTGCCAGAAGCTTGACTTGTGCTTGCTACTGAATACTGAAGAGGCAGCAAGTGGTGAGACCCTTCTCTAGTGCCACAACTGCTTAGCTCGTAGGCTGTCAGTGTTGGGAGTGGCAGTGGGATTTGGCCTGGCTGGGTGACCTGCTGAGCTTATCCCCTTGATCTTCACTGTGTTTAAGGTGGGTTGCCATTTCCTGGAGCCCCAGGATTCCAGTGCCATTTCAGAACTTGGCAGGCTAGGTGCAAACCCTGGGGAGGAGAGGGACTCTTACACCCTGAGTAAGGTGCTATCTAAATTTTTTTCAGTGGTATGTGTGGTGTCTCCCTTTCTTTTTGTCTTTGGTGAGCAGCTGAGCTCAGAGAGAGTCATCCTTATCGCTGTGCGTGTAACAGGCAGGCTGCTGTGCCCGGGAGGGAGGGGAGCAGCATCCTGTGAGGTGTTGGAACAAGCACATCGGTTACCAGCACAGTGCAGGCAGGCTGTGCTGGGAGCCCTTTCTCCCACAGCTGCTGCACTGAGATCCCTCTTTTCCTTCCATGCAGGAGATAACCCGGTGCATGTCAGAGGCAGTGGAAGGGCTTGCACGAGCCATCCCCTTGGACATGGAAAAGGAGAAAGCCATGTTAGTGCTAGCAATGGTCTTAACTAAAAAAATTGCAAACACAATGCCCTCCCTTCTACAGCATGTCTTCAGCACCACTGTGAACTACATCAGCCAGCAGCTCCACAACTACATTGTCAGAATGGTGAGTGCTGTCACAGCTCCGTGCGAGTCACAGCCAGCCTCTTGGCTGGCCTAGGTTGTTCCTGGAGGAACAGGCCTAGCTCTGAGCTGCCTGTGGTCTGTGGGTTTCCCTGTAGTGCTCTGGAGGTTTGGCCAGAAGGGAATGCCAGTCCCTGTGGAGCTCTGAAGGTTGATGTGCTGAGGGAGGCAGGCTTGAGGGGGACGTGGCACAGCTTCGGCTTGCCCTCCTCTCCCAGCAGCCAGGGAACAGGGGGTGTTAAAAAAAAGAAATTCCTGCTCTCTTCCCTGCAGCCTCCTTGGGGAGCTGTGCTGGTAAGACTGGTGTTAATCATGCCCTTGGGAAGGGAAAGCCTGACCTGAGCTCTAATGACTGTTTCCCAAATGTCTTGAGCCTGAGGTCTCTGCTCTCATCTTGGTGGGCTCCCCAGAGCTTGGCAGAACAGGGAGGGGAAAGGAACTGCCCCTGAGAAACAGCACCAGCAGAGGAACAGCGGGAAATGGTCAAATGGGAAATGGCAGCTTCATTCTTGTTCTGTTGGAGCTGCAGCATAGGTGGGGAGACTACATGGCTCGCAGTCAAGCCCAGGCAGGGGCTAGGGTGTCTGGCCCAGCTTCAGTAACTGGCCTGCTGGGGGAGAGGAGGAAACCCCTGCGCAGACAGACACCCACACACCCCCAAGACAAGGTGGTACTTAAGAGTGAGACTCGAGAGGGGTCAGGGCTGTCATCCTGCCACCCGTGGAGCAGCAGCCATCCAGTTGTGGGGTCTGTGGGCCACCCCAGTGCTGCAGCCTTGCCCTAGGCTGGGTAGGCAGCAGCCAGTGGAGGGGCCCAGTGAGGCGCAACGGGGCACTGCCCTGCTCAGCTTGGCACCGGGCTAGCCCAGAAACCCGGGGCTAGCCCAAGAGAACCGCAACCCGCGCTGCCTTGCGGCCCTGCAGAGCGCAGCCC
>NW_009258554.1:619993-664831 GCF_000687185.1 Egretta garzetta
CAGGTGGCAGGCTGAGGGGCGCTGGGTGGCGCTGGGGACATGCAAAGAGCGGGGGGGAGGGGGACGCGCTGCTCCTAATGCTGGTTCTCTTTTTTTTCCCCCCCCTCTAGCTGCGCTGAGTGAGCTCTCCGGCCCCCTGTGTGGAGCATGCATGCAGTGTGTGGATTCTGGAAGGCTTTTTACTTTTTCTTGGTGTATGCAACTCGGTTTTTCTCTCAACTTCTGAGATACAGCTGTGAAAGGGAAGGCAGAGCTTCGTAGATAGGCTTTTGTAGACTAGCCCAGCAACGATGGTAGTGTGCGCTGCATGCCAGCTCTGCCAGTACCTGTAAGGAGTAGTGCTTGCCCTTTCTCATTTTATAATAGTTGTTTTTGTTGGTTATTATTTTTTTTTTTTTAGCAGTAGCAGATTTTGTGCAGACCCTGGCTTCTCCCTCCAGGGGAAATGCTGTGGGCTGCAGAGCCTGCCCTCTCAGTATTTTTTTTTTCTCATTAGCTGTAGCATTTTGCTTTAGTTCTCTTATCGGCCCTGCTCCTGGTGCTGCAGCTGAGCCATGCCGAGTGTCAATTGTCCCCAGGAAGGCCTCAGGCTGTAGAGCGCAGATCACCGGAGGGGGGGAACATCAGGTAGGTCTTAGAGGGGAGCTGGCAGCAAGAGGAAACAACCCTAAAGGAGATAGGGGGTGTCTGGCCAGGGAAGGCTAAAGTAAAGATGCTTCAGTATCAATTGCCATAAACCCATGCTTGCTTAGAAAGTAAAGCTGAACTAGAAATGTAAAGCAAGGGGCGGGGGTAGGTACGAAGCGAATTCTTTCAGGGAACAAAACCTGGATATGCTTGAGGAAAAGTGTTTAGCTTTAGAATATCTTGCTATAAAGGGAAGAAAAAATATCAGCCTTGGATGAGGAATAATACCTGGCATCACTTACTGAGTGTATTGCAGTGACATCTCAGGTTCCACAAACTTGGACTCAGGTGGTTTGGTACACACCTGTAATCACACACAAGGTGGTAAAGGCTGCACCTGTGATCCAGCTGCCTGTGAACTTTTGAAAAGTTGTAAATATTTTGTGGGTTTTTTTAACTTAAATAAAACCATCAGTTCTCATGGCAATACAGCTCTTAAGAACTTTGGTTTCCACCTGGACTTTTTCTTGGTGTTGTCATTTTTTGTGTGTGTGTGTGCAAGTTCTCATGGCATCCCTCTGCTTTGCTACTGCTTATGATGTAGCTGGCAGCAAGAGACACTCTGGTCCTGGCCTTGCATAAGCAAATCTTGTGTAAGTAAAATCACCTTTTTTATTTCTTTTTGTGCTTGAGAAGAAAGGGGGGGGGGGGGGGGGAAGCCCAGAAGTAGTCTATACATTGTTTTTGAAAACTGTACCATTTATTAAAGTGCAACCTGGGGGCATGGTCTTAACAGCAGTGTCCCATTAGCAGAGGGAAAAATGCACATACCCCTTCACTTCAACTGAATAGAGAACAATGAAGCTGGAAAGAACTTTCTTTTAAAGGTGGAAACGCTTTTATTAACCAAATGGCACAAGAAGCTTTAGACAGTTTTCCCCAAGAGGGCTGCACTTGCATATTAAAAGGAACAATATGACCAGTTCCTTGGGTAATGGGTGACTTGAGGATCAGTCAGGGTCTCTTCCCCTCGGCAGGCCTCTTGAGAACAGAATCTGAAAGCTCTGCCTGTCCAGCGCTATCTGCTGCCACCCAGCAGCAGCCCAGGAGAAGATGTCCCCCAACACCCATGCTTCAGTGTCAGTCCCATTACTCTTTGCTACTTAACAAATCAAGTGGCATTCTTTTGGTCTGAGTGGGCTTTAGCTTTACACTCAAATAAAAGCTTATATTGCAAGTTAAAAATGGGGAGAGACCCCCTAAAGGTAGAGCAGTGAGATGCATCCTCCGCAGCTTGTTCTGTCCCAGTCACTCCACAGCGTTCCTTCCCTCCCCCGCAGATACTGCATGGAGATCAAAAGCAGCTTCCACTGGAAGCTAACTGTAGCTCCCCCACTTCTACAGCCCAACCACAGACCTCCAGCTAGGAGGAAGCAAGTCTGCCTACCTAAGAGACCAAGAGAGGGTCAGCCCTAAGTAGAGGAAAAAAAAAAAAAAAATTAGTTAAATAACTTAAGGAGGTGGAGTTGAGGGATGTTGTGTTGTGGTTCCCCTGCATGTAAGGCTGGTGCAGTGCTCGTGCCCCAGCCGGGGCCATGCCTACAATGCCTACCATGCCCCAACCTTGCCTACAGCCGGCCCTGCTGCCTGCAGGCCTGAGCCCCAGCTCTGCCACCACTGGGGTGCCTTAAATTTTACAAACACCCTACAACCTGGTGGTTTTTTTTTTTTTTTTTTTTAAATGGCAATACAGAGCTTGTACCCTGAAGTGCAGATACATCCATGGAGTCAAAGCAATACTGTTCTCATAACCTTCCTGGTGCTGAAATTAAGCAGAGCAAGCCAAATTCAAGTCATGCACATCTTCTGCCTTCAACAGGTACTGGAGATTATGTGCCTCACCTCCCTGGGCTTTACTGGGAAACACTTTTTCCTGTGAGTAACCTGCTGAAGCTATGTGTCTGCTCTCCTTGGAGTAGATATGCATGGATGAGTTGACCTTCAGTACATTTCATGCCTGGAATGAGCTGTTCTAGTGCAGACCTGGGCTCTACCTAGGCAGGGTACCTGGGACTGTGGTCACCCCTTCACCCCCCCATTAATTGCACTTCCAAATTGTGTACCATGAGCTTGCCTCTGGTCCAGTGACTGAGAGACTCTGCTCCCAGAAGCACTGCTACTTTTTTGCCAGACTAACACCATCTACCTTACTAGGGCTTTGCTAGGCCTGCTGTACCACTGTAGCTGAAGGGAAGGTTTATGACCTCAGATTATTTTGTCTGCTACACTCACTAAAATAAAAAAAAACCACTAAACTTCAGAACTTCCCTTATTTAGTACTAGTGAGACTTTTCTTCCTCATTTGTGACCATTAGAAAGCATTGATTAGGTTAAAAAATACAGCCTGCAGCATTAGCCTCGCTGTGCCCAGAGCTACACGAAATGGGAGCAAACAGGATTCTGGCAACAGACCTTGCTTTCAGCCCTCCGCCAGGATGGGAGGTGGGGATATCAACCCCTCACTACCAGGGACGGTGCCTCGCAGTGGTACTTTTGCTCTCTAGAAGGCAGGTTAAGAAAGAAACAACCAGCTGCAAGCACCAGCCCAGCAGGCACATCACCACCAGGCAGACATTAACCTGGTCTCCACAAGCAGGTGCAATACTGAGCAGACACCTTGCTGCTGCCGGGCCTGGCTCCATGCTAGGAGCTGCTGTTCAGAGCATGGCCCAAAGGCTGCAGGAGCGGTGCTCGCGTGGCTCAGGCTTGTGTCATCGTGCCAGCCCCAGTATTTTAGATGGAAGCTATTCTCAGTATTCTTCAGCAGCCAAATTGCCACCCTGAACACCCCTACTCAGTGCCCACCTGGCCCCATGAGCTAAAGTTTTCGAGCTGCCTCGGTGCGGGAGGGACTGGGGAGGCAGGCGTCCACCTGGCTCTTGCCCAGCACGTGGCTGCAACCTGGCATGGGCTTTTATGCCGTGGAGGGAGCCTGGGTTTCAGTCTCTGCTCCCAGCCTCTTCCAGGAATGCTCGCTGAAGACCTTGCCCAGCCTCAACACCCAAGTGAGCACAGCCTAGAGTTAAGCACAACTGAAATTTTAAGTTAAGTTGCACCTTATCTTGAAATCCTTTTACTTGCCAGCTCTTTAAGCATGCTACCCACTGCAAGTTCCTTATGTATTTAACACTTTTTTTTTTTTTTTTTTTTTTTTTTCCAGTCTCGTGCTGTTTTAGCACCTCAGCTTTAGGGTATGCTGCAGAGAAGGATAAAGTGAAGAAAGATTGGGTCTAAGGTAGATATTTTATTACGGTACAGGCCACTCGAGGACAGATATTGAGGCACTTTTGGGAAGGGGATAAGCAACACAAGTGAGAGTAATTCTATACGCCCTTTCGTAAGTATATAGCGACTGCCTTTCCTCTGCCAGCTGCGAGGGAGCCACTACAAAGAGGTCGCATCACACGGTTCGGGGCAAGCGGACCCTACAGTTTAGGATTACTTTAACACACTTGAAGATAAGGGGGGAAAAAAAGCCCTTCTGTTTTCTAATTAATTCACACCCACAACAGAGCAAGCAGCCTGGCACTCAACCCTGTAAGAACGCCGTCATCTGAGCTTACCCGCCCTGTGGTGACTTCCGCAGGGCCTGGCCCAGCTCTGACCATGGGACTCCAAATGAGCGTTCCCAGAGACGCTATAGGATAAATTTTCTAAATGCATGGTCAGTGGGGTGAGGGAGAAGACGGTACAAATTCTTGCTGATGTGTCACATCCGTAAGACCCTAAAATGAGAATAACATAAAGAAGGGACCAACCCAAACACATGGTGGTGCAGCTGATGCGCCATTAAATGTAGCGACACACCAGATACTCCAAGGCTTCTGCCCCACTATGAAAATGCTTCACAAACCAAAAAGTCATTTTTCCTTACTGCTGCTGCCACCTTCTCACAGCCGTGTGTGGAAGAAGAGACTTTTTATTTAATGCCCCACTGGGCTCCATGTGCCAACAAGCTAAAAGGGGGTTCTTCCCCAGCTGGCACGGATTTATTCTCATCTGTCCTGTACCCGTCTGCCACACTGCTATTGAAACAACCATGTACAGAGAAGAGCTGAAAGAACACCTGCCCTCCCCCCCGCCCCCTGTTGGTGCACAAGGTATCCAGAATGTCCAAAAAAAATCCACCTTTGCTACAGGAGAGAATGCAGGTGCTTCTGTGTAACCTGCTGCATGGCTACAGACAGAGGATGCCCCAGATGTAGGCGCCTCATCTTCAGGAAGGAGAGGATGCAGGTCGGGTTAACAAGGGCCCTTCTCCCACAGAGAACATACCCCGAGAAGAAACCAAAGCCGTCAGCGAAGCAGCAGGAGAGGGGCAGGCCCACCCCAACGTACCGGGCAGTAAAGCGGCCCCTTGCCACGTGGGAACAACCAGGTACCCTCACGGACTCTGTCACTGTTGTGATGCGTGAAATGAAGCAGAACTGTAAAACATTTGTGCACATCCGTGACAATAGCAGCGTAACGACACCTCTCCTCTCCACACGGTGCCAGGAGAGGGACCTGCCGTGGTGGGAAGGCAGATGCCAGAGAGTCCGTGGCATGAGGAGGTCCCAGTGACCCGTTCTGGGCACACAACACAGCGATGTCAGCACTAGCAGGGCACCAGGAAATGGAAAAAAAAAAAAAAAAAAAAAAAACATTTTGCAATGTGGTAAAGGGTTTCTTTTTCTGTTAAGGCCAACCTGCTACCCTTTGTACATGGAAAAAGAGCCATCAGAGATCAACAGGGCAGTCCAGAACTCCAGAGCTCCTGCGTTGGGTCCACAGCAGCTGTACATACGTGACAATCCATCCGTTCAGTGTTCAACAACTTCACGCACACACACACGAGTTCAAAACCCAAGAAGTTTTCTAAAAAATCCACTCTCAAAAAAGCTTAAACAAAAAAAATTCCTCAGACTCTGCCAGGTTCTTACTGTCTTCCCAGCATCCTGGGATATGGGTGGGATGGGAAAAATATAGCAAGAATATTGTAAAATAGAGAATGTGCTAAAATCTCTTCATTCTCAGATCACTTAAGAACAGGCTTATTAGGAGACGTGCTCAGGATAAGGTTATTTAGAAATAAAGTACCTTGTCTTTGTGCTTCATGAAGAGTAAGCTTCCTGTAGGCTCGCATTTCAATTTTTACATTATCCTGCGTTCCCTTTCGCCTACCTCCACCTGGTCTAAGCCACAGTGCCAGCACGAACCCGCAGAGATGCGTCAGTAGCTTTGCCAGGAAAGCCTAAGGTCTTGCCCACGGAGCTGCCGTACGGACAAGGACAGAGACACAAACGCGCACCGAAGAGGAACACTCGTGGTTGGGTCCGACGTAACTAATGCGTACGGCAATACTTTAAAGGTTTTTCTCCACACACGTTTGCAGCGCTGAGACTGCAGGAAGAGGGGATTTAGCTTTTGCCAAAGTAACTTCCTCATCATATGTGACCCTGTAGGCTTAGCTAATTACAGATTCAGAGTCGCAAAAGAAATCGCACTGAACACCACAGCGGGGGAGGTCAGGAACAGGCAGAAAGAGGAGATGTTTAATGCTGTTTTGCTCAGTTACCAGAATCCATTGCCCTGTGTATCTGGGATTCTGTCACAGCCAAGACCGAGTTAGGGCTAAATACACTCTGTGCTTAACCTGGGAAAGGCGATACAGGCTGCAGCGTGATGCAGGACAGCATAGCATTGAACCTTTGAATTGCACGGGCGGCATCGGCCTCGCTTCCACCTCATTTTGCCGTAGCTTTGCTGGATGTACCCTGCTATCAGAGGACTGATCAGAGCGGCCCCGTGTCCAGCATGAATTTTGCACCTCTGGTAGCTCAAGGGTGGCAGTAACGCGGGCCGGGCAGGAGCGGAGCAAATGGATTCTCAAACCAGCAAATGGCAGTGTCCCTCCCACCTTCCTGGGCGGCCGAAGCGGCCATCCTGCGCCTCTCCCCCAGGAACACCAGGATGCTCAGAGATAATACAGCTACAGAGAGGCAGCATCTTTACGGGATGGGGCTCCAGTAAATGTTAGGGGCCAAAACGGGCGTGAGCAAAGAGGTAAGAATAAGCACTCTCCCATGGGGGCTTCGGAGGAACCTGCGAGGTTACGAGGAGCAGTGCTGTACCTGAGAGGAAGCCGAGACAAAAGGGAGACCAGCCTCTCGCTACAGGACTCGGGTTGGCTAACGTTGGTTTGGGAGGGCTCGGGGGCGCGACGGGAAGTGACAAGACAGCACAGCTGCAGTAGCGGTCACTCTGAGAAGCCAAAAACTCCAGGGGTCAGCAGCAGCTGGCTCTCCCCTTCCCCTGGGGATTCTCCGTTCCAGTTCCTAGAGTACGAGCACCCCTTTCTTCAGCACCTGCACTTAAGTTCTTAAATTTGCAGAATTTATTATTATTATTTTTTTTTAAAAATACCCCTGTACTTTAATCACGAAAAACCAGTCCCCGCCCCCAATTCTACTAAAAACATGATTGTCCATAGCTGGAGGCTTATTGAACAACCTCACCCCATCACCATTAAGTTACTCAAATGTCCAATTAAACAGCGGGCAGCTCAACCTTTAGGTAACACAACTACAAAAATTGGATCGTGCTCTCTTCCCTCTCCCCCCCGCCTCCTCCTCCTCAAGAGAGCTCCGTTACTTTTTTCTAAGCGCCAGCGCTACTCCGACTGCTACAGCTAATATAGCTACCGCAGCAGCCCCACCGTACAGCAATATAGATTTCCCTTCTGGCAATAAGATAGGCTTCTCCTCTGCGGCGGAGGATTTCTCTTCTATTTCTTCCAAACGGCCCTCTTTCCCCACTTTTTTTTCCCCTGGAAGCAGTATTTTCTCAGGTTCTGGTGCAGCCTTTTCTTCTGATGGGGCTAACTTTGGGACAGGTTTACTTAATACGGGGATTTCAGGTTCAACAAGCTCTTCGGCCACTTTTCCCTTTTCCTCCTGTTTTGTACGCAGAAGTGCGGAGGGATGTGCTTTTTCAACAGCAGCGATTTCAGCTTGAGGTTTTGCTTCCTGTAAAGAAGCAGGGGGTTCTGGATACGCTGCCTGCACGGGCTCTGCAGCGACGGCTGCAGACACCACCGCCTCCTCAATCCCCTCCGGTATCTCTTCCTTCTCCACGTGAACAATATCTGAGTTGGAAGAGTTGTTCTCACTCCTTTCTTCGCCCCCTCCGTTGCTGTCCAGGCTTTTGACTTCTTCAGGATCCATGGCCACTTGCTGCCAGGACTCGGGTCCCAGGGAGACGGGCAGGCTCTCTGTGTGCCAGCTCTGACTCGCTGACAGGGAGACGGGCAGGCTCTCCGACTGCCACGACGTGGTCACCGTGGGGGACTCCGGGGGGCTCACCTGTCCCGAGTTGTCACTGGTCAGGATGTAGATGTCATTACTGTCCTCTGCGATGAGCCCAGGGTACTCTTCCTCTTCGGATTCCAAAGTAAAGACCGTCCCCTACGAAGGAAAAGGAGGACACAACACGTGAGCAACGGCTTCAGCATTACCTCCGCCGTACAGAAAGGAACCGGACACCTGGAAACCTAGTAGGGCTGGAAGAAAGATGAGAGGGCCTCTGCAGGAGCAGCAGGTGTCTGACCCACATTTTAGAAGAGATTACAAAACCCCGGTGGTCCAGCTGGCATTTCCAGCGCATGGAACCACTTAGAAGAGCTTTGCTGGGAGCTCCTCCTTTCCCTGATGTTACTGCATCGCCAGGTACCTCACCAAAACACACCATCTGGGCAGTATGAACCAGAGAACAAGATACCAAAGTCTGAAACCAAACGGAACGAAAACAAAGAAAAAGCAAGCGAACACGAGTACCTGAGCCCAGCTGAACACCAGTCCCACCTCCGTTTTGTGCAAGTGCTCTGTGTTGCTTGTCCGTTTTCATCTAACATGTTTCTCTTACATTAATTTTATCCTATTTCCAGTGCTATCTGGAGCTTCTATTTCTACTTTGTACCAACAAGCTGGAATCTACAGTAATTCTCATATTTTGCTACAAACAAATTTAGCTGTTCTTAAAGGAGTTCAGTTTCTGAGACTGTCACCATAACTTTGGCTATACGACTTAAGTGAAACCAACCAACCAAGCACAGACATCCGAAGATGCTGATGGGGTTTGCCTGGTTTTACTTAGATAGGAGAAGTCTGTAGGCATCCTAAAAATTTCATAGTGTGCTCCAGTTAGAGAAACTGCAAGTGTAAAATACTGACTGATTCCCTCCTTACGGAAAGGACAGCACTGTCGGTCCACGTCATGTGTGGACTGCTGGGTACATAACACAGAAGATATTTGCTCCAAGGGGAAAGAGGAAAAAAAATTAAGTGCAGCAGAAGAACCTAACATGGTTGATACCAAGAACGTAAAAACAAGAGAGAGGGGCAGAGAGGAACCCCAAAGTTTGTTATGCCACAAAATAGAAGTCTGTGAAACCATTAACAAAGATTCAATTACTTTTTTGCTCTTAACAAAAATTGTCTGAACATTTTATCAAGTACTGCAGTGCTGGGCGTCCCTTCTGTGCAAATTCCTCATTCAGTTATCAAGCTTTCCTGTACAGCCCCATCATTACATGAAGAAAAAAAAGATTTTAAATCCATTCGTTCTCTTTCTTCCTGCTCCCTTCTGCACACAATAGCTCTCCTAAAGCACTCCAAGCAGTTGTCCCCCTCCCTTTTAAACCCTTCCCGACACCTGTGAATTTGGGGGTTGGTCCTGCTCCAGTGTCCTAACGATGGTTTCCCATTCCCATTCTGAGACACCTCCTCGGTTGCTCCACAACTTTTTACAGATTCACGCAGTGGTCTGTGTCAGGAACTGATCCAAGTTAAAAATGAACACATTCTTTATTTTGCCGAGTTGTTTTTAACCCTGATCAGTGTCCAGTCTGGCCCACTGAGATGCCCCAGAGGACGCGTGCGACCAGGGGTGGAGCAGGGCCAGCAGCTGCACCAGCTTGCACTGATGCCCAAAGAGCTGAGTCGATACCAGTGCCCGGCTTAGAGAGCAGAAGGAAAATGCGTTTCGGCTTTGGTAGCTCCCCATTATCACTTAGTTCCTAATACGCAAGGAGTTCAGGGCCTACAAGTCAATGGTTTCTCGCAGAGGTCATAGCGCCTGGGCCAGCAGCGATCCACTCTTCTCTCAGGGAAGCACAAGAGGCCCGGGCTCTCCACAGACAGGGATGTGCTCTCTCCAGAGACACCAGACACACTGCAACTCCTCCCTTCCCTGGAAGGGGGAAGGATCTATACACACACAAAAACACCCACCAAAAAAATGAAAAGCAAGTTGGCAGGCACAGGAGAGCAGCAACACTTTCATCTTTCACGGTGGAAATTATTACCGCATCAATAAACTTTGTGAAAAGGGGTCAGTGGAGCCTGAGTTGAGTATAGGAGTGAGGTTTCTCTATCCGCTCCCCCAAAATGCCTTCCCATTTTGCAAAACCCGATGGACACATTCCTGGAGGCTTTTGTACAATTGTGGAGGCTGTAGTATCGGGCAGCACCAGGAACGTAAGGATTTCATAATGTATTTTGGCAGGGATGGAATGTAAATGTCATCTTCTCAGCCCACGGAATTTTGGAAGATATTTGTGCATGAGCAAAGGAATCTTGTAGAACACGTCAAAAGGAACTTTTCTTCTTTTAAATTGCTTGGATGTGGGAAACATCATCCAGCTTGGTAACTTGTTCAGAAATTCTGATAATAAAAAGATAAATGATGCACAGAGTTCCTCAGGGGAAGGGCTAAAAGCAACCAAGCTGCTTAAGGATCACCACAAAGGCTTGATTCGGAATGAAATGAAAATTAATAAAGCATTACATTTGTGAAATGTTCAGCTACCACACACAGGCCAACAAACCCAAAGCAAGCTCTGTTCTGCGAGCAGTGACTGACAGTTCAAGACTCCAGCACCCTCATGTTTCACTAGAGGGACTAAATTTTTTTTTTAAATGCAGCTCAGGCCATTAAAACAAAACTGAGCTCTACAACCTCGGAGGAAGCAACCAGCATTCCAAAATAAGGGCAATGGAAAAGAAGAGCCAAGAAACTTAAGTAAAGGCAGAGGTTACCAGATCCAAAGAGACCACATTATGCTTCTACAGGCTTGTGAGCTCTGGCGATTGCAGCAAGCTTCTTTTCCATAATAAACTAAAGAAAGCACCAACGAGGGCCATATTCAGATGGCCTAAATTCCCCTGAAGTTGTATGCTGTACCGTGGCGAAAGCCAAGTGCCTCTGAGCAGCGACTCAGCAGCCCACAGTGGGGAGGAGAGACCCAGCCATAGTCAACGGGGACAATCGAGCACAGACTGTGGTGAAATTTAAGGCATCCTAGTACTTCTCAAGACGTATTCCTCCAGCCTCTGCTTCTGCTCTATTCCTGACCCACCACTCTTAACTCTTCCCTTTCCTCTCATAAGGAAAATCAAAGCTGTTCAACAGAGGGAACCCACAGGTGATTTGACCATGACAAAAATGAAGTAATACAGACAAAGTACTACCACAGCTACCATGTGGGCCAGTAGCTGCCCCGGCCCAGCAAAACATCTTAGCTCAGTATGATGTAATATCAGATCATCAGCAGGTTAACAAAGAGAGGGAGAGGCAACATTGACGTACAGGGATCGGGCATTAGTTATTCTAGTTATTCCCACATACCAGGGCACTTCTTAAAGGCCACGCGCTTTGCTGGAGCACTTTCACTGGAGATACGCCTCTCGCAACGTACAGGGAAGGTCTGGGCACGTGCTGAGGGTAAGGTGCAGGATAAACTGCTTCGGAGAGGGTAAGGAAATGACGGGATGGTAATACGGGGAACACGCGCAATCTGCAACATTTCAAATATTTCATCAATATGTGCACCAACCACACACCCATCCTGCCTTCAAGGGGAGGGAGGGCCTAACAGGCTCAAGCATTTTATTGTTCCTTCTCCCACGCAGGCTGCGCTGACCTCAAAAGTTATCAGTCACTGGATCCCTATAAATCAGCCTTACAAAGCCTGGCCGATTCCTTTCTGTCTTTACAGACAATTTAACTTCCATGTCAGTGCCTTGGGGACACAACTCCCCAAGCCTGAAGAGACAGATCGCCCAAGGTTGAGAAACCTGGGGGAAAGCTGACACGCTAAGTGTCAATGGGTAATTTCACTACTTTTTCATTAACAGCTTATGAAGTTTTAAATTAAAAGCCAGACAGTAATAGGCATTATTTAGGATACATGATTAATATTTCTTGAGCTGAATTAAGAGTTAACTCAGGAAGTCAAGAGGATGAAGCTAGGATTTTGTGCCGATTCGGTTGAGGTTTGCACTTTTTTGTCATTTGGGTTTGTTTTTTCTTTTAAAACAGCTGCAATAAAAACTTCGTGACATTTAGGACAATTCTCTTGATTCATCTACAGATGTGACCCAGAAGCAAAGCTCCCACAGGCAGATTAATTCAGGACAGGATGGAACATGTGGAAGGATTTTTAATAACCCTCAGGCCTTATATAAGCCCTACTCTTTAGATTTAGCAGTAAATAAGGCATGTATGTAAGCATTTCTTTATCTGCTTTGTTTACTGTAAACGCATAGTCTACTGCTCCAGACCAGACCAGAGTTCCTCTTTTTCAAATTTGGGATGGGAGACTTGCAAACGTAGAGTTCTTTTCCTCATCCAGCATGACTTACAGAACCACGTCACGTATGTCTAGAGAAGCAAGAGTTAAGTCCCTCACCGCAGCACCCTGCCGCTCCTGATCCCAACCCCTGCCACTTGAGGGAAGAGTTGGCGCAAGTTAAGGAGAACTGGGTAGTTCCCTTCTTGGCTAGAACACAACAAGGATGGTCCACAGCACATGAGACAGTCTTGAGATCACCTTAATTCTGTCATGGTAGCATTTGCAGACCTCAAAAAGGAGCTCCAGAAGTCAATCACTGCCCTCAGCCTATGGGGTTTGACTTGCAAAAATCTTCCACAAGGCTTCTGCAAGTGACAGAAAGCACTTTTTAATAAATGTGCTAGACTAGCCCTCAGGATAGCTGTTATGCTACAGGGTGAGCTACACTAGACAAGTGTAAACTGGTAACAAAATAATGAAAAAAATATCTGAAAGCTCCTCCAATAAGTAGAACCCCTCCGTTTGGATTCAGTCCTGCCAGTGTCGGGAATCTGAACTTTGCTGAAAATCACTCTCAGCAGTGGATTCAGAACACTACCAACCTTTAACATACAGTAGGAAATTGCTACTTAAAAACACCTGCCAAGTTTCAATTATGATTTAAAGACAGCAAACATAACAACAACAACAAAAAAAAAAGACTTGGAAACTGACTCTCATGATGACTATACTGTTTTTCATAGTTTTCTAATAGGTCTGTTATTAATTGTATACAAACAAGCTGACTTACTGACTATAGTAGTTATTGTTGCTAAAGGGCAAAAACTTGAACTATGCATAAGAAAAAACCCATCCTTATTTACCAGAATAATAATTTCATCCTGATTTATGTAAAGCTGCTTCTGGTGGAAATAGGTATTCAAATCAAAATTCTGAATGTCTCAAAGATAAAAGTAACTTTCTTCCTACAAAAGCAGTAGGGATAGTAGTACACACTGAATCTGTAATGGAGATGTTATTAGATAACGAGTGGAAAGAGGTCACCATTCAGGTGTCCAACAGAGCATTTACTGCATCTTAGAGAAGCCTTTGAAAGCCTGCCCTGTAAGCTCAGAAGACCAGACACATGCAAATCGACTACGTCTAATTGCTGAGGACACTGTGTCTGTTCTTCCAGGGTTTGGTTTAGTTTTGTTTCAAGTGCTCTGAAAAGCTCCACTGGTCTCTCTGGTTCAGTTCTTAGCAGAAGTACGAGCAGGCAGGTAACAGTTAAGTCTGTTCATGAAAGGAATGATGTGGATAGGCAACTCATACAAAACTCATCTCCAAAGATGCTAAAAAGCCCCCAGAAAAGCTACACAGCCCAGCAAGACACCCTTACACCCCAGATCTTGATTTTGTCTAGTAGAAGCAAAAATTCTGTGTACAGGACGGAGGGGAGTGCAACCTTGCAGATAAAAATATCTATGTTCCCTGAACTTTTTTCTTCTCCCTGAAACTAAACAGACCCCCATAAAATACCCAAGAAAAAGAGTGGCTTGAAGTACAGGGGGAAATGCTGGCAGGATGCAAACATTCCAGGATAGCAATATTTACCACGACAAAAAATTTAAAACACTCAACACAGCTAGAAGTTTCTTAGGCGAGAGTACTGACTTTATCTTGTAACGTAACCTACCACAGAGAGAAATGAGGCTCAGTCATTACTTTCCTTGCACCAACAGCATTACAGCGACTGTGTGAGTACTAGGAACCCATCAAATGCATTTGTGCTTAAAAGTCTAGTGTCTGGAAAACAAAAGGCAAGGAGTGATGAAGTGGTCTGTGTCTGGGGATCCCAAGAGATCTCCCTCTGGGGAAATAAGCAAATTTCCCACAATAACGGATTTCCCCAGAGCTGGGAACATGCTTGTCGCATGATTTCTAGCTGCGATACAGGAGCAGCCGTGTGCTGGTGACGTGCCGCCTGTGCCGAGGGCTGAGCAGGCGAAGGCTGTGCCCACAGACGGCTGCTGTGGGGTCGGGACGGCTTCACTCCCACCCGCGCCTACCGGACTGCAGTTCCATCTGCTCCACACCTCCGTCCGCAGCCCTGCTATGCCATGCCTCTTCAGACCCTCGCTGAAGTCAGAGCTGACAGCATTACCCTGCTAATCCTTCAGAGAAATGGATTGTAAAAGGGGCAGCTGACGGCACCCAGATCTAGAACAATAAATTAAAATTTAAAAAGTAACAAAAAGCCCCCAGGCATTTACTGTAGTATTCATCTTTGTGAAACTGTCCAGATAGGTGGAGCCAAGAAAAATAGAGCAGAGTCCACAAATAAGACTGTATTGTAATTTACTTGTAATAAAATTAAGAGGGGAAAAAAAAAGAAAAAAAGGCCACACGAACCAAATCAAAGCACACTGATATTGCAGTCACTGCTTTCATCCCTTCAAGGAATGCTCTGGCTAGAACAGCCTGCAGAAATGATTCTATTCCTTCCCCTGCCCTCCAACATAACCTCTACTACCTGCAGAGAATCGGCACCAAAGCAACACCCTTTAAGGCTTCAGTCTTATCGGTTTAAATTGAAGTAAATTCAGTAATTTAAGAGACCACTTCTTCAGACAGACCGATTTGAAGTTGTTGGAAAGAGAAAAAGAAAGGAGATCTAGTTGCTCCTTGACCATTACGTTCCTTCTCCTTCAGCCACAGTGCCTAAAAAATAATCTATTACTGTACCAGAGAAGTTACATACAAATAAAAGTGGACGTTTCACTGCAGTGTTCCATGATACAAGTGCAGCGTATAATTATTTTGAAAGGAAAACTCCTTTCTAGGACTTCTTTAATTAGGTTGCCCTTTCTCGCATCTCTATCATATAAACTTACTTCTCTCTCCCCCAGTGAAGCACGTCTCTCTATTTCTGCATTGTCATTCTCAAGGCAGACACCTGGACGGCTGCAGAAGGAGATTTTAATCTTCAGTAGCGCAAACTGACTGCCTTGCTTCCCCAGGATGACAAGTGTTTCTTTACCATTTTTCTCCTCCAGACTGTTAACAGACTCTAGTACACAGATTATTCAATCACCAGCAGCAAAGTAAATGTCTAAAATGGGCAGAAAAGCCCAAGACAAAACACTGGAAACAGAGAACAGCTCTTCTAAGGCTGAGATATGAAACTGTAAACACTGTGCATATTCCGAGGAAATTTACTTTTACTCCCTTCAACACGGGCAAATAACTAGTTAAATTCAAATCCAGACCTAAACATCATGAGACAAGAACCCTGGGAAGGCAGAGACAAATTCAGCTACGGGTCACAAATACAAATACCAGCCTCTTAACTGAGAGAAGAAAGGTTATTAACTGAATACCAATCAACACCGATTGCATGCACTTATTTCACCTCTTTTGAACAAGTGAAAAGCCGATGGTCTTGTAACATGAATGTGAATCTGAAGGGAAAAGAAAAAGCAGCTAGCTTACAAGTCATCTTATACTTTTTCCTCCTTAAAGACATTCCCAGACTATTTCAACACAGATTAAATCTAACCATGGAAAACAGGATCCGCAGAGCTTGAAAATAAATAAATTATTTGGGAGGAGGGGTGGGAAAGGAAGAGGAAAAAAATCCTTACCAACTGACTGGCCTTACTGTGCGCTTTTCCAGGAGACCAAGAATTGCTTCTGATGCAGCAGCATTCAGCCCTGGAGAAGTCAGAGAGAGCAAAAAGGGAGGGGAGGTACCAGGAGGGAAGGGAGGGGAG
Source organism: Egretta garzetta (assembly GCF_000687185.1). Taxonomy (NCBI): domain Eukaryota; kingdom Metazoa; phylum Chordata; class Aves; order Pelecaniformes; family Ardeidae; genus Egretta; species Egretta garzetta. The sequence goes on from NW_009258554.1 coordinate 636,047, forward strand.
AGGAGGAGAAGGGAGGGCAGAGGAGGAAAGGGGAGGGGACAGCATGTACACTGCATGTCAGTTTGTTGAGCCCTAACATTGCTTTCGGGAAAGAGAAGAATGAAGCTACCGCTAAATCAGGCTGGGAATTGGTTTGCGATGGTTCAGGATGATAAGGGAACGAGATCGTAGTGTGACCATTCGGGCTCAAACCAGAAAGTCAGGAGGAAGAAATGTGTCTATTCAGAGAACCTGGAATGCCAAACATGCTTTTTGCTCCAAAAGGACAGCTCATACTAAAAGTCAAGCAGGGTAAATGCAAGAGCTGCAGCCAAACCTGTCACTGCAATTAGTGAATGAGGGAGGCTGTCCAGAAGGAAGCAAGATTTCCTTGCTTTCCTACAGTCCTCCAAACTCAACTGGCATCCACCTGCAAATCTCACAGATTGTAAACTACCTGGAGTCGTCCTTTCATCTCTTCATTCATGTTTATGTTGCCAGCTGCATCCAAACACAATATGCAGTGCACTGCAGACATTCCTACTTGGAAGACTTTCACCCTAAAGCAGTAAAACATACCAAGGGGCACAGCATACACAACAGCCAGAGTGATAGTATCAAAATACTGTATGCACTTGAACATAAAAATACGCCAGCCATTCTCTCACCAACCAACCATTACATCCCAGACCCACCCTACCATGAAAAGTTAGCTGAATTACAATTTTAGTCCCTGAAGGGAAAATGGGAGGGGAACACTCATTGTTTCAACACATCATCTCACCACCAGTATCTCTGCAGGAGTGGGATGAAAAAATCAAAAAGTGACTTCTCATCTCAGAGGCTCTACCTCTAGTATTCCAAATTTCCCATTCCTCACAAGCCCTTCCGATTTCTTGACATTTACTGCATGGCTATCCAGTTTAACAACCTTTATTCCCTTCAACTAGCAATTTTGCCTCTAGTTAACTGTTGTTCACCATCCTCAGTCAGATGCTTTCCTGGACCTACAAGCCTCCCAAGCCCACAAAACAACCTGAAGTCTTGCACACATGCAGAACCTTGGGAACACTTCCAGCCGCATCCTGGCTGCACAGCATGACGCAGCAAGTGGTCCCGCTGGATGACACAGCTCTGTAAAATTCTGACTGCACAGATCCACAGTGGGGCATAGGAAGGGCTCAGCTGACCCCTTACCTTCAACTGGCTACTTCCCTCCTAGCAAAGGTTGACTTCAGTCCAAAAATTGAGGAAGATCCCAAATCATATGGTGCCAAGGAAAGAGACAGCACCAGAGACACTACAGAATTTTGCAGGTCCGTCTCTGAAAAGCCGACTCCTGTGAAGCTCTCCTCTGCTCCTGATCCATGAAAAAGCAGACAGGCTGTTCTGCTATCTTCTCAGTTTTAAGTAAGCTCTTAGCAGCTGTGGGAAAGACCTATCTTCGCAGTGCTCCGGAATAACACAAAAATCGAACCTCTTACTGTCACAGCAACATAATTCACTGGAGACTCCCAGGTTTACACATTGCCCTTATGGCTCTAGCAAAGTATTACTGACAACTTGATGCGGCACACAGAGCCCCTGTGGCAGATGCTTATCTTAAAAAATGCAAAACACTTGCGTGATGGCTAACAGCCTGCCAGGCGGCTCTTCTCTGGCCCTTCTGAGAAACAACAAACTCTCCCACCCTTACCCCACGCCCCGCTCCCCCCACTGCCATCCCCAGCACACCATCCCACAGACTCAGAACAAACCGAGAAGCATGCCACTCAGTAAAAACAAACATTTTCCTTACAGAGAAAAAAAAAAATTACAGTAAACCCATATATTCCCTTCCTCCACATAAAGCCACAAGCCCAGTGGGTCCCCAAACCCATCCCCACAGCAACTCACAAAGGGTTAGTGCAGCTACATTAATTCGGCTGGAAAGGATTTTCATCACCTTGTCTCTTTCCTCGCCTCTTCTGCTGTTTCAAAAATAGCTCTGGCTTGTTTGCTGTACCGCTTATGTCAGTCTGATTTTATGCCTGACTGGATGTATACAGACAAGCTCGTAGCCCATTAAACACCAACTACCCAGATCTGTACATACATGCACAGTCACACAAACACAAAGCACAGCCCCCTCCCTTGGAGGCCATGCTGGAAAGCTGCTTGTTTTCAGAGGCTTTGCGCAGTATTAAGTATGTTTACAGCAGGCCTCAGACAGGGGCTAGAGAACAGACCACAGCCTTTTCTGAGGTTAAAAAAAAAGCAGAAAAGCAAAACAGCACTAACATCCATCTGTTTCAAAGCTGCAAGTATGGACCTTCCCCGTGATGAAAATACTTTGAAATTTGAGTGCATTTATCAAATGACCTAAGGTCATTTAATTGTATGCTGTTAGCTTTTCTGTCCATTAAAGACAAACAATCCCTCCCGAAGGCTTTGAAAACTATTATCCACAATTGCTGGGAAGGGAAAGGTTATAAGAAGGTACAGACGTGCAGAAATTCTGGAGCAAACTACTCTAAAAACAAACTTCAGGTAAAGTCCTGAATATAAGAAGTTGTCTGAATGAAACTTTTCCTACTAGCGCTTTTTAATCACTGGGTTTTCCTGAACAGCTTTTCGTTTTAGAATAAATCAACTTGCTGGAGCCACTTCACTAATCCCAGATTAATTCCATTCAAATCTGGCATCCTTCCCAAACCAAGTAATCTAAAGCTCAGCCTCCTTTAGCACAGTTCTACCTTCAAGACCCAGCACATCAGCTGTGAGCTGCCTCTGTGATGTATTTTTAAATGAAACTTTCTCAGCATGCCATGACTCAGGAACATTGGTTACCATGAACTGAAGATTTCCACAAGGAAATACAGCACAAAGAAGTCTTGATTGCTCATTCTATCTATGTTCCTACATAGCTATAAAATCCAATACACATTAGCTATTTTATCACTTATTAAAAAAATAAATTAGCACCTACTGACATTTCTTTATGAAGTGCTCCCCTATTACTTATCTGCTAAAAAACCCTCTGAAATTTAAGAGGAAGAAAACCCATATACCATTTCCAGCAGTCACCAGAGTATGAAGATAATATTAAAAGGATGAGCCTCTCAGGCACAGTATCTTGTTACAGGTGTTTGCTTCTAAATGCAATTCTGTATGTATATTAACAGGAAAGAACATACAAACAAAAGCTCACCATATAGCAACAAATTAGCGTCTTAACACACAGTGTATGAAAACTAGTTGGTTTTTGACATTTGAGGACTTCTTCAATTCCAATGGCAACCCAACAAACCAGACACGCAAACAACTGGAACAGACTGCCTGGGGAAACTGTGGAGTCCAGTCGCATAGGTCTTTAATGTCAACATCAGAAATGAATGGTAAAAGTTAGTTCTGCCTTGGGGCTGAGAGGTGACTGCCCAAGATCCCTTTCCAACTATATAGTCCTGACCTCCTGCTTTTTTTTTTTTTTTTTGCATTTTCTGGGGCATTCCTTCTCTCATCTGCTTACTTCTAGCAACGCCTCTTAACTTTCACACCTGTTAAGACTACTATCACACTTACAAATAAGCTTTGAACAAAGTATGAAAATTAAACATTGTCTTCTTACCCATCCTCCTTGTTGAATGATATAGTCTGCAGAATAGTCTTCTAGATATGTCACCCCAAAGTTCACAAGCGCGCTCAGTGGCTCCTGGCCCCGTCTGGTTAACTCCATCAGAAACTGTTGTAGCAGAACCAAGGGTACCAAGACCTTCAAAAAACCAAGAACTGTTAATAAATACAGGAAGCATTATCAGTACTACTGTGTAAGTAAAACAGAATAATTCATACGGTCCACAAAAAAGGTCTGAATCTACAAGTCCAAAGATATCAGGGACTATAGGCTTCATTTTTGTGAAGATGCTAGGCAGAAACACAATACAATTCACTAGGAAAGAAGCACTTAATCTGATAAGCCAAACACCACAGCCTAACTTGAGCGTTTCATGGAACAGGACTGCCATGCTTTCTTAATACCCATTTTTTCCCAACATAAGATTGAGGTAAAGAAACAGGTCCAGAACTTGCTACCCCAGAAATGGAAAGAAATAAACGGTTTGAAGGGATATGCACCCAAAGTGTATTTAAACAGCAAACTCATACACATTCTTGAATAGATACACTGCACTAGACAGTCTCTTCACAAGTTCACACTTGGCTTTCAGACAGGACAGAAACAAACAACTCCTCCCAGCAGCATAACGTTACAGAGATGTCTAAAATGACAAACGCAAACCCCTCTCCCTGTTAAACTCTCCCTCCTAGCCAAATTTAACACATACAGACTTCCCTCCCTCATTTGCTACTCCCATTCCTCCTTCCAAGCCTTTTGTCTTTTACTGAATGCCCAGCCTTAACCCAACTGTGAATTGCTCTGGAAGATGCAAGACTCTGAGAACCCACCTCCTTTCTAGTATGCAGTTGTAGACACTTCCTTCTGAAATTATGTTTTTGTTTGCCTAAACAACATGCACTTGAACTTTTAAACTCTAAATTTATTCTCCTAGAGCACGCAAGTGGCCCTCTGGGCAAAGTTTATATGCAGCACTTTGCCAAGTTCAGGAAACTGGTATGAATCGAAGTCATTAGCATCTGAAAAAGCACTATTATGGTACAAGAGAAAAATGTTTGTAAACTTTACTGTACCTAGTTTGTGACAACTGCATTGCACATCTATTCACTGTACAAATAAGAATGTTGCTTCCCAGCTGCACATAGTAGAGGCCAGCTAATACTACTGCTCAGACTGAACTTCAAATGCCTCCTTCCTTTCCCAGTCTCCTCCTCCTTCAGCCTGATTTTTCTTTTCTGTAAATATCCTCCATTACTATTCCAGAAATCACACCTTAGGACGCAAAGCTGGAGGAAGACGAATAGGAAAAGTAGGATGGGTTTGAGATTTGTACTAAATCCATGGTGGAGTCACACTGAGATGGATCACTAAAAACAGATGTGGCGTTAAAAATGCCTGTAATCTGATAAATGTAAGATGTTCCAGCTGATTAACAACCAAGAGATCCAATACTGTGGCAGACAGGTTATGGTACTGTTCTTCTGAGACAAACAGTTAACACTGCCTGCAGTCACTTTACTAGGAACAAGATAGTGCTTGAATTTTAAAAGCCTCGGGGTTTTTTGAGTTTCTTGTAATTAATCTCAACTCAGAGGCAGAAGAGGTAGGTGCAGTCTTACAGTGCACAAACATAAGGAGCAGGTCAAGGTGAGGTAAGTGTCAGAAGAAGCTTCAGTTTTTTTGGATCAAAGAAAAAAAGCATGCTGTCAAGAGTAGGGATCTTTCAGAGGTTTTGGGCACACCCACATAACTCTGCAGCAGCACGAACATTGAGATCTCAAAAATATTTGACATTTACTTAAGCTGAAAGCAAGAGAAACAAAGGCAAAAAAAGGCTGCTTAGGACATGAAGGGAGCTCAAATGTTGGCATACTGAACATGATTATCGCCATCTTCCTTTGCCAACTTAAATATCTAATCCATCCATTCTTCCCAAATTTAGCAATCCCTGCAGGCCTCAGGAGCGAGGGACCAAATTCAAACTCTAATATCCAGTCCCATGCAGACCAACAAACACTGCGTGGTTTTCCTTTCCCGCTGAAATTATTGACACTTCTGTCGTTGACACCAGTAGCAGTAGGAACAGGTTTGCATGATACTGTCCCTAAGTTCATGAAAGAAATTACCTTTGCAGTACTTCCATAAAGGTTATCAACAGCTTTCTGTACATAACAGCAGCTACATGAATGGCGATGAGATTTAACTAGACCCAAGTAAAAATACGGCCTTAACAATTCAAAGCAACTGCAATTCCCTCCACCAGTATGCCTGGGAAGGAATGCCTAGGGGCTATTTATATTTTGACTGAAGAAAAACATACACAATATCAAGCACAGCATGCCAGAAAACAGTTGGCAGGAGAAAACTTCTAGGGAATCATTAAAGAAAAAAAACCACTTTACTATCAAAGATTTCTGATTAATTTTGTAAATGAAAGATTTTTGTCAATTATACTATGGCAATCCCATAGTACAATATTACAAATTTAAAGGTATGCAAAAAAAAAAAAATACTACAAAGAAAGTTCACAGACTTTGAAGAAGCTATATCCAAAGTAACTGCCACTTCTGTGTACCTTTTGGCTATTTCAACATAAAATTCATCTAACTCTTTACGCGATTACTTCTTACATTTTTGTTGTATTATTCTTTAGCGCCATTAATCAGTAAAAATGGGACAAGATGACTGCTAATCTACTTACCAGTTCAGTTGACTCTCATATCAGTATTAGTTATCCTTTTATCTGATGTACAATAGTGGGGTTATGTATTTTGGAGTATGTATATAATATTCAATTTTAAGCAAAAAGCGTAACTTTATTACATTTATTTTATTTTATTACAGAAATATAATTTGCCTTAAGTTTGAGGTGGTTTTGGTTTTGTTTTGTTTTAATGACAGCCTTGTATTTGAAATAAGGTGAAGACTCCTCCTTTTCTTTACAGAATCCAACACCACGCCTATTATTTTCACATCACAATCTCTGAGAAATACATGAAATAATTTATTTTCCTGAAATTCTTTTATAGAGAACCAGTACTGCTAATGTCTGGGGGTAAACTGTGGGATGTTAATGAAAGAACTGATGTTACTATGTATTAGTTTACCCTGCCATTCAGATTGATATTCATGTTTTAGTGACTGAAAACATTCCTTTACATCCCATGTGCTAGTCAGTTAACTGGATCTCTTCAGCAATTCAAACATACCACTGCACTCTGGAAAAGATCCACATTTTTAAATGGAAAAAAATAACAGCTATATTTAGAAGTGTCTTCTTTCTGCTCATGCTTGTATAATGAATAGGTTCTTTGAAAACTGGTGCAACTAAAAATTACACCTTCCCAATTGTAAACCAGACAGATCAAGCCTTTGTCCACATTCAACATCCAGCCAGCTAGGTAATCCAATTCCTCCCAGGAAACCATATGCCATGTTTCTCATACACACAACACCAAGGAAGATTTGCAAAGACTACTTTGAATCTGCTTTATGCCACAGAGATACGGGGCCTTTAAGTGATCAGTGTGGCGTTCCGAGTGCATCGCATTCAATACGTTAAATAGGTGGGGCTTTTATAGATACATATGTATAACAATACATGCCTACAACAGCAAAGGCTCAGAAATTTAAAGTGAGATTTTATATACTAGTTCATAGGCTACTGAAAGCAAAAAGAACATCTTCCTGTGCAAGATGCCACTATGGAGCGTAACAGATACAGCTTACATGTAACTAAAAACACATTTAATCTACTAGCTTCAATTGTTTTATTTCTGCTAGTCTGGATCAAACCACAAGCCTGGATCACACAGAATTCTGTCTGTGGGACGGTATTCCCACATTTTTAACACTTTGACATCTGCCACAGCTACTGTGCATCTTCAATTTCTGCTGCACCCAAGAAACTACAGGATATGTAAGGCCCATGAGCATGTAACAGGGATTGATTTATTATTCTGCTCAGCTAGTTGTATGTTTTCTTATTATTTAGTCATAAAAGGGAGTAAGCGTCAGTTCTCCTGATAGAGACAATTTAAATATATACCCTTCAGATTTTCACAAACTTGAGGCCAGCACAGCCTCATTTTACTGCTGTATGCCTGCTAATTAGACCTAACACTATGTCTATTTATAGCTACTTTCAAAAATTATTTTTCTAACAGCTTCTTCTTTAGAATAAAAACTAAGCTAGGTTGAGATTGGAGGAAAGATATCTCGATCTCTTCTGTTATAAAATACAATTCTGATTAAGATGATAAAGGAATTTATAAGGAAATGAAACCAACATAGATGTATTCTATTTCCTCAAAACAAGTATTATTAAAGGAACTGCTCAGCATTCTTGAAGCATCAAGCTACCACAAAAACAATACAAACAGATGCTGTACTATTCTACAAAATTTCCATTCTGGTTTGCTTGTGGACTTGCACTTTGCTTGTGCTTGTTTTGTAGCAACAAATATTACGGGTAAGCAGAGACAATGACAAAGACATCTTCTGGATGATACCCTCACTCAGAAGCTGATGGGGACCAAAATCCACTAGCCACAGGGGCTGCACGGACATAGCAGCAATGGAGGCTGAATTGTAAAACCCCAAATGTGGCTCATCCATCTCCCCAGGGCTCTGTCTTCAAGAGGTGTGTAGCAATAGCATATGGAGATGCAGTGGGCAACTGACAAGCTCCATCCACCTCTTCCCTTGCCAGCTGAGCTACAATGACTGGTTTTATGCTTGGTTTTAGTTTTCACCAACTGAAAAAGTAAAATGTGCTAGCTTAAGCCACTTTCTTGATAATCAGATTTCATGGTTGTTTAAACTAAAATCCTATGAATCACAACACAATAAACTGAAAGTGTGCTCATGCCAATTATAATTGCTGGAGGCAGGGGCTGTAACTTGGCAAGCAATATTTAATAAACCACACCCTTGGTTAGATGATCAGTTTCTGAAGTCAGCAGGGAAATCTGGTTGAGAGAAGTATTTCTGGAAAAAAAATTTCATGAGGGAAAAAGATTTCTTGTTCCATTTTAAATTTAAGGCTAAATTTTAATACTCAATTTGTGATTTAATTTAGAAATAGTTATTTCATTCTTTCATTCTTTTTCTGATGCCCACTGAACCCATCAGAGAATGACTAAGTTGATGAATTTGAATGATTAATGAAAGATTAATCTGGGAACAGTAATTCTACTCATTCTACATTAAAAGTATTGTAAGATAGTTCGTTTACAGTTTTTCATTTTGTTTTAAAAAGAAGCTTCATATCATTTGAGATAACTACTCCTGAAACCAGGTAGGAACACTATCCTTAGGTTCTCTGAACCATTTCTATATTCTGAAGATACTATCAATTTTTATTTTCATCATGTTTAGCATTTTTTGACATATGTTTTGAGCCTCAGATGGAAGCGAAGAAAAGTAGAGAAATACTATGAAAACATCTATCTTGGATTTCATTACCAAACTGCTAAAATAATAAATCACTCTTGGGAATTTAAAAACGTTTAGTGAATACTGTAAAAAAATTACGTCAAGCAACAACTCTAACTTTTCTTTCTACTATAAGAAGATTGACCTAATACTTCCATTAGATGACTTCTGTTTAATTATCTAATTAAAAACTATTTTGTCCACATCTACCATTCTGAGAGTCAAAATTATTTCACAATAAAACCAAGTTATTCTTGTTCCTCTCTGAAGCATAACTGTACCTAGTAAAAAAACACTGTGGAGATCAAATAGATGCAAGAGATATCAAAATGAAAGTCACTTATTTGGTACCTTGTTCCATCCACTGGCATGAGCAGCTGTCTCTTGTGTGCGCTCTCGATACTCTTGATATGTCACCGGCCTGCAGAAGTTAAACCAACACTGAAAGTTATAAAAGGAAACAAAAGAACATGAATAAAATTAAATTCTCAGTTTTCAGAGAACAAAATATTTTCACATGTATTACAGCAAATAATTTTCAAGAGCTAACATGTCTTGCATTTTAGGACATAAAACACCAGCACCGGACAATTGATTAAGTGAATTTCATAATAATTTGACAGTCTGAAGCTAAAATGACTTCACAGAAGTAGGTTCTCTGATATGCTACCAAAATTTCTAAGCTCTTGCATATAGTTTTTTATAATCTGAGAGTTTAAAGATAAAAAATTCCACTAAGAAATTCACTCGTGAGATAAGAGGTCAATGCAGAGTAAAATTTTTATAAACTATATAGTCTATGAATGAACACAGGCTGACTGACTGCATTAAGTTACAGCTGAAGCCTTTATTTGCAAGAAACAGCACTTCTGATTACAAAAACCCCCTTTGTAGTTCAGTAGATACCTCTATTTTAGACTCACTGCATCTCTACTTCTCTGAATTGGGATGGTGAAATTCCCCTCCTCCATACTCCTTCCTCCAAGATCATACATCATCACAGAGTCAGCAACAGTAAAGACTTTCTGCCAAGTGACAGCATAAGATGTACTGCTTCAAAAGCAGTTGTCCTAAGCCAGATCATGACAAAAGGCAAGTTCAGACTTTAGCTTAAGGGAAGTAGTGGTAACTGGTATTGGACAGAAGACTGCTTATTGAACTCCAAGAAGCTGTCATGATCTAACAGCCTGCTGTACCATAAACATACTTGTTCATATGTATATAAGAGGACAGGAAAATATAAGCAAAATAAGTACTGCCTCAAATTGCACTACTGTAGCAAGTATGGGTAAAAAACCAGAGCTAAAGCACACACCAAAATTTGGGTTTGTCATTTTAAGTGCATTCTCTTAACTTCCTTGGTACATTAGTTCCTTTAAAACGCAAATCCAAATGAATCAGTGGGATGAGAAGAGCAACAACAGCTGCAGGAAGGATATTATCAAGAGATTAAACAGTAGCTCTAGTTTGCCTTATAAAAAGGCATGCGTGTCAACACGTTTTCACAGGCATTCCAGACTTTATATGTATGGATGTACGTATGTATACAAATAAAAGAAATACTCAGAATGCAAATATTTTCCTATGGAAAACACAAGATGGCTAGAACATCAGGCTACTAACAATCAAAAACTACTTAATTTACAAAGACCTCATCTCAGGAACTCTCCAAAAAGAATCAACCTAGAGTACACCAGGTATGACCCCTCAATGTCAGTCAGCCAACTATCTACAACCTTTAAGACATTTAAACTTAAAATGCTTTTGTTTCAATTTACCATTTCAGACACATAAGGGTGTGGGTTGCAAGGCTTACTACTAATTTTCCAACTTGTCACCAGTCTGGTTTTTCAGTGTGTCGTGAGGTATTTATCAAAACCTCAGTTCTTCAGAAGATACTAAGTACAAGTTTTTAAGGCCACGTAGGGCAAATGCATGGCTTGTAAAGGCAGATAAGCTTCTGCCATTTTGGAGGAATGCACTAGCATTTCTTTTGCCACTTAAGGAGAAACTTGTACCCCACATACTCTTTTCTGTGGGTAAATAATTGTTAGTTTACACAATACCGAACTTGCTTTTTGACTCTGTAAGTGTAGAAGCAGACAGTATATATATTAGTTTCTGAAAGTTAGATGGTGAGTTGACCGAGTCTACTTTTCCCTTGGATGGAAAAAGAGACAACCATTGCCATCTGTCTGGTCAGACGTTACATGGCACTTTTGCTGTGAAATCCAGGTCAGAATCATAGCATCAAAGGGTGGTTTGAGTTAGACGGGACCTTTAAAGATCATGGGCAGAGACACCTTTCACTGCATCACATTGCGCAAAGCCCCATCATATCTGACTTTGAACAGTCAGTTTTAAATTATATTAGTCATAAAAAGTCAACCCTTTGTTGTTGACTAGGGAGCTAGTTACGGTATAAATGGGCTAGTTAAGGAATCACAGAATGGTTGAGGTTGGAAGGCACTGCTGTACAACATCCTGTCCAACCTCCCTGCTCAAGCGAGGTTTCCTACAGGAGGCTTCCCAGGCCCAAGTCCAGACGGCTTTTGAGTATCTCCAAGGACGGAGACTCCACAATCCCTCTGGACAGCCTGTGCCAGTGCTCAGTCACCCTCATAGTAAAAAGGTGTTTCCTGATGTTCAGATGGAATCAATTCCAAATTCATAATCTTCCAGAAGTCTGTCATGAAGGGTATTACCTTCATGAGGGCATGAGATGCCTCTCCAATGCATGTATGGAAGGCTTAAGCCCCATGTATCAGAAAGTTTACACTGGGCACCGATATCTAGGCTTCCAGTACCTTGTTGTTCAAACAGTTCATGAACAGCTACACAAACTCTGAAAGAGTAGTACTAGAGATTCTCAGCTTCTTTTGAGCCATATTATTTAAACCAATCCACAAAAGATAGACTCAGATAGCTATTTGCTAATGCTGCCTTCACAACTGCATTTATGTAACTGTCCCTAAAGTAGCACCTTTCAACTCCAGCTCTCTCAAATACATTTTGGAGGTCACTCAGAACAGCCAGAAGTAGTTCATGTGGATCCATTAAAATCAGCCTGGTAGTTTATAACAGAAAAACAAGCAACTACAACAATTCTACCAATTTGCAAAAGTAGCATTCATTCCAAGTACAATGTGCTATTTAAGCAATAAGCTTAAACTGGCAGGACAGCCCAGGGGCCCACATTTACTTCAGATGTGTGCCTGGGTGGTAGTCATGAAGGGAAACTCTCTCACTTATCTTGAGCCAGACTTCAGCTCTACTCTTAACTATAAGGCAAAAAAAGTTAATCTGGCTACAGCCCAGCATTTATGAAATTGGCAATGGCAACTGGCACCTGCAAGCTGCTGGTTTCACCAGCAACTCAAACTACTTGAATTAGTCCCAGATGTTCAATGATAAAAGATTAGAAAAGTTTTAGAACTTATATGACTGCAAAGAGCAAAACACCACAAAGAAGTATTAGCACGTTACAACACAAAACAAAAACCAGCCAGATAAAGGAACATTGAAAAAGAAAGAAATGCAATACAAAATGTATTCCCAACTCTAGGATTTCAGCAGCAGGCACAATGCAAAAGGAAACACCTTCCCTTTGAAAAAGCAAATGGAAACTCACTTGCTAAGCAAGCTCTGCAGTGCTTTGTGCAGATGTTCTTTCAATTCCTGGGACACTTTCTCCCCTAAGTGAGCCAGGCAGTCTTCTATTGAGCTCTCTGGATTGGCAGGACTGAACACTGGGGAAGTATGGCAGTCAAATCCTGTAGTGGTAAATGCTGAGAGAAGAAAGCATTCAAAATAAAGTAAAATAGATTCATATAAGAACATCAACAGTCTCAGATTTCTTATCCCACCAGTTCACACAGTTTACATAAGGGACAAAGAAATCACAACCCTGTAGTCAAAGCATGCTATGAACAAATTGTAGTAAAAGAAGTATGGTCCAAATATATTGTGGGAGCGGTACTTACAAGCCACAGATGACTTTGAGCTACATTTCCCCCCCAGCTTGTATTTCACAACTGCATCCTAACCAGCAAGTTAGCTGAAGATGCAACTAATCTCAATTTTAAGCTGATGCCAACCCCAGTGGAGCAGCAAGAGAGCCTCTTTTCCATGGTAAAATTTGCCCACGCATGGGCATATCTGCAGCAGTAACAGAGTATCATTTTAAAAAATAATATTTTGTTCATATAACCTTTTCCTTCTCAGTTTAAAACTTCTAAGAAAGGTCTGTATGGATGAACGTAAACAGATCTAGAGCCTCTCTACTTCAGATTTCCAATTTGCAACATACATGCAAGGCAAAGTTTGTTTCTAAATCATCTCTTGCTGGTAGTCCTACAAAAGCCACATCTATAGTCAAAGAATGTCACAAAAAATAAACCTGGTGGAAGTAAGAAATCAGATGGTTCAAGTCCACACTCCCCTGAATGTTAGCTGCTGAGGAATGATTTCACTTCTGTCATCAACTGGAGCAGCTTAAGGACTGCTTACATATCATTATTTATAGTAGCCTATTAAATGTCACTCAATTGTTTGCTTTGGCTAGACTCCACTGCTCCAAACGGTAACGTTTAACTATTTTACTTCATGTGACAATGTGTGGAAATCTTGTGGGGGAGGAGGGTAAAGAGATTCATTGCATCCAAGTCTCTTTAACTAGAGTACCTGTTACAGATTAACCACCATTATAGGGCATAGAAATTATCAACTGAAATGGAAAAATCTGAAGAGCACCTTCCAAGATTTCTTCATCAAGATGTTTTAGTTCCTCCTCGATTTCTATTTTAATCTTCTCCAAAGCCTCTTTCTCCAAAGCATGTTGTGCTATAAGCTGTTGTTGAGTCCCTAAAAGAAACCAGAGAAATTATTCAGATGTAGTATTTCAAATAAGGTAGATAATGGAACATCATACAGAAATATTAACTATAAAGAAATTCAAGGTGAAAGTTCTATTTCAGACAGCAACATAAAAAGTCTGATCCCTTAAGGGCACTTATTACAAAAGTTTTATTATATGAACAGAAACACATAAACTTCCAGGCCTATCCAAGATAAAGAGGTGCTTTAAATATGAATATATATATATAAAAAAATCAGAACTGTAAAGTCACAAGCAGAATATATAACGGCTTTAAAAACAAGCTTGTCTTAAATTTAAGACCAAAATCAAACAAAGACACATAAACAACCAGTCACTGAAACTAATACACTCATGATCAAATTACACCAAAACAAAGTGGACACAGGCATAAGCTTGATTTTTAGTAAGAAACTATAAAAATTATATTGATGCCTGCAAAATCTACAAAAATACTCAGAGCAACTATGCAATGACATCAGTGAAGAGTCCCAAAATCTATTAACTATGTATCATGTCATTGCTCACGAGGAGTCTACAGGCCACAATGAAATAATCTAAGACTGGGTTCACAAGTAAATAAGAGAGGTAAAGAACCCCAGTCAGTCAATTGTCAATTCTCATCTCCTAATCAAGTCATTTAGGAATTTGAAATGGCTGTATATCCACAGAAGTACACATGCCGTGGTCTGGGATCCCAAATACATATTCCGTGCGCTGACTCTAGCTATTTGATAACAAGAAGTTGTTTCAACCATATCATTCAGGATTACATAGACTCCAAATCACCTTAATTATTATGCTGTAGCAGAAGAGAAATAAAAAATTGTTTCAAAACAAGCCAATGTAAAACATTCAAATCTTTAAGGAACTGCCTGCTGAATGTCAACCTTTCCGATACAATGCCATATGGCAAGGTAACTACTGAAGTAACTGCTTTATGGAATGGGTACCAATGGAAAACACTAGATGTCTGGGACAGAGCTCCAGCTCAAAACTCGCTTTTAGCTGCTTTTTCTTTGGGTTTGCTAATCTTTATTTCTTCCGTCAGCTTTCAAGCATGTCTTCAAATCCCATTCTTAAAGCATAATACAAAAGCTGTTTGATTAACAGCTGTCTTATTTTCACCAAACATCACTGAATCAACAGTCAACACTGAAATTTTCTTCTTCCTTCCTTTTGATTCCTTCAAATGTCCTAGAGAGAAAATCCATCTCTCTTATACCCATACAAATATAAAAGTGAATTTTTTATCAACTTACTCCTGAAATAAATAAATAAACAAATAAAATTGACCACAAAACTTCCCTTTGCTAAGTAATCCCCCTTCCAGCCATTTCCTTCCCTGAGTTTTGGGTCAATTATCAGTCCTCATTAGCCCTGCACTCTGCTACTTTCAACAGTATCAGTGACTGGGTTACCCACAACACATTTTCTTAACTCTCTTACTTCTGAATATTCCTTAGAATTCTTTTTTGAGACTTCACGTTCTCTCATGTCCTTGATTTAAACACCATGTCCTGGCCGACCTTCTGATAACGTTGCCAATGTCCACTGTTTCTTACTCATACACCCAAATACTGATGACTCTCCAACCTGTCTCACCCTCTCTCCACCTACATCAACTGCCTACTATTCCCCCTGGGCACCTAGACATCATTCTGCTCTGCAGAGGCTCTTCACACACTTGAAGAAAATAAAAAGGAAAAGGATTTGTATTTGTAAGGCTGGTATCATCTGGCTTCATTTCTTCCTCATCACTTATATTTCACACCCAAATCTTCAGGTAAGTCCTGCAACACCCAGTGTAGCTTTCTGGCATGTCTGTTTTCATTCCTGTTTTGAAGACACTAAATCATAATTTGGTGGTCTTATGAACAGCTGTCTGTTTTCTTCGGTTCATCTCGACTTAAACCTGCTTAAACTCACTTTAAATGTTGTATCACCTTCCCCTTTCCTCCATCTTGGACAAACAATATCACTAGTTTTCATATCAGAGTGTGTGAAAACCATAAAAACAATACTAGCTAACACACACAGATGTGTAGTAAAGTACGTTGTGCATTTTCTGTATTTAAAAAAAACACTAGACAATAAGCTTGCAAGGTCTCCTACATTTGAAAAGTAAGTTAAAAATCCACAGAATCAACCCACCGAATGCGTGCTAATGCTTAAAAACTCATCGCTCAATAGATACCTGTGAGACAACATCTTTCTAAACCAATGTACAAGTCAGTGTAAAATGTTTACATTTATTTATGTGAACGGTTTAAAGGAACAACAGTTTAATTCCTTTTTACTTAACCACACAGTTAGACAGATCATCATCACTATGTTCAGAATAACTTTAGTTAGCTTCTTAAATTCCTTCTCAAACAGTTTCTCTTTGCCACTCTGAACAATAAATTCCAGAGAGGAGCAAACTGTTCCTGCTTTTGGTTAATGAACAGACACTCACTAATGCCTTGTCAGTCTTTCTAAGGTCACCTCTTTGAATGACCGAACCACTGCTTCACAGTCAAGCACAAGAAGTATATGCAAGTACAAACTCTTATTTTAACCTGTGCTTCACCCTTTATATGGAAGGGATGAGGGTATTCAGGAGAGCACCCGTTCTCACGGGACCAACATGATGATGATCACACATGACAAGCTGTCATACTTGATAATAAGTCACCCGGAAAATGGAAGGAAGAGAAATTCCATTGCTGCCAGCTTACAAAAGAGCTGTTTAGATAATCAGTGCTGCAGTCAATGGTTTCCATCTCGTAACACCCACAACTTTGCAGCAGCTGCTGATTCCAATAGCACCTGACTATTCAGTCGTGCCAAAACATCAAAAACCTGCCCCTCCCGGACCAGTGACTTGGCACCATTTATTCCCCTAATTATCAATGGACTTCAGATTTCTCCATCTCCTATATGTTGACCACTACCAACAAAAATTGCACTGCATGTTGGAGAACAGCCTGTTCCAACAGCAAAGGTCCTAACCAAGCAGTCTTTTTTTCCTTTAGACAACTTCCAAGTCAGTTTGCAAACAGGTAGAATAAACCAGTAAAAATAGCTTCTAGTAGATGAAGACATATTTTCATTGTTTAATAATACAAATGGTCACACCAGAAACGGTACTTGTAAGATCCATAAACATTGAATGCTTTCCTATGCTGAAAAAATGGGTTTGCCTATTACAGGCTTTTGGTAAATGACTCTGAAAGGCCTCTTCCCAACCTAAAGACACAACAAACCTCTGTTACACAGTCTTACATGAAGAAGATAGTGCATTCTACTTTCTATTTATGGAATAAATGTTCCCTTTTGCAGAAGTATGTTCTTGTTAAGATTTTGGTTTTTGGGTATTTGGAGGTAACTTGCAAAGGAGGAGAAAATGTATGCTAAAAGTCCATCAAGCACCGCATCACTGATAATCAGACAGGGTTATGACTAGTAAATAAATGTAATACTTCAGTAAAACTCCACCAGTAAGGCCGTTCCAGAAGTTTAGTAAGAATACAAGACTAACCTGTTCCCCCGGTTTGATCCCAGGAGGAGGAGGAGGGATGGGAAGTCATTCATGAGAGCGAGGGAAGCCTGCACATCTGATTCTACAGTGTTTGTGGTGAACTACAGCTAACAAGAGACTACATCAACTTTACAGAGAGACTGAAATGGTGTTATGCCTTTTTAGTTCAAGTGAAGTGAATGCAGAGTGAATGAAAAAGAAAGCCACTGATGTCACAGATTGGTCCTGATATTTTTTTCTTTCATGCTTGTAATTTTAATTCACCAATATCTCTGTTTTCAAGTTCTCCCGGGTCTCTGTATTAACTTCTGTATAGTCAACATTTACTTTCAGCATGGTTTCTAGTATTCCTTTAATATCTCAGAATTCTTAAAACAATGAGAATAAGTAAGTGTCTAAAATTTCTGTAAGCACCGAGAAGTGACAAAAATATATGTGAAATCTCTTTAAAAACGTATTCATTTGTTTCCTTTAATGAAAAGTACATCTATTACCCAAGCAAACTCCAGAACACAGACTGCCATACATAAATGTGGCCCTAGATTTGTTTAGAAATGTTTAAAAGCAGCTCTTTATAAACCATAAGAAGGCTCAGTTTGAAAGAAACTAAAAAAGTCCAGAATATTAAGAATAAAAGAGATAAAACGTTGCCAACTAGCAGTCAATTTTTGGGGGGGCAGAGAGGAGGCTTAATTAAGTGGGAATTCACATTCCTGGAGGGACTACCTCTTACTTCTCCAAGTCACAGCCCAAAAACTCTCTTTCCTTGCCTCAGATCAGGAAATACCTTCCTCATTACCATGAACTGGACTGGTCTGACCTACAACATGTACCTTTTCAGCCAAAGTAGGCATGTTGTACCTTAAGAGGAAAGTTTCTAAGGTATGAGTTATTCACGTAAGCTAAAACCACCTCAAAAACTCCTTCATTTCCTACAGACCAACAGTAGGTAGTCTGAAGGGATGGAGTACAAAGAAAACCAAGATATTTGGCAACAGCCAAAGTGTCACCTGATGACAGAAAATCTTGCAACGACAGGCATCCAACCCCTGACGGTTAAAACCATATAAAAGAGGCACTACCGTTAGATTTGGGATGGCCACTAAGGAGACTAAGACGTAACAGAGTTCACTTCTAACCGAAGCAAGTGAACAAATAAATGTAAAACCCTTTTCTCTCAGTAACCCAGTTCAACACCGCTGTAAGAAATGTGCGTGGGAAACCACTAAAATGCCTCGATCACTGACTAAATACAGCACTTCATACAGTAAGTCCAAAACAGATAATAAATGATCAAAAGAACATTGTACACAATAATTGGATTAAAGTACTGTGGATAGCATGCGCCTCAGGGAATCTGTAAAACTGTCAAAACCTTGTTCACCTCTTGAGTAATCTATGCCACCATGCCACAGTGGCATTGATTATAAATCTTCCAGATGCTATGTGAGCTAAGGGATTATTCAAGATTCCTCATTCTGTCAAGGAAAACACAAAAAAACTACTTTCCTTCAGAATCTTCGTTATAGCCACAGGCTTATGGGATGGGGTCTAACTACGGGGAAGTAGATTAAAAAACAGAAATACACTAAAAGTCACTCCTTGATGAATCACAAAGGAGCATTTATAATACAAATATATTGAATCACAAAACCAAAGTTCTTTGACTCACTTAGAAAGTAAGTAGTACTAACAACTGCAGCAGACTGGAAGCTGCTATAATGAACATGAACTTCAGAGGGAAAAATGTAGAAATGTTTTCCAATACTTGATATTTATTTTCTGTGTATGAACCAGTAGTTATAGATACTACAAGAGTTCCAAAAAAATGCTAAAGCATCTCTCCACAATCTAATAAACAGATAACTGAGAGCTTCCACACTTGCACACATTTTAAATAATTGTACTCGCCCGTTGCCTCAAACCACATGAACTTACACAGATATTTTATTGCATGTGTTGTATCTGATTTATCCAAGCAACTTGTATTATTCACCTACCTGAAAAACTACCAAAAAGTAACAGAATTTACTGCTAACGGACTTTGCTTTAAATAAATTGAAGTGAGTGCTATGCAGAATCACTATTCTGCCAAAAGTGTAATAGGAATAATCTCTCAAACCATTGCCCAGCTAGGTTTGCTGGATTTTCCTCTGGACACACTGAAATCTACTATAGAATACTACTTTGAAATTAACTACAGAATACTATAGAGCTAACTATGTGTTAAAAGATTGGTTTGTCCAATAAAACTGTCTTTTATTCAAGAGCCTGGAATACTGTGGATGGTTCTCTCTTTAGTCCCTGCACTGAAGAGAAGCTATCTAAATAAAAATTTCAAAGTAGTAATCAGATGTTGATTGAGATCGGCCTTCTTTGCTTGAAGCCAGAAGCTCTTGTAATTGAAGCCATCTTCCCTGCAACAAAATCAAGACCAACCAAGAGATCCAAAAGGAAATACAGTGAGGTAATTTTCTATGTAATTTGTCTGTTTTCTCTTCGTGAAATAATATCCTTCCGAAAACCATTGGTCTTGTAAAGCATGTTAAGTCTGCAAAAAATGAGAAATTTTAAGTTGAAATCTAACAAATACCTTAAAGAGAGTTTTTGAAATAAAAAGACATACATCAGAAAAAGATCTCTCTAGTACAAAATGCTGGAAAGCAGAAGTTTGTGGGATATGACTGTAGGAGGAAAGGAAGGGAAACAGACAAAAGCATTCAATTTCTCCTACCAGTTCTAGCAGAGAGAAAATAGTACCCCTCCTGTTGGGAAAGATCACTTTTTTTGGTTGTTTTTTTGACCCATTCTCTAGTTTAACTGGAGTGTTGAAACTTCACTGAAATCTGGGGAGACTGCTGTAGAAGGAGACTAGAGGGAGGCACGGAAATACTAACCACACCTAGTGGGCCTTATTTCCCCATGTTCTGTATACATGCAATGGAAAGAGAGAAGATCCTCCAGCAGGTGATACAAGGTGGCTGTAATTAGGATCCTGCTCGAACTGCCCCCGAACTGAGCAGTCCCTCACTCTCCGATACCAAAGGAGACGAAAGAGGTTAACATTACGAGGGCAAACTAAAACTAGCCTTCCTGGATACTACCCTTATATTGTAATATGATACAGAAATCAGACAAGAGAGTAAGGACTTACTTGGATCTAAGAAAAATATATGAAGGGAAAGTACTATATACCAGAGTCAATACCTCATATGAATGAAACACATAAAATAGAAAAGTGTTCTGCAACTAAAATAGAAACAGGCAGTAGCCAAAATCACTGCTTCAGTTGCTTCCCATGAAAGTCTGTCAGAACAATAAACAAATGAAAGCAAAATAAGATTAAGTGACAGGTACTTTGTATCAGAATCCTCTCAGTTCAAAAATCAACAGCGTTCAGCCATTAGAGAGTAGAAAGACTACTGCCCAATGTTTTAAAGTACCACAAAAATCATCAATGAAAGAACTCAAGATACCGTATCAATAGTGGATGACAGTGCTTGAAAAACACACTGACAAGCACGATGTAATGTCACACTGTTATTATCATAGAATCATAGAATGTTTTATCTCTTATATGCCTTCATTACCAAAACCCAGTAGCTTCCTCCTCATGATGGGATTCTACACAACAACTATTCATTTTCAATTTACTGGCTTTCACATCTCTTTTGTTCTAACCAGGCTTCACAGACCACACTTGTTACTGTAATACCCAGCTACCTTCCAGCAGTGCATTAGGCAGTGCAGGTAATATCCATTATGGGCTGCTCCTTCTCTGGCTGTTTCCCTGGGGAGAATACAGAGCACAGAGCAGAGCGGTTTGGTACAGCAACTAGGCATCAGCCACATGCTAGACAACAAGGAGACACAGACTGTATATATAAACTATTTAATATTCAAAGAAGATGCATACAGTACTTCAAAATAAACACACGGCTGTTACCACACATACCCTGGGAGTGCAGCTGAAACGACCGTTCAGCTACAAGCAACGAGAGAATTAGGAGAAAGGATTTTTAGAAAGTAACTGTCAGACAAATGAAAGCTGTTGGAAGCATGGAAAGCAGAAAAACACCATGAAAAGTGAGTTAGGAAAGAATTAAACAAATCCCAAAGCAGAAGGATAAAGCATTTGCACTTAGCTCAGTAACAGCCTGAAGTCCATCCAAGGCATTACAAAACAAAGTGAGAAACGACATGGCAGATTAAAAGTAAGGGAAAATTATTTTACCCAGAGGCTTTTATCAGAAAGCAGTAAAAACACTGAGAGATCTAATCACAGTGAAGGATGACCAGGACAGGGTAAGTTGTGGTCCCTGCCTGGTTTGGGGAGCGAGAGTGGGGGAAATGTAAGAGAATTTCCTGTTTAGAAGGGAAAGTTTAGGGCAACAAGGATGAAAGAACAGATTTGGAAAGTATCAATGCTTTAGAGTATTTTAATAGCAAATCCAACTACAGCCTGCTGTCACCCAAGGTAACATATCTAAACAGTATCTGAAAAGTAGAGTCAACAGTTATCTTTACTCAGGACTTAAGTCCTCTTAACTGACTACAAAAATTTGATTTAAGCATTTATAGCTTCCTCTTTTATTATAAAGTTTTAATATTGCTCTTTAATTCAAGTATTTCTTAGAGGTTTCTGTAGTAAGAATCAGTTGAAAGGTTTTCCCTCAATTTGTAAATATTTCAAAGGTAACTGCAGCCAATGTATTAAAAAAAAAAGCTTTAAGACTAACAGTTTCCTTTCTGAATCTTGCGTTTACAGAACAAAGCAGACTCTCCCACATTGTAACTCTATACATGCTCAATACATTTCCAGTTATAGCCCAGTTACACCAGATAGGATATTCAAAATGAGACATTATTGCTAAAATAAACACATTTTCCCACAAAGGGTTTTATGAAACAGCATCTTGGCACTAAGGTGCCTCTCCTTTCATGGACCACAGATGCAGTCAAAGTGGAAGCAACAGACAGACCTTAAATATACTAAGATTAATTTTACAAACAATATATGATATAACCAGCATATGCTAAAGTGATAAAATAATTTCTGTCCTAACTTTGATGCTATCTTTTCTTCTCAGGAATTTCTCACTTCATGACAGGTAAGTTCAGTAAATGACAGCATATTCATTCTTAAATGCTTGTTCAAAAAAAAAAAAAAAAAAAAAAATCTGAAGACTGTCTTTTTATTTTTAAATATGCCTTTCATCAGAGTAAGTCCTGAGTCACAGGAACTAGTAGTGACTGCAATGTCATTAAGAAGTGACAAGCCACCAAAATAATCTTGACAAATAACATTGTTAAAGCACTTGCCACCACAAAATAAAGTTTTATTACCTAAGTTTATCTGAAACACAATCTGTCAAACTTCTTTTATTCTGCCTCCTATTCATTTATTTAACCTCCTATATGCGTAAACCTGTTCTGGAAGAAACATCTGACTCTATCTGACTCCTTGCAGTACTTGACTTCTTGAAATTAAATAAATAAATAGATACAGCATAGGCCAGGTTAAGGCTCACATCTCTGCACTACCACTGACTGACAACAACAGAAGCGTTAACATAACAGGGCAAAACTATTTCGCACATGAGATTGCTCAAGTCATCGCTCAGAGTTTATGCTGGTAAACACCACCTCACACCTGCTTACTTCCATGTGCCTCCCCAGAAAAGCAAGCATGGGCTCAAATTCTCAAGATGGGTCAAAAAAGATAATACATAACCCCCGCTCCTAACCTCAAGGCAGCTACTAAAACCACTTCATAAACACCAATTGGCCCTGGCATAGTTCAAATTAAAACAGCAATCTAAATACTAACAGTCTTGTTTCCATCAGCACCTCTTCCCATTATTTTAAACGAATAAAATAAGAGATTCATTATACCAAACATCAGGCTAACATTCTGCATCCATGCACAAACAGCTGGAGAACTAATTGCAAATTAGTTGCATATGTAAATATGCAGATGAATATGCAGATATTACCTTGAGTTGAAGGAGGAGGATGCTCCTGTGGCTTCTCTTGTGATAAAAGTCCCAGGTAGCTGAGAACTACGTATTTTGTTTCGTAGTGAAATCCTACAGGCACAGCAGTAGAGGACGCCATCGGGTTGGCTTGCAACGTGGCAGTGCTCTTATGGGGCACGTAGGGTTTTCTCTGGGTAACCGAGGAAGACTGTAAGGAAAGAATAAGAGTATTTTGTTTGGGTTTTTTTTTTATAAGGTTGCAATAGGTCATGAACTCATACATAACAAGGAATTACATAACAATCGCGAAGTAATATCCAGGTTTTTGCCCTGATATCCTATGCATTCATATTTTAATAAGAACAGTGCAGAGTAAAACCACCTGCCTCCCAGCCCAGCACCCTGCCTGCCTGCTGCCAGCAGCACCATTTCTCACTCCTGCTTGGCATACCTACTCTCACATCAAAGCAGACTGAACAGTTCCTCACCCTGTGTCTGCCTCCTAATGCCTCCCAACTCAACCACGCACAAAAATACACATGTATTCATGCAAAGAGGTTTTAAGGGATTCTGAAGGCTTAGTTAACTACAATTTGAGGTAAAAAGACAGCTTCTCAGGATTCTCTCTTCCCCTAAGCCTCCAGTGATTACTTTCCCAATTCTCTACTTTCTCAGATTTTCTATGATGATGCTTAAAAATTTTAATGCAGAAAAAGTGACCGCAATTGCCTCAAATTCATTTTACAGTTCCAACAGCAATGGAAAACATATGGTCAACAAAGGAAATGCCACATTCATTGTAGGGATTGGAAGAACAGATGGTTGTGTGTCCTGGATTTCTCACTCAGACATCAAGACTTACAAAACAGAAATCCACACCTAACAGCAACATCTGCCCAAAGAACTTCCCTGTTTTACTTTATTTGTTTTGTCACTCTTTTCAAACATCCAAATAAGTAGTTTTTCCAATAATGAAAAACTAAAGCAGAGAGAAAGTAAAAGCCATAAAGGACAAGGGAAAAAAAAAAAAAAAACATTTCAGAAGGCAACATGGAAGTGGGGAAAAAGCCATACAACAGACTGAAAGGAAGTTTCAGATTAATCAACATCTTTTAGCCCTTTATATTAGGAACAGTCTGGATAACTACCTCCAACACACAATCTACTTGACAAATCAACAATATTTAGGGCTTTAAGATGAACCCTCAAAATTAAGTTCTCCATCACTTCTAAGAGTCACTCCCAAACAAGTAGTAGTCCACTCTTGGCCATCAGAATGGATGTCTAACTGAAAGGCATGCAGAAAAGTTCATGCTACAGAACAGCTACTTAACAGATACTGGAGGAGCTAGACAATTTACTAGTCTGAGAGTGCAGTTACATTTAGAAAAAAATATTCTAACCAAGTTTAAAGCTCAAAAGAGTTTGAATGAGAAAAATGCTATGTACAAGGATCAGGAGTTGGAACATCTCAAGAGGGTTCCTGATTACATTGGAAATGCCTTGAAACTGAGAGAGGGAACAAGATTCCCAAACCAAAGCACAATCTGCAAATGAAGCCTCAAGATTAACAATAATAAGAAACAAAGCAAGCAAAAGAAAAGTATTGATCTGTCTAGCTATGCAAGATGTCTAGGCCAACTTCTAAAGCCCCTCCTCCCCAGAAAGGAATTCAGATTAATAGCAGTACAACTGGTTACCGAGGATAAACAGAACTACAGCTGTGCTGTGGCATGGTTACTGTGTGAGTAGGTAGCTTGGCAAAGAAAAAACTATCTGTCAAACTAAAAGCTGCAAAAGGAAAAGAGTTGGTGTAAAATTGGCTAAGCATCCTTTCGTTGATCTTTAGCAACCCTCATTTCTGAAACTCATTCAGTATTGAAAACAGGGGAGGACTCTTTCATGAAGACTATACTCTGGAAGCTCTGCCTCTTACCATGTATTTCAAAACGCCTGAAATCCTTTACCAGAAAGACTTGGTTGAGTCTTTGCTACGGCTTGAACTGAAGTAGTGATTTATATAGGAAGGAACCAATGTCAAAACTTTGAGCCAACACTCATCCCTTTTCCCTTGAAGCTGTAGTCCTACATTTGTGTTGCCTCTTCCATCCCAGAGTGCTCTACAGGCAACATATCGTGCTTCAGGAACATAAGAAATTATAGCAGAGGATAAGCACAGCTTTTGTACAATACACAGTTACCCTTCAGCCACTTCCATAAATCAACTGTCATAAAGCAGGGAGATTTGGAAAAAATAACTGCTCAGATGACTTTAGGATCCTTTAACCATAGATCTGCTCTTCAGACCGGATCCCCAGATGCCCATCACCACATCACATGTTCACATCATCAGGTGTGAAAGATGCCAATCACCAAAAAGCAAAAGCTCCACAGCACACCACAGTTCTGGTTTGTTCAGTAGAGATCCACAGTCCTGAAACCAACATGCTTCTCGCAACGCCTACACAGTGAATGGGAGCCCTTCCAGACAACCTGAACTGATCTGTCCTGAAAGAATCAGTTGGACGGATGGTCCAGAGACATCCAGACACTACACTGTGGATCAAAGAACAAGTCTGAATATGTAACAAAGATTATTCTTCAAAATATAATTCCAAATCAGTGCAGAAAATGAAAGAAAAAAACAGTTGATCAAAACAAGTATGAGACTCCGTACCAGCAGAGTGATCCACATGCAACAGTGAAGCCTAATTCACAAAAATTTCAGCATGCTTAGCTCAGCACCTCTGGAGGGAGGAGGGGAAAAAAAAAAAAAAAAAAGAAAAAAAAAAGACAGAATCAGACCACAGCTTATTTAAATAGTGGTTAATGTTTCCCTGGGAAAAGAATGAAGAAAAAAAAGCTTTGGATGAAAAAAAGTAATCACTTTGGTCAATATATTCTGAGAGGTAGTCTTGTACTGAAATGAGAAGGGAAGAACTTGAATGGAAGAAATTCCTTCAGCTTCACATACAAGAATGCCAGACTGGAAATGCACATCAGAATCACTGGTCCTTTGAGAGAAGCCCACAGCACAGCAACTGAATTACTCATTTTGAATTGTGAATGACTGTTTTTGTTTACAAAAAGAAATAGAGAAATATTGACTCAGCTACTGTAAATATCTCAGAAAAGGCCATTTTTCAGGAATGAGTGGGATTAAAAAAGGACATGCAGCTTGAGAGACCAGATCAGAGGAAGGAGAGCTTTCTACTACAGGAGCAAAATGGAAGAGGGTCCAGAAACTGTTTAAGAGAGTAAGACAAAAAGCTTGTATGGGAGATGTAATGGAGCAGAGGAAACAGGGCATTATACAGACTATGTAAGCCTCAAAACAAGGGCAAGAGGGTTACTTCTGGTGTAACAGATTCACTGCAAGAATATTGCCTCTTAAAAAGCTAGAGAGATCAAAGCTATTACCAATTACTCCCTCCAAAAAATTTCATCCTTCTCAATTCCTGCACCCTTGGGAGAATGAAAGGCTACACTTGTTGAAGCTTAGTTAGCTTGCTACTCCTCCGACCCTGCTGTCACTTGTTTCATGTGGGCTGAGCTGCTCAACCGGCCTGAGAACAGGAGTTCCAGTCAGACTGACATTTCCTCATGCAATCTGTCACATCCTAATCCACAGAAGAGTTATACGTTAGATAACGGGCAACGCAAGTCCACCAATGAATACAGTGAATATAATCCCCTAGCGATGAGGCTCTGCTACGTTTTAGTCCTTACTTGCAAAATCCTAGCGTGCATCAAGCTATGTTTACCGTGCATCATTCAAAAGACAAAATGCAACAGCTTTATCACACTGCCCATAAGAACAGTTCACCAACTGCCACCAAGACCTGCTGTGCATCTTTTCAACTGCTGCAGGTCAGAGACTCGCCTTTTGCTTTTAGAGCTGTAGCCTTATAAAGTATTTTGCTGCATGTTTATAAATAAAATCGTAGGTGATCAATATCACTACTGATTCCTAATGCACTGTTAAAACACAGGTCCAGAAGCAATAGCGCAGCCACCGACCGCCTCCTTTTTACAAATAACACCGCCAGCCATGATGGTAGTTAAGTCCCACTTGAAAACGGAGTCAGTCTAGGGCTGGATGCAGTTCCCAGCCACAGCCCAGCTTACCAAGCCCCACTTACCGGCTACAAACTTAACCATCCTAGACCACCGCTCTAGCAGAATACTTCCCGCTGCTGGGGCATTATTTCAAAGCACGCGTGGTCTCAGTCAGCAAGCATTCAGCCAAGCACGGGCAGGGAGACTTAGTGAGGCAACAAAACGGCAGCACCGGAGCTCAAATCATTTTTAGGGCAGCGTGCCGCTGGTATGGTCACAGGTTTGGGTCATCCTCCTGATACCGATCTCTGCAACAGGTATCCACCCTCAGTTCACTCTAATCTACAGCCTTACACGTCTACGGTGCTCTTTATCCAAATGTACCGCATTTCAAGGAGTTGCAGGTCTGCAAAACCACACCCCGTATCAACAAGATGGAAGATATTCAAGTGCTCTGCAACCTCACCAGAAGGCTCGTGTGGGGATTTTGAATGAGACCTGCATGTGTGGACTAGTTTAACCTTGCAGGAGTTTGTCTCTGAAAACACGTTAACAGGTAGGACTTTCCAAAGCACCCCATGGCGATCAAGTTGGAAGACAAATTCTTCAGAGTACTTTTCCAACTACGCGTGATGGTATGACTATAGAATCATAGAATGTTTTGGGTTGGAAGGGACCTTTAGAGGTCATCTGGTCCAACCCCCAGTCTATCCCTAGGGGATTCTTTTTAATAAACTGAGAACTACCAAGTTCAAACATGTCAGACCTACTGGAAATGAATCAATACTGCATCCATTATTGATCCTCTAGTGGCACGTAATGGATAGAAATACTGGAAAATATGATAGTCGTTTATCTGGGCAGCAGTGTTAGCTGACCTTAGAGGGAAATGCAACTAAGTGAGCATTCTACGCAAATGGTTAGATTTTTCTTTTAGAAAGAAAAACAAAAACTACATGAGTTAGTTACTATAAAGGTTTTCAATCCTTTCCACCTTTAAAGCCTCTTACCCAATATTAAATCATTACAAACCTAGCTTTCACAAGCAAATTCTCATTCTCTTTCTTTGTTAACCTGGCAGCTTGCACTATTCGGGTGTGAAAGCGAGCAAGAGGCCAGGCGGGTAAGGCAGAAGCCCCGCACTGGCTCTAACTTCCAACAGCGCCAGCCGAACGGCAGAGCCGGAGCAGAGGAGCGAGCCTGCGAGAGCGCAGCGTAAGCTACTCAGTTACTACGGCGATGAATGAGATATTTATATCTGGGCAGAAACGGCAAGGAGCGAAGAGCCGGGATGAGTCAGCCGGCGGGGTCCGGGCGGGAG
>NW_009258554.1:665797-666664 GCF_000687185.1 Egretta garzetta
GCGGATTCTGAGGAGGAGAACGGACGGCGGGTGGTCTCCGCGGCCCTCATCCGCTTCCCCCGGCCACCGGGGGGGGGGTAGCCGGGGCACAGCCTCGAACAGAAATCCTGGGGGCTCGCAGGGCGGCTGAGCCGGGGGGGAGCAAGCAACTCCCGGGTGTGGATCCAACCGCTCGCGTGTTACTTAGATTGTGACTGAAATAATAGTAAAGTGTCCGCAGGCCCCAAAATACGAATCGATTCCCTGCATTGTAACATAATCGCTGCATGAAAAAACGGAAGTTACATACATTATTTCTATAAATAAGCTTTTTCACCTCGGGGAAAAAAAGGCACAGTAAAAATTAATGAGACAGACGCACCGATGTGACAAACAACACATCTGACACCAGTTTGCAAGGAAGAGTTCTATTTTATTTCCCCCCCCCCCCCCCGGTAAATGTACCCACGGCATGGAACCAGAAGCTTCCTGCCAGCTAGCATAAACAAATACTGTTACAGGCTGTGCAGACTGCTGTAAACTTGCCGCGAAGAAAACAGCGGAAGCGCTAACAGAACTCCTGTAGAACCATTGGAAAATGGTTCTGGATCACAAAATGACAATGATGCTTTGAATCCCATGTATTGCTACGGTGAAACGCTGGTGCTGTGATTATAAAATAATTGGAAAAACAATCATAGAAGTACAGCCAAGCGCGAGGCTGTCCTGTCCATCCATGTCCAACACATGGAAGTGTTGGAGCGGGTCCAGAGGAGGGCGACAAAAATGATCCGAGGGCTGGAGCACCTCTCCTATGAGGACAGGCTGAGGGAGTTGGGCTTGTTCAGCCTGGAGAAGAGAAGGCTGCGGGGAGACCTGGTTGAGGCC
>NW_009258554.1:666858-667488 GCF_000687185.1 Egretta garzetta
CTGGAAACATTCAAGGCCAGGTTGGATGGGGCTCTGAGCAACCTGATCGAGTTAGCGGTGTCCCTGCTCCTACAGGGGGGTTGGGCTAGATGACCTCTAGGGGTCCCTTCCAACCCAGAACATTCTATGATCTATGTGTCATCCCCCCCCGGCCAGCCTGTTTCCCGCCTCCCTTCTCCCTTTCTCTTCATGCTCCTTAGCGCTACCCGGCACCTCAGGCGCGGGGGGAAGCAGCCGGTTTCACCTCCCTCTGCCAGGCCGAACCTGGAAGAACTGCGAGATTTCATAAATAGCATTTCACAGCTTTATGCAATCGCCAGCTGAAAGTTAACCGTGAGGTACCAAAGCACCTCTGTGACAGGGAGCCCCAAAGCGGTGCCAAAAGGAACCCGCCCCGGGGCCGTCCACGCGAGTTTCTCTCCACGTTTGATTTCTCTCTGCCACGAGCCAAACACACGACGGCCGCTCCTGGAAGCAGCTCAGCTCCGGAGTTACGAAGCGGAGCGCGCCGTTCCCACCAACCCCCTGAAGGCACTACCTACGCACGAGGCAGAGGCTGCTTCACCCCCCCCACGCAGCGCCCCTGAACTTTTACGCTGAACTCTGACGTCCAAACCTGTCGTACCCCAC
>NW_009258554.1:668121-691706 GCF_000687185.1 Egretta garzetta
GTGGCCCTGCTGCGTTAGGCGGCCGGTTCACCTTGTAGTTGTGGAACGGGGTCTCCTGCTCGGCGGGTGGAGCGGTGGTGCTCTCCCGGGAAAGCACGGGTTGGTGGAGGGGAAAGGTCTTCTCTGGGAATCTTAGTGGGAAGGAGAAGGCTCTGAAGAAGGTGAATTTTCCCCTGGTGGGATTGGTTGGCCACCCATTGGGGAGCTTTGTGGAAGCATTTTGATGACATATGATGCCAGATTATAATGAAAGGGATCGTGAGTAGCCTTTATGCTGTCTACAGTGCTTAATTGCACTTTAAGGCAGATAAATACATTGCCCTAGGTAAGTACTGTCCTTTTAGATGTTGCTCTCTAAGGACTTCCCATCTCTTTTTTTTTTCTTATAGCTATACCACATCTAATTAGCCATAACTTAGCATTTGGGTAGGCTATTCAGCATTCTCAAATGCCTTTTGCACTTTTATATCCTAAGCAGAGTAGTGCAACCCGGGCTTCTCTTGCAATGGAAACTTACAACCCTGAAGTCTGACTGCGGGCACTTCCTCCTGAGGCAGGACGCTTTGTCCTTATTGACAGTAAATGCTGCCCTTGCCTAAAAAAGCGGCTTTGAGCTGGGTTGAAAATGGCATGGCGTGTTAAAGGCTGCACGGATCCAGTCAGCACTGGTCTGTGGAGTTTCCTACGGGTGATGAGCAGATCAGCCAAGTTCCCTTTGTGCTTTGCATCGTAAGTGCTTCGTGTCTCAATTTCTCATTCAGTAAACATAGTCTCTTGGCAAGGAAGCATCATGTTGAAAGTAAAATCAGTAGGTCGTCCTTCTGCAAAAGGGGAATTGTAACAATACGTTCTCTTGCCTTTTATCCACAAAGCTTGTTTGGTTTTTCCTGCTTCTTCCATGAAGATAATAAAAATAAAGCTGACATTGGTATGGTCTTATTCAGCTGCCATGAACCTGCAACCTCCCTGTCATTGTTTCACACTCCTGAGCCTAGGGTGATCCTGTTAACCGGAAAAGAGAATGCTGCTGATGGCATGACAGTTCTGCATGTGTATAAATCTGGTATGAACTTGCCAACTGGCCCTCTGAACTCTTTAACTACTTGCCATGGCACTTTCAATAATTTTCCCTTTGAAAATCATCTCTCAGGAAGAATTTTTCCCGTCAATGGACTTGCTTGCTTTATTCTGTCAAAGGTGTTTAATAGACTGTTCTGTCTAAGCTGGCTAGTCACTTCCAGCTAAAGCCAGTCTAACATCTAGAACTTCCCATGGAAGGGATAATCACACTACTACTGATGGGAAAAGCCCTCTCTTTCTTTCTATAGGAAATACTACTACGCTAAAGTTATTAACTTCATTTAAAATTAATCTCTTATTTAAAAATACATTTTTTTTCAGTGTTATTAAAACCAATCCTCTTCATAGGCATGAAAGTCTCGCTGAAGATCTCTTTCTTTGTTTCTATGAAAAGCAAAAAAGGATTTCAGTACAACAGATTTTAAAGGAAATAATGCTGTTCAGTCTTATCAGAGTAGGGGAATTGGATACCATATCAGCTTGCTTCCATCTTCAGAAACCAAACCAAACTGGAAGAAGTGACTCAGTAATGTAAGGGTTACTACTGCTCTACAAAAGTTCTTAGTCTCCTTCAACAATAGGATATTCGTCAAAATTATTTCCTTATTTTATATGCCTCTCTTGTCCTATCCAGAATGCAGGTAGATCCAAAGCTTGGTTTAACCCTTCATCTCATCAGGCGAGCAGGGTAGGAAACTGACTCCATAGGCGGACGTGCACTTGGAATTGTTGCGAACTGGAACTAAAAGAAAAATTGCTGATTTGATTTTGAAGATGTAGATATTATTGTTCATTTCTTCCACTGCATGTGCTTAAAATCTTCCACTCATCTGTTCACTTCTGCTTTTTCATCTATAGGGGCATAGCGCTGTTCTGCACATTGGCTCAGTTTTCAAGTTGGCACCTTTCTTATCTCTTTAAAATATTTCATTTTAACATGAGATTATGTAAGTAGAATCTTTCATGCAAGTTTATTTAGATCAGATTGTCTGCAAAATGTGTCTCATCGCTAGGTGCAAGCAAAAAGTCAGTAAGTTTCTATGTTCCTCTCAAGTATATGGTCCACTCCATCTTCCCCTGGAAACAGTGATACCTGTTGAAAGTTGCAGTTTGATTGGGCACGAGTCCTTACAATCTGCCCCAAATGTGAACCTAAACTTAGGCCTGGTCACAGAACAGCATGTGATAAATAAGCAGAACTCAGGATAATTCCTTTCCTTGTCTTTAAGCTGTTTGAGGTGGTTTCAAAAAAGTTCTTCAAGTAGAATATATTAGCGCATACCAGGTTCTAAGGCAGCACGTGATACACTTGATGTGGTCTTGATCAGTTAGTGCTGCTATATGTGTCCTTCCCCAGCTCCTCCAAACTAATATGCAACTACTTTATAAAGTCCTTTTGACTTGCACTGTATAGCAGCATTTTTTATTGACCTTGTAAGTCTTTACAGAACTTATTATGTTTTTTCAAGAAAAGTTTCTCAGATTGGAACTTCTGGTCATCTAGTGTGGAAGGCCCAGGTTCATTCAAGTGCCATCTGTGCCTGATGTAGAGCAGGGAGTCTATGTTAATCTTCTATGTTTCATGTAAATGTCATAACAGACAAACTACTTTAATTTTACTGTATGAGGATTTTAAAATTTTTTTTTACTAATCCTGGGAGGAAAAAAAAAAAGTTGTTCTCACTAGTGAAGAATGAAAATACCCAACCTCACGTTTATACAAATTTACTTTTGGGTTGGGTTTTTTTTTGTATAGTTGCATATCTAAAGTACATTCTTCTAATGACAACCAGTGAGACAGTATTATATAGAATTACTTGGGGAAAAAAACCCCCAAAATTTCTTGTAATCTGTGTTAAGATGAACTGACTCTTTGACCTGTACGCTCAATTTAATTTCCTTGAAAAACATTATATGAATTAGTAAATGGATGTGGCCTACTGTGCAAATGAGGAATGTATACATACTTCTCATCAGATTCCTTTCCAACAGAAAATATTTTCTTTTCTCTCTCTTGTTACAGATCAAGCATATGATGGCTTTCATTGAGCAGGAAGCCAATGAAAAGGCTGAAGAGATAGATGCAAAGGTAAAAATGGAAGTTCAATGTCAGTAAGTGCAAAAGAAAACTGCATCTGACATCTTGTTTTGATAGCTGCAGTCAGAGCAGTCCTTGCAACACTTTGTAAAGTACAGTTTGCTTCACATTTAGTTATTACATAGCAGAAAATGATGCTACCAAATTAAGTTAGTATTTGTTAGCTTTTGACAAATCAGGTTGGAGCTATTTTTTGGTCAATGTTTTCATAGTGGTTCTTAAATATAAATTTATTCATTTGCAAGTTCATTTTTTTTTTAAGCAATGAGGATAGCTGAGTGATAATGTGAATAGACTGGATTAAGTGGAACATCTTCCCCCACCTCCTATACATAATGATGTCACTGAGGATTAAAGGAGTTCTCTGCATAATTGTGAATTCTGCTAAGGTTTGTCATAACCAGCTATTACAGGAAGTTTTAATTTTAATTTTTGTTTGACTTCCGTAGTGTGTCAGGCAGAGACATTAGCAGTAAATTAAAGCAATAATGCCAGTAATCTTGCACAGACATTCATACATGTACCAAAGTGATAAAAGATGAGAGTTAAACTGGTTGAATTATGTTGGTGAAAATTTGTTCATGTTCATAACTGTACCTAAACGCGTGTAGCCACCTGCAGATTCAAGTCTAGATGTGATTTAGTAGGTATCCTGGGGAACTAAAACATAAATTTATATTTAAGGCATGAGTTGAATTACCTGCAGAATTCTTCACTGAGGTTAAGCCACAAGAGACTGAGTTTAATATTAACCTGGTGATAGAATACAGATGTTTACTAAAGAAGGATTAATGGTGCCTTACAACCCTAACAATCTGCATTATACCAGTACTGAAATATCTTGTTGGTATTGGACTCAGCATATGTATTCCTAATAGTATTTATCTCCCTTAAACATTTAGAGCTACACAAATATTTAATCAATACTAAAGCAGGTATTTCTGATGATCTGCAAATAGAAGTCAGAAGTTGAGACTGGATTCTCGAGCATAAATAGTAAAATTTGCCATGTGTTTTCACATGCTGTCTGGCTAGGCTTTATAAAAAAGTAATAGCTATACTGTCACTCTCCTTGTGTAAGAATTGCTTAAAGTAATTGAGTTTGTGGACACTGAGGGCTAGGTAACTTGTTTTAGGTAGAATCTCTTGTAGCTGGAAAAGAGACCGATTCTACAAAACCAAATCAGACCTTGAAGCTCAGATAAAATGAGTTTTGCTTAACAGTATATAATATATAACTTCGGTAATTTTGTGCCTGAGGAATAAATACTGCAAGGAAACACATGCCAGTCAATTGATAAAATAAGCTTTATCTTAGTTAGCAACATTCTAGTTCAGCAGAACACATCCTGAACTCGTTTTGACTTGAGTACTGGTTGAAATGTTTTATTTATATGAGAACATAAATTGTATCATCCTAGCCTATCTATGAATATGCTCTGAAAGTATGGCTGTTTCATTTTGATTCTGTTTTTTTCAGCCCATGGAATCAATTTCCACTTCAGTTATTTAATTTTTACTGTAGGCAGAAGAAGAATTCAACATTGAGAAGGGTCGCCTTGTTCAGACACAGAGGCTGAAAATCATGGAGTATTATGAAAAGAAGGAGAAACAAATTGAACAGCAAAAGAAAATGTAAGTTGCTTAGGTTAGATGGCTGACTTCAGAGCATGAGCTCTCATTTTATAGCTAATTTTATACAAAACTGGTTTTCCCTGGCAAATAGCAAGTTGTAGCCAATATATTTAGTTCTAATTATGAGTTTCTAGTTTTTCTCGGGGAGAAATTATCAAAGGTGAGCTACAATAGTATACCTGCTAGTAACTGTGGTGAAAGAATCTTTCATATTTCTTTATGTAGTTAATATCTAGAACTCTACCCTGGTCTGTTACTCTGGGTCAAATGTTCATGCCAGGTTCAGTTTTGGTGGGTCTTTACTGAAGGATGGGGTTCTGCATTGTAATCATTTGTGCAGGTTCAGAAACAGATTCAAACAGGTGAACAGGCTTTGTTATCAAATGTGGCAGTGTTGTTATCTTTAAATGTAAAGTGTACAGTTAAATGTTGCAGTTCTTCTGTCAAAGTCTGATGGATTGATTCAGCTTTTTCATGCAACTTGCAGTCAGATGTCCAACCTGATGAATCAGGCAAGACTGAAGGTCCTCAAGGCAAGGGATGACCTTATTGCAGTGAGTATCTCTGTAGTAAAGACACAGAGGTTCTATTCCTACCATCTGTTATGAAATGTTCTTAACCATTCTCTAAAGAAAAATACGATTTGTGATTGAGTGACATTTGCTTCAAAGTACAAAAATTACTTTCCCAGCTGCTCTGGAAAGACGTTAAGGATTTAGTCCAGCTTCAGTGGTCTGCTTTAGCTTATTCTCACAGTTTCTATTACCTGCTCTTTTAGGGAAATACAGCTCTCTGCTAGGAACATTGCAGGCAACAGTTTTATCTATCATTTGGACAACAGCTTGTTTATTTAAAGAGCAGGAACTCTCTCTTGCATGGGTGGTAGAATTTTGAAGTTCTGTTTGCCTGAAGCAACATTCATGCATTAAATCTGGCATGGCTTAGGCAAGTAGGCTTAAAATACCACTAATTGGGCTTTTCTGTCTCCTTTAGCAGGCCCTTGTATGTGAAAAAGTTTGCTTCTTGTTCTAGCACGTGACCAGTCTGTGTGATCATTTATCAGAGCAGGCTACGTTTAGTCTTAGTTGATGCTTACTATGTTTATCTTACACCACGTGTAGTGTATTCTCATTCTGCTCATTATACAGCTTGCAGGGTTTCTGTTATCTCTTACTCCATCTCAGAAACAGTTTGAGTGTTCGTATTCTGCTAGATGGTGCTGTTGAGCTGTTGGAAAAGCTGCAACAACTGTAGAAGTAAAACATAAAAAATGGGGTAATGTTGCTGAAGTTAATGCTACCACAGAAAAGGGGAGTTAGCAGAAGAAAATCACCAGTTTATTGATTCTTTAAACCTAGTTTCAAACTTTAGATTGTATTCACAGAGAGGAGGAAGGTGGGTGGCTAAAGAGCTAACTCTGTTGTGATAGTCCGGGCTGGGTGATCTCTTCCTCATTTATCAGCTGACTCAGTCTCATGCTTCTGAGTAATGCATAACACTCTTCCTCATTTTAAAACATTTGAAGTCACCTGCTGCTAGCTCTTTCTTCCCTTGTCAGATGTTTGGCCTCTTTCATGAACGAGATGAGCGGTTCCAGAAATGCTGTGTTACTCTAGGGTGGACAGCATAATTAGCTTTGACTGTAACGTTACATTGTGATAGTCTTATATCCTAGTACCGATTGTGTTAACATGCACTCTTCTTTTAAACACTATGAGGCAGGACAGTAAAGAAAGGTTTAAACCAAATCATACAATTTCTTTATCTGAAGTAATTATGATGGTTCCGTTCTAGGAGCTGTGTTTGAATTGACTCAAATTTCTTAAAAATTCAATCTTATCTGATACTGATTTGCTGAATAAAGATAATCAAAACCAGCTACCTCAAATTAAAAATAAGCTCTTGCTTTTAAATGTTGACTTGCATTTACTTACAATTAAAAAACAGCTAACCTGAATATTGTTTGATAAAAAGATAGATTAGATTTCTTTGCTCAACCACAAAGCTGAAAAAATGAGTTACTTGGGCAACTTTATTAGTTTACATTAGGCAATGATTTACAAAGTATTTTGATTTGTCTGTCTGAATTAATATTATAAATACTATCCTTTTACTACTGAGGTCTCCCTTTTTCATGAAAAAGGAATTATTGTCAGGTTATAATGGGTTCAGATCAGGGCAGGGAGAAGGGAACTGTTTGGAAAGGATACTGTGCCATGCACAGAGATGAAGGTCTAGCTTGGATGAATACCAGCTGGAGTGTACGTTTACGTGTTGGCAGGGTGTGATAGCTATAATAGGAGTACAGAAAGTTGGTAGGCATGAAACCAAATGCCAAACAGATGGGCTCTGCTGATCTGATTTCTTCTGAATGTAGGATTTGCTGAATGAGGCCAAGCAGAGACTTGCCAAGGTGGTGAAGGATACTGCCAGGTACCAGACACTGCTGGATGGACTAGTTCTACAGGTAAATACTTAAATTGTAACAAACAGATGGTCACAGCCCAATCCACCTAGGTGTCTTTCTTCAAACATAACCCACTGGAGGCTACAATTGTATTGGAGTCTAGATCAAAAGTTGCTGGCTGATCTTTCAGTTTTAAGCATCACTTCTGCTGTATCTTTCAATCTTGGATTCTGAACGGATAAGGCTGCAGCTTATTTTGGGGTGTAAAACCTGGTATACCAAGCAGCAGTTCGATTATAAGAATAATTGCAGATGCACACATATACATTGTAGCATGCGCATTTAGGATGCATACTTTAAGCTTCTGTAGTAATTAGTTGGCTCAAAACCTATCCAAACCTGTAAGTCAATAGTTATCCACTTTTAAAATCTTTTTTGCGTTTGCAAAAGTCCTGTCTTTGACAAATTTACCGTAGTATGGCTTGTGTCTGTGACAGACTTACAAAGCAGAAATCAAAACTTTGCTTAGCTAGAATGTCATCCTCAAGCCCCAGAAATGAACTGCTAGAAATCCAGTCAGCATTGGCCAGGGTCAGTCGTGCGACCCCTAGTGCCACCTTCTGGTACGAATTGGTGCTTTTGCTATAAACTTGGAGAAGCCAGCTGCGAGCTTTCCTGTCCGCAGTTTGATGGCAGTTTTCTTAATGGTATTTCCTACCAGCTTGTGCTTCCAATTCGGTTTTGTTTCGTTGTCACACCTAGGTCTGGTATTGCTGTACATCAAACCAACCTGTGTCACTCTTGCAAGCTGTCCGCGTCTGTCTTGGCTCATTATATTTGATCCAGTGAGGGATCTGTACTCATCAGTACTCACAGTTGGACTAGATGATCGTTGTAGGTCCCTTCCAACTGGAACTAAACCTATTCTATTCCATTCTCATGTATTACTACAGGAACTGCAAGGCAGGAGTTATTAGAACAGGCATCTGAAACTACTGCATGTCTTCTCCAAGAGCTCCGTAGGAGAATGTCAGCTTGGCTGCATGCTCAGTCTACTTGATCATTGTTTGTCTGCAATCATCCTGATGTATACATGTACACTGCCTGTGCAACTCAATCCTATGATATATATGTTTAGTTGCACTTGAGTTCCAAACCTGAAGCTGACAAAGAAACACATAATCCATAGCTGTAGGCTCTTTCCCAGATATTGGTGCTGTCCTTTCAGAATGTCTGCATGAGGTGAACTTGCCAGCAAAGAACTAAATAAGGGAGGCTAATATTCTCAGGTTTTGGTTTTCAAATTGATCAGCTCCTTTCCTTTCTTGGGGTTAAATAATTCTAAGACCATTAAAATGTTGACTTTCTAATACTGTAATGGTTATCTTGTGCAGGGATTCTACCAGCTGCTTGAGCCCAGAATAGTTGTTCGGTGCAGGAAACAGGATCTCCCTATGGTTAAGGTAAGATACCTAGAATAGTTTGACAGTATCCTGCTCACAAAGGCTGGGACCTGACTGCAAATATTTGCTGCTCAGATCCCATCTGTGTGACATGAAAACAGGCTTTGCTTGTTGCACTTTTGCTGCAGATACAATGCAAGAGGACAAGTATGCTTTTCAAGTTGGGGATCATTTGCTTGCTTGGATATTACCTTGGAAACTTTAGACATTGCTACAATATTAAGAAGAATAATTGGGTTTGGCTCAAAAGCAATAGTGAAATACATTTGCTTAATTAAAAAAAAGGGGCCTCAATCCCTTCATTTTATTACTACAAATGATTGAGTGACCAAACCCAAGTGATGCACTAGCATTCGTCAATGCTAATTGGAGGTTTGTCTTGTATCCTAGACTGCTGTACAGAAGAGCATTCCCATCTACAAAAATGCCACAAAAAGGGATGTGGATGTTCACATTGACCAAGATAACTTCCTGCCAGAAGAAATGTAAGGAAAATGGGAGTCTTTGTATACAAAGCACTAACTTAATGCAACTTTTCAAGCCACAGCTCCTACTAGAACAGTGTCAAGAAATTATGTATGGAATATCCCCACAGTGTGTCTGCTGCTGTTCTAGTGGAATTTGGCACTTCTTTGTGTTAATCTGCAGTTTCCTCCAGACAAGCACTCTCTCAATCAGAAATGTCAATAAAAGCTCTGTGCGACCTACAGCCTGATTCGCAAGTAGAGAATAACTGTAGGTAGAAACTTAACTGCTGGTCTTTTAAAGAGGGAGAAGATTGTTGTAGCCATGCTTTCTATCTCAAGATGAAGCAAACTGAGCCATAAGGTGCTGCAGGATAATCACTTGATGGAGTTTGTGTCTGCTACGTCTGCAAGGCTCTGTTTCCGTATAGTACAGTAAAGAACATGGCATAAAGCTGTATATTCTGATAGTCAGCGGTCTTTATGTATGGGCCAGCAAACAAAACTTTTAGCACTCTTCATCACTTCCCAAAATCTAAAAGCTGTCTATTAATAATAAAATACAGAGTCTGAAGCTGTTTTGAAGTGACAAATTCCATAGCTCCACTTGCATATAGATCATGCTAATGAGGACCCTTGTGTGTAGCTATGGTCTCTGATAACTCCAAAGCTGCTTTGCACTGCTGCTTCACTGAATCACTTTGTGATGATTCCTATTAAGACGTGATAAAAAAAGGTTTGTTTTTTAAAAAATAAAAATCTCATCTGTGTAGCTGATTTGCCTATAAGTGCTCATTTGAGGTAATCTCTCTACCGCATTTTGATTTTGAGATGTACCATAGATTTCACGGATTATTATTTTTTCCTCTTTCTAGTGCTGGAGGTGTTGAAATATTTAACAGTGATGGTAAAATTAAGGTTTCCAATACTCTGGAAAGTCGGCTGGATCTTGTAGCCCAGCAGGTGAGTTTCTCTTAACAGCCAAGGTGAACAAGATGTAATTAACTAGTTTTGTCTTGTAATTAAATCCTAGTGTTTCCAATGTGTTAAGTGTCACAGTAGTGAGTGGGATCAGATTTCAACGTGGATGGCAAGTAAGAAGTTATTTTTGAATGGAAAGAAGCAAATTACCTACTGTTTGTGCTTTTCTACAACAAACGTGGCTTTTCCCAGAATGATGCCTTTTGAATTAAGCATGAGCATAAAAAATCTAGAAATTATCATACTGAAAGACTTATTACAACTGCACTGCAGTCAAGATGTTGAAATGCTGAGGCTAACATGAATTACTGAAGCTAGCTTGAGTACTAGAAACTTTGGCTGAGACCTATTATACCCTAGTGGGAAAAAATAGCTCTGGCATCTCTTTCTTCTGCGGTATAGGCAATCCTTTAAGTCTATAGAGTAGCCGGCAATGTGTGATCAGGTAAAGGCTTCAGAAAACTCAGATGGATTGGCTTCTTAATTTTGAAGCCTAGCCTAGCTATCACACAGTGCCTGCAATGAGGAATGTATAGCAATTGTATTGCCCAATGCATATAACTGATGTACTCTTTCTCAACAGATGATGCCAGAAATCAGAGTGGCTCTCTTTGGTGCTAATGCCAACAGGAAGTTTTTGGACTAAACCTCTATGAGAGAAGGTGGGATCTGTTCCACTGCCATACTGAAGGGGATGCAAAAGCATCTGCTAATTTAAAATCTTGAAATATAACATTACCTTGTCATCCAATATCTGTTCTTCAGTGGAATAATTTTGCATACCTGCTGTGCTTAGCCTCTCTACTTGTGGTTAGAATGCATTGCTTAAAGGATGTGAAGACATACATATTCATCCAGCAGTGACACTAGAAAATGGAGGCATTTGGGCTCTTTGCTTTCCTTGCACTGTTGAGGCTCTATAAAGACAAGTGGTCCACTTAGGGTCGCTCTCTTTGCTTTGGCCACATCTCTTTCAAGTTGTCTAATCTGTGAAGTAAATTACTGTGCTGCCGATGGGAAATCCCTTTTCAGTTAAGGTCTTCAGTCTTATAGAGGGCATGCATTCCTTCCGAGGGTTAGTAGTTTAATTCATGTTACTTGGTCAGGCATTTTTCTGTTCTGTATATGTGATTTTAAAAAAAAAAAAAAAGCCTGAGCCTGTAAGACTGTATTTATTAAAATAAAAATGCGTGTGTGTATGGAGTTCTTTGTAGCTTCTCTCTGGGGGATTGGCAGCAACCTTTGAAAAGTGGGCTTGTTCTTATAAGGACTTATACTTGAGGGCTGTGTGTAATAACTGTCCTGTGAAGCTAGAATTCAAGTGCATGGAGCACTGTCAAGCTATTTGCTTGAGTAGTGTTGGATTGTAGGCCAGCCTTTTGAATGGGACTCTAGGATGAACTTCCTAAAAAAAAAAAAAATGGGTCAGTAGTTTTGCTCCCGCAGTCTTCTTTCACGAGAGAGAACTAGAGTAACACAACTGTGCTACTTAGATAGAACAAACGCAGTCCACTTCCAGATACAGGTTTGTTGCATCTGTGCAGGAGATCCAAACCATACTCCTTTAGTAATTGTATTTCAGGACTTGAGGAGCAACAGCTGACTGTTGCAACTCTGTTGTTGGTAACTATTAAATTAAATAACAGTAACATAACTATATTCATTACCTAATCTGTTAAGGTTTACAAGTGCTTACTTCTCCTTTGCTTCTGCAGTGATAACTAATATTGTCTCCACCTTCGTACGGTGTAGGACAGAAAAAAATCTGGAGGTGACTTTCCACACTACAAGCCTCTGCCAGAATACCTGACTCTTGACGTAGTACTCAGTTCTGAAACTTGTTTCATGAAAATAAGAAACAGCTCAAATGAATTACTGCTTGAACATGTTTTGAAATCATCTTCTCTCATTCAGAAATGGTAGGAATTTTATGTTGTGCCATGAAGAATACTGGCCAAGCTGCAGCACACACTGCTTTATGCAGTGGTTTTAACCTGAGGCCTTTTCTTCTTAAGCTGAGGTGCATGCCCTCACATAAAGTGAAGATTCTAAATACTAGATAAGCCTTTTGCTGCCTCATTTCTCTAAAATGGAGATTGACTGCTAAGAAAATCCTGAATCCAAACTTATTTAATCTTTTGATTTCCTCTTGCAAAATAAGAATCTCTAGCAAGGTTGGGTTTATTTGTTTGTTTGTTTTACTGCTCCTTGCTGTTGTATTTGGGTACCAGCTCTTGTTTTCCACAGAGATGGTTATGGTATTTATTCTTTTAGTGCTTTGCTTTTTGATACATGATTCTATGACTGGGCAATAAGTGTATCTGGACTGAAGTCCTACCCTTTCTAGATTTTGGA
The DNA here is from genome assembly GCF_000687185.1 of Egretta garzetta. Lineage (NCBI taxonomy): Eukaryota > Metazoa > Chordata > Aves > Pelecaniformes > Ardeidae > Egretta > Egretta garzetta. Next base: position 680,605 of record NW_009258554.1, read on the forward strand.
TGACCATTGCAGCTTTCATTTTTGCAACTGTCAGTGATCAAGCCCCCGGACTAAGCACTGGGCTCTGGTTTTGTGACACACCTGTAGTAAAGGAAAAACCTTTACAGATGCATGCTTAACTGTGGTGTTTCTTGGTTCAAACAGTACTTTTTGGAACAGATCCGTTTCGGTCCTTTCTGATGGTTTCATCCAACTCATCGATAGGCTATTTGCCAGTGCTTTGGAAATGTAGTTGAACTTACTTGAGTCATTTTCTGTACAGCTAGGGCTAGGAACAGAAACTCTAAATGTTGAAGCAGAGTGCAGCATATGGAAATAAAATATTGAGGGGTGAGACGAGAGGAGGTTACTAGTCTTTGCTAGGTGATATGCACTATGAATATTTGTTCCAATGCTCAATAAGAAGACTGCAAACAGATTGTAAGATCATCTCTCTAGACGTGAATGGCCTGGATTTGGCCATCATAATTCAAAAGCGTAGCTTTTATGTTGTCGTAGTGCTGCTGCTTCCCTTGCAAAACTGATACAGGCAATGGTGTAATGCATGTAGGTAGTCACAGACAGAATAAGCTAAAGGTTGGGACACCGAAGAGACAGAATGGCTCTGTTGTACATCACTCCGCAGTCATGGGCCATGTTACTACGTTATCTTCAGGTAGGTTTTATTCAGTAAAAAAATTTGTGTTAGAAGTTATCAAACCCTTCTCTGATACCAATAACATAAATGTGCTTGGCCATGACAAAAAGGCATTCTTTGTACAGCATCTGATGGTCTGCTTCTTTCATTAAGGTAGCAAGACCTTCACAACTCCAGGTCTTGTGTATTTTTGAAAAGCAAAATACCAACTAACTGTGGAGCTCATAGCAGAAGATAGGAGTTGCTATTTACTAACTTTTTCCTCTTTCAGTTTTGTATCTTCTTTTGTATCTTCCTGTGCAGCAAAGAGGAAGAAATAACCACTGTCATAATTGCATACAAAAATTAGCCAGCTTGGGAATGTTTTCAGCATTAGTCACTTGGGCAGCAGTGACTCAAAGCAGGTCCTCAAGAAATGGTCCAGACGCTTCATGTATATTGCATCTGAAGCCTGAGACCAGTGGTTCAGTACGCCCTGCCCCACCACAAGCTGACTGAAGACTTTGTTTACCCAGTTTATTAGCGGAATTGCCAGCTCTCTTAGCTTGAGCCATGTCAGCTGTGACAGGAACTTCCTCCTGCACCAGCAGTTCCCTGCAAGTGCGATACAGGAAAGTGCTGATTAATCTTAACACCGGGATGACCACGTGAGAGAACTGAATTACAAAAAATGGTGTCTGCATTGCCTGCAACATCCTTGTCCTTCATCCTGGGTAATAGGGTCTGTTACCAAATTTTATTACCTTAGAGATGCAGAGAAAAATGGGAATATCCCACCCAGGTTTACCTAGTGTAGTTAGCAATCCTGTTGCATCTTCATCCAAGCTTCTTTTCAGAAGAACGCAGGTTTTTACAAGTAATTTGTGAATGAAGAGCAGCGTTTCTGGTGGATTTCAGAGTTCCTGCTGGAGTGTCGTTGCGGTACTGTTTTATTGTTTGAATCGTACTGACGATTTAAGCAAATGAAGTAGGATACACAACTTTTTTTTTCTTACTGATTTACCTGGTGACCTAGGGTGAATGAGGATATTGATCTTTATTCATCTTTTTATAAGCATGCAAATTATTCGAGCTGGGTATAGTAAACCAGCCCTAAGCCAGATCAGCACATTAAGACAAATACAGGGAACGGAGGAGGCATTAAATCAGGGTTCAGGTAAAAGAATTAGATTGTGATGGGAGAAGCAAGCACCGCAGACTAATGGGAGAGTACAGAGCTGGTTCCGTCTCGCGCTGGGAAAGGAGTTAGGGAAATAGATAATGTTGCACTTGTTCTGCACAGTTGGCAATGGAAAATTTAAGAGCGGGTTTGACACTAAGTGATCAGCAGAGGACTTAAAATGTTACTGCGCATCTGAGTCACAACCCCTTTTTTAGTACTCAGTTTTCATACTGAAAGGTATTACTATTAATCAGAGAGACGCACGCTGTATGAGTGATCCCTGGAGGTGCGCGCAAGTGTCAAGGTGAGAGAAAGACTAGAAGAAAACAACCAGAAAGTACCAGGAACTGAAGCCTCGCCTGCTGAGAGCCGCTCTTGGAGGAAAGCACGGCTGTGTTTTCCGTAGCAAGCCTCGTTAAAAGTAGGAGCGAGAATCTGGCATTTGGGTGAAAGCCCAGCTACAGGCTTTTGGGTACTCGCCGCCCAGGGAGGTCACAGATCCCGGCATGCAGCCGGGGGCGAGCTGGCAGGAGGAGGGTACCTTGCTTGTTGTGTGCCCCTGTCCTGATCTGCTGATGCTAGCAAGCAGTGGGAAATAAGTAAGAGGAGAATATGCATCTCTGTTGGAAAATAATAGAAGAAGAGCGTTAGAGAATACCTTACACAGACCAATACTGTACAACAAGGCTGGAGCCATCTCCACAGACCCACGTTCTGTGCCTAAAATAGTCTGGGAGATTAAGAGAAAATTACGCATTTATTTAATTCCAAAGAAATTGCAGTGAGTGAGGTACAGAAAAATTTGGAAATAAACGTGAACTACCCCAGAGGAAAATTCAAAGCAAAAGATTTTCCTTGGTTAGGTGAACTCTGAGACGTTATTCGGGGGAGCAGACGACTCGAGACTGCAGTAAAGCACCTTGGCAAAAGGTGCTTAGTCCCGAGCAAGAGCCCGGGCAGCCTGCAGCACAGTTTGGCTATGTTTGCCATTTGATACAGGCAGCTCAGAGAGGCAGGTGGGGGCCCCCATCCTGCTTCTCAAACATGTTTGTGGGGAACAGGCCGTGACAAGAAGATCCTTCCAGGGCTGGGAAGTTCCTGCTGCTCTCAGCCAAGGTAGTGCTGGCTGGGAAACCCCACATCTGTCTTCCTGGGCATCCCTTCCTTTCAGAGCATCCCATACTGCTTCTTTGGTTTTGCTTTAGAGAAAACAAGAAAAACATCTGTACGGGAGCATTCTCAGGTTGAGAATCATGCTGACTATGCCAAAAAGCGTCATTTCCCAGCCTACAGTACATGATGGAAATCAAAAGCTGTGGAAATCAAGACTACCACATTATTTTACGTAGTTCAAGGCTGATGTGTTGGGAGAGTCTGCATAGTGAAACAATTAAGGCTGGTCCCTCCCAGCATTTCTGAAGGCCCTTTCCCATCCTGTGTCCAGGAGTCTTTGCATGAGGTCAGCTCCTTTTTCAGACAGTCCCTGATCCACGCATCCCCTACCTAAACACCGAATGACCGCACATACCCAACCTAGCACCAGCTGCAAACCCTGGGGCTGTTCAGGATCCTGGATTTCATCCTACCATCCACCAGTGGCAGAAACACCCTTATTTTTCACATGAAGCTGTTAGAAGTCTTTTAACAGAGGGATTGGAAGATCATTGGTTTCTGAGTGGCTTTGACTTTACAGCATGAGCCTCTCGGGTCTGAAAGACTTATTGCCTCCCAAACCAGCTGTAGGGCATGCAGGAAATTCATGCTTTCCCCTCCTTCCCCTCTCCTGGCTGCCCATAGGGGTTCTTCAGCCCTGTGCATTAGCAGGGACATTTTTCCCCCCACCTGCTGGCCTTCTCCCCTTAACAGGCAGCTGCTGGTATACAGCTGCCACCCCCTGAGTTCCTACAGCTCTGCGATGCTCTCCATGGCTGCAGGGTATCAGACACGGAGGCAGCATCACGATGTCTAGCTGGACATGGCCAGGAGGTGGAGGGAACAACTGCCTTAGTTTGGCCTAGCTGGTGAACTGAACTCAAATAAGGGAGAGGGGGCACATTGAAGCATTCCTGGTATTTGGAGGGGCTTTGCAGAACTCTTCTTTCATTCACACGTGCACAGTCTCTACCTGGCTTCCTTGGGACCATTGCCTGCAGCGTGATCGTAACACCTTTCTCCTAGCGAAGGTTGCTGTTACTGGCAAAAAAAGGATGGAGGGGGGAGCCTCCCCTTCAGTCAGCAGCAAAATGCTAGAAGTTAGTCCCAAAACAAGTCTTGAGTGAGAGCACAAGAACCTGTCTAAAAATGAAATTGTGAGTATTGCCCCCCCCCCGCCATGCACACGATGTTGAGCAGTTTAAGCGAGGCTGCTCGTTCCACACTTCTGCTCTCAGCTCCAGACACTTTGCAGGAAAACGGTAGCATCACTAGCCAGGGCTGGGACAGGAGGAATTGGGTAGCTCCTTTCACCCGCTGACTGGGTGACCTCCCAGGCAGCCACCACCCATGGGGTAGGACTGCAGAGCCCTCCCTGAGGCCCACAGGGCTTCTTGTGGCCAGTGCTGCCCCACACCAAAGGGATTCATGGCACAGCACCAAGTGACAGCCTGGATGTCTCTTTGTGCCTCCCCAGTCCAAAGCAGGTCTCACCCCACCAGCCAGGATCCTGAAGCTGAATTTCCAGCAAGCAAATCCCTACCAGTGAGTCCCAGGCTCCTCTCCGAACCACCACCATCTCGACTTTCTGCAGAGGACAGCTCAGGCACGACTACACCACAGGGACATGGACACATGCGTGTACCCACTGGAGCACCAGCTGCACAGACACCTCTTTCCTGGCCACGCTGGCAGCACCTACCCCTGCACTCATGGGTCTCCACCCTGGTTCCCAAAACACACTCACTTGCACATGCTGGACCACAGCCACCCAGCAGCAGCAGTGTTTCTTGTCTCAAGGCATAAGAAGCCAAAAATTCTGCAGAGAATTCAAATAGTGTGTATCAGAAAAAGAAATCCCCTCCTGACTTCAGCTGGTGATCAGCTTTTAAGTCATGGGGCTCAAGATACCACCAGGAGGGGTTTTTTAGCACTTAGAACTGGGGTACTATTTCACACTGTTTTTAAACGCAGAGGTATTTCCTTGTTCAAGGAAAAAAAAAGAAAACATCAAGTGGCTTCTCAGATAATTCTGCAATGAGCTCCGCAGATTACTCATGTACTGGTTAAAAAGGCTTTATAATAGATATGTCTGTTGAGATCACATAATTTTTCAATGCTAGGCTGAACTTGGGTTATTAAAGCAACTATTTAATCATTTACCCTCTGGCAGTTATCCTCTTTACTTAGGTCTAAATGCTGCCCAGACGGGCAAGACTCCACACACCTTGTATGTACAGTCAGCAGCCCCACACGCTCCCTGCGTGTTCATCTACCGATCAGTGTGAATCAAAAACCCTGGAGGGGCCATAACTGTTGGAGCCACAAATGCCAGAGATGAGACACCCGAGAGACCTACACACCATCTGCGCAACACATAAAAGCATATGCAGCTGTCCCCATGGCTGTATGGGCATATTTACGTTTACTCGCTATGGCACACTCACGGCGCAAAGGCACAGATGTGATTAAAAATGCGTGTGGGCAACCTCATACAAATGCCCACTCCCCGAAAACCACGCACAGCGTTTGTGTGTGTAAAACCAGCCCGTTCCCTGTGCAGCCTTTGCTAAGCGGGTGCTGCTCCAGGGTAGCAGCAGCTCTCGCAGCCCTCATGGACTGTCCAGAGGAGAGCCACAAAGCTGGTGAGGGGTCTGGAGCACAAGTCTTATGAGGAGTGGCTGAGGGAACTGGGATTGTTCAGCCTGGAGAAGAGGAGGCTGAGGGGAGACCTTATTGCCCTCTACAACTGCCTGACAGGAGGCTGTAGCAAGGTGGGGGTCGGCCTCTTCTCCCTGGTAACGGATGATAGGACGAGGGGAAATGGCCTGAAGTTGCGCCAGGGCAGGTTTAGGTTAGACATGAGGAAAAATTTCTTCACAGAAAGGGTTGTCAGGCTCTGGAATGGGCTGCCCAGGGAGGTGGTTGAGTCCCCATCCCTGGAGGTATTTAAAAGATGGGCAGACGAGGTGCTTAGGGACATGGTTTAGTGGTGGGATGGCAGGGTTAGGTTAAAGGTTGGACTTGGTGATCTTAAAGGTCTTTTCCAACCTAGACAATTCTATGATTCTATTCTATGATTCTATGACTGCTGGAGGGATGAGGTGGTGGGAGAACAAAGCAATGGGAAATTTGGGTTGATGTCAAGGGCTCCCGCAACGTTTGGCTACCCCGTGACTACTGGTTGGGGTGGGAGAAGTCCCTGCACAGAAATGGTCCCTAGGAGAAGAAATGCTGGTGGAGCAACAAGGTCTCCTGAGATCCCAGCATCCCTGGACTTTAGGAATGGTCACACGAAGATTGTTACCTCCGAGGACGTCCATGTCCCGCCTGTGGCAATAAACCACCACTCCAGCTATGCCAATGCTGTTCTGCAGCAGGACATTCCTCAGCCTCGTACACGTTATGTCAGCAGGCACAAAGTGTTTCTTTTCATCCAACCCAAAGCATTTGTCTTTCAGTTCCACTAAGTGACCTCTTGCAAAGTCATCTGGAGTTGTAAAGTAAATTGGAGCAACCATCTGGCTTTTTTTTTTTCTGTTCCTTATTTAATGTACTGCTACCATATCTCCCTGCATCTGATCGGTTTTACTGCTCTGTACTCATCATTCCTTTTCCACCCTGTATTTTCCTTTTTCATTAAGCACCAGCTATGCACGACTGGAAGCGATGGCTGCATGCGCCGGTGGGGTAGCAGGGCTGGAGATGGCTCTCCCTTTGCTGCCAGGGCAGGCTGGCAGCGGGCTGGTGTCCATGTCCTGGGCCAGAGCCCCTCATGCTCCCTGCAGGGGCAGGGTGGCCCCCCCCCGGGGCACCCCAGGCACCACCATTGCCTCGAGCCAGCACTCACCCCTCTGTGTCCCCCTCCGGCAGCTATAGGTATAGGTTAACTATAGCTTACCAGCACGTGCTGCAGGCAGGACGATGGTGTTTTTCCAGCCCGACGGCTGGGGCGTGGGTCCCTCCTCTGGGCAGGAGGGAGCTCTGCTGCACAGCACACTGGGCACAGAGCATTTCTCTGAAACACAGGCAGAAAAAAATAAAAGCTGTGACTTTTCTGCAAGAAGAGTTGGGCAAGAGGCCGTTCAACTTAGGAATTATCCTCTGGCTCAGCTGGAGGGGAGACCTGATGCAGTGGGAAGGTGGGGAAAGTGCCTCCACGCAACTCCAAATGGTAATCCCCCATCTGCAGCACGGAGCAGGGAGGTTGGCGCTCACTTTAGCTCGGTGCCCAAGGTCCCTGTGAGACTCCTGACCCGTCACCAACCAGGTAACGGTGGGGGGAAAAGAGGAGAGAGGCAAATCCCTGGAGTGGACTGAAGCAAGGCTGCTTCATTTCTGTAAAGCAGCCTGCATGCTGCTGAGTGAGGTGCTGGCATTCGGGCATCCACCTTTGCTTTGGTTTTAACCTTTGGCTGGTGATTTAGGCCAGGGGGCTCCAAACTGTTTTGATTGTGCAGCCCTACCGATAAAAGTAAATAAATATATATTGGGGGGGCATACATCCCCCCCAATATATATGTATTTACTTATACATTATGTACATGTACTACTGTACTAACATTATGTACATTATAAAACACATACAAAAATAGAAATTAAAAAAAGGATGAGATTAAGAGGAAATTGTATTTATTAATGTACAAACAGTATATGTTCTTCCTGCACCCCACTGCTGTTTTCTTCTGCATGCACCCCACTTTGGAGCCCTCTGATGTACCAGAAAGGCTTTCCGTGCCAGTGGGCATAGCAGCCCCTGTGCTAGAGGCATGGCATTGCCTGCAGACCCTGATGCATCTCTGAGGGTCTCAGGGCTTCCCCAGAGATTGAGAAACCCCCACGGGACTATGAGGAGATGAGAGGGCTGCAGAGTTTTGCAGGGGCAAAGGCAGATGTCCGAGGGGGATTTCCCAGTCGCCATGTTGAGCTGCAACACCTCTCAGCTCCTCTCAGCCACGCAGGGTGGGGTGGGAGGTGCAGGGGTACAGCAGGGCCCCCTCCCCTTCCCCCCGGTGACAGGTCCCGTCACCTCTCGCCCCAAGAAGTGGCAAATCCCAGCAGTGGGGAAGCGGGACGGGAAACCCGCAGGGCACCCCACGCTCACCCCCACCGCCGCTGGATGCTGTTAGTGGGAGCAAAGGGTGCCTTTCCAGGGAGTGCCAAAGACGAAAGGGGGGGTTGGAAAGCAAACAAAGGAAGGGAAGGAAAATATCTTGGAGAGAAGACAGAGAGCATAAGTTATAAGTCTTTTGGGAGGTGCAGGGGGAGGTGTGTGTGTGCACACAAGGATGCAGTGAGCAGCAACTTTGATCTCCCAGGACATCTGGCATGTGGGCATCCGCCATACGTCTGCCTACAGGGCAGGCCCAGAGACATGCGTGACTGGGAGAGGGGGATGAAAACCCAAAGCAAGATGCTCGCTGTTTCCCATGCTCCGCGCACCCTCTCCTTCAAAGCAGGCAGACAGCATCAGCCCCAGAGAAAAGGCAGGCGCTGGCGGGGCCCAGCGGGCTCCCGCCCTGGCCCCCCCCCGTTCCCCCCCCCCTGCCAATGCCCTGGGGAGCTGTGGCCACAGTACAGGGGGTGTCCTGGTCTGGAAGGAGATCAGCTGAAGCAGGGTCTGGGGAAAGGAGAGCAACCTTTGGGGAGTGTGCCCTGGGTTTAATTTCAACGAGGCCTGAAAATGGGTGCTCTGAGCCTCGGTGGTGTGAAATGCCCTCTGGGATGGGCACAGGGTGCTGGGCAGGGTGGTGAGGATGGGCCATGTTTGGTGTTTTGGCAGTGACGGACCCTAAATGCCAGCAGGCCTGGGGCCAGCACCCAGGGTACAAAAATCCCCTGCGTGACAGCCCGAGCCTGAAGCCCCTGCCCCTGTTCTGCTGCATGCAGCGGTGGTCACCGGGTGGTGGGATGTCAATGATTGCTGACTCAAGTGCTTTACAAAAAAAAAAAACCCTGAGAGATTTGCTTACAAAGGAAAAGGGTTGTTTTCCCTTGCCATGTGAGCAGGGAAGGCATTCAAGCTTTACTTTACAGGCAATGTTTTTAAGTGGAAGATGACTGTCAAGTAACATCACCTGCAGCTCGGCAAATGGAGAAACCAGCCCCGCTGGGACTCGTGCCAGAATCACAAACTTTGGCAATAAGCACTGCTGGCAGGTTTCTGGGCTTTCAGGGGGCTGAATTTGGCTGCTGTTGTCCCTGCTGAGAGGAGCAGCCCTGGCCCTGCACGGCCCCCAGGCAAGGGCAGCTTCCCCTGAACTGCTGCAGCAGAGTGTGCCCCACCATGACCGCCCCACCATGCTGCCAAATCGCAGGCATCCCCATTGCATGATACCCACAGACAGTTGGCCACACACACGCACGGGATGGCAGCTAGCACGCACCCTCTCTGTGTGACGGTCGCTGCCTTCCCCTCCTCCAGACCTGACATCTGGCTTGTGGTGGGTTGGACCAGCAAAGCAAGCCTTGGCCTGACCCCTACAAAAAGGCTTTTTCAGTGGTAGGCTTCATTCCTCTCCACCTGGAGAAGCTGCCCCTGGCCCTGGCCAGGGCGTCCTCTCAAGGGGACAGACTGGTGACAGGAGGCTCAGCTCTCTCAGGGAATGCCACAGCCATACTCCATCCATAAGAGCTTCCCAGCAGCTGGAGGAAAGCAAGGAGGGGTTGGGCACCCTCAAAGCTGTCAGATCTGGAGGTCTCACCCCCAGGAACCACTGGGACCCAAGGGGCACCGGGCAGGAGGTGGGTCAGCCAGAGGAGGGGAGGTGGGGTTTGGTGGGCTGGACTGGCTCTTGGGGAGTTGGGCGCCGAGCTGGGTCTTGGGGACGTGCATGCAGACAAGGGCAGAGAAGAGGGTCAGGTTGGGTGCAAGTCAGGCAGTGGGTACACAGGTGTAAAGGGGAAAATCAGAGCGGGGGGTGGGGGGAGAGAGCTGCAGAGAAGCAACATCAGCATCCACAAGCTACAAAGTGTGATGATGACCGAGGTGTGAGAGGAGGGTGATGCCTACCAAGAGGTCTGGTTTGTCTCCTACAGACTTTCTGGGGAGCTCATGCGTGGCTCCCTCTTCCTCCTCCTAGTTCAAGGAGCTGTCTCCTGCTCCAGCACGAGGCTTTTCAGTTCAAGATGCAAAAGGTCTGCCTCTTCTCCTCCTCCCCAAGCTCAAAGGATCCTCATCAAACAAGGAACCAGGTGGCACATTTCTCCACATTGTGGTCTGCTGTGCCTGGAAATCAGCACACAGCTCCTTCCTAGAAAAAAAAAAAAAAGTACCCTGGTTCCCATGCAAGCGGTCGAGCTGGAAATGATGGGCTGGATATTGCAAGGCCATGCTAGGTGTTACACAAGGGGACAGGTGAAATACTGAAGCCCTCCCTTCTGATCCCAAAACCTAGGGCTCTCCAAGGACTTGACCAAGGTGGGGTTTGTGACAGAGTAACTTCCCAAGGGAATCTTTATCAGCAGGGAAGTGCAGTAGGATGCGTTTCCCTAGGGAAGCGGAGATCAGAGGGAAGGGAGATGGGGCAGACGGCCAAGGGAAGCGGGGCAGACTGGTATGCGCAGGCTGCATTTCCTCAGGGGAGATTCGTTTCACATGCAGGTATGTCTTCAAAGGGGACACTGGGGTGGGTGCAGGGGAACTGTGCTCACTGGGATGAATCGCCCCTCTGGGAACTTGAGTGGAGAGGGAGACGCCTACTGGAGCCGTTTCCCAGGGGATGGTTCCAGTTTGCTGCTGATTTTCCTAACGAAACATAGTGGTACAGGATCTTCCAAAAGCCCGTGCAGCCTGGAAGTGTCAGGGACCATTACAAGCCGGGGCTTTGGAGGTGGTAATTCTTCTGACATCTCCCATTTTGTCCAAGCTCCTGCTAAAAGTATGGTCCTGATGCAGCCGGCCAGCCTGCAGGGTTGGCTCTAGGCATGAGTCCTGCAAGACATCTTTCTCCACTCTGCTGATGCAGCAAATTGCGATCCAGCATCCCTCCTGGGAAAGAAAATTAAAGCAAACTCTCTCCAGCAGGATCATATTGTGTGGCAGTCTCCCTCACTGAATCCCTCATCAGGAAGCTTGAACATCAGCTGAGCCAGCAGCGAGCTGTCCCCCCCCCCCCCCCCCTTTCAACACCCAGCAGCGGCGAGGCCAGC
>NW_009258554.1:691974-692411 GCF_000687185.1 Egretta garzetta
GCCTCTTCACCAAACCTGAGGGGCAAAGCAGTGTCCTTGTGCCCCCCTGCCCCTCGTAAAGGCACACACCCCCACCACCACCCGAAGGCAGCCCCCTCCCCTGCCCCAGCGTGGGCCAGGCAAGGGGTTGATGGATTGCAATCCTCCTCTGCCATGGTCAAAACAAAGGTCATGGCCTGAGGAAATTGCAAACAACTTTTGCCCACCGGCCCCGGAAGAACGGGTGCATTCGAGACAAGGGGGTGAACTTTTTACGATCCCTCTGCCCTTGCAGCTTCTTTGGGAAGGGGATTTTAAAAAGAGCAGCGGGCAGGGAACATGTGGCCTCCTGGTGCTGGCAGAGGAGGCGGGGGCAGCCCTGAGATGCTGCTCCAGGTTCATGGCGAGCCCCTGCCCCTTCCCACCTTCTCCTGCAGCAAAGCCGCTCTGTATCCTCT
>NW_009258554.1:692500-693895 GCF_000687185.1 Egretta garzetta
CGGGGGAAGCCCTACCATGCGCAGCCAGTGTCATTTGTTATTCTATAAATATACATACAACAACACTGCACCCTCAGACTGAGCTTACGGCAGGGAGGAAGGCATTTGGGTCCGTTAGGGGGGGAGGGCTTGTGGGTCCGTCCCCCCCCGCCGGGACACAGGCTGCCCCGCTGGGTGAGCGGCTTTTCTTCACCTCCACCAACAAAAATTTCAGCTTTGGGGCCTGGAGGAGGTATAGGGGAGTCCCACCCCTCAGGAGAACCCCATCTGCTTGGAAAAGTTGCATTTTACATCTCAACGTGGGACAAAATCAAAATCTTGAAAGGATGGGTGGATATATTTATTCTAATACATATAACTAAACATTTCTGTGGATAGAAACCATTCATTTTAGCCTAAATCCGAGTCCTCCTGAGCTACCTCAAATGTCCTGTCTTTCTGTGCGAGGTGGTGTCTCCCATGCTTAAGTGTGGTGACTAATAGGAAAACTCAAGATGGGAACTTTACCTGCAGGATTCTTTATTTTAGGGAAATATACAAAACAAAACAAATAAACCCTTCCCAAAACACTGATGGGTGCCAAGGGCACTCCAGTTCTTCCCTCACTGTCAGGCACCCCCCAAAGATGGGGCTCTAGCAAAGCCTTCTTGGAGTCAGAGCTCTCCCCAGGGGCTGCCCCATGATGGGGTGAGGGGCTGCCATTTATTTCCACAGCCAAACTGGGCACTAAAGTGGTCCCCATTGAAAATGATTCATCCACCCATTCCCAGTTCAAGCCTACATGAATTAATGACCTGCTCTGAGACGGCTGGACAGAAAGCCGGAGGTGGAAAGCATCCCAGTTCTCAGGGAGAAGGAGGCTAGAAAAGAAGTCGAGAGTTTAAAACCTCAGCCTAAGAGCTCAGGAAAGCTCGCTCTTAGTAGAAGAGGGTAGCTTTGCCAATCCATGGAGGGAAGGAAGGAGAAGACACAAGAACTGTGGACAGCAGAAAGTAGGAAGAAAGGTACAGAATTAGGGGGACACGTGGCCTAGCTCGATAGCGCCTGTTACACTCACGATAGCATCTTGTCAAGGTTAGGATGTGGCATTTCCTATAGCACAGATAAGCTTTGTCTTCGCCTGGGCTGCAAGGCAGCTCTAAAAGCAGCAACTTTCCGCCCCTTCCCTGGGACTGGTTCCAATTAGCGCCGGCTCCGCTCAGCGCCAGCTTAGCCCCAGGATTAGAAATCTCCCCCTGCCAATCCCCTCTGACCCAAACGCTTCCTGGGACTGATGGAGCGACCGAATTCCTCCCCTTCCTAAATTGGACAGCTTGCTCTTGTCACCCCGAACTCTGGCCCCTGTGGTGGGAAGAGGGGGAAGGGGGATATGTGACAGAGAGCAGCCCATCGCTC
>NW_009258554.1:697551-704247 GCF_000687185.1 Egretta garzetta
GCCTCTTCACCAAACCTGAGGGGCAAAGCAGTGTCCTTGTGCCCCCCTGCCCCTCGTAAAGGCACACACCCCCACCACCACCCGAAGGCAGCCCCCTCCCCTGCCCCAGCGTGGGCCAGGCAAGGGGTTGATGGATTGCAATCCTCCTCTGCCATGGTCAAAACAAAGGTCATGGCCTGAGGAAATTGCAAACAACTTTTGCCCACCGGCCCCGGAAGAACGGGTGCATTCGAGACAAGGGGGTGAACTTTTTACGATCCCTCTGCCCTTGCAGCTTCTTTGGGAAGGGGATTTTAAAAAGAGCAGCGGGCAGGGAACATGTGGCCTCCTGGTGCTGGCAGAGGAGGCGGGGGCAGCCCTGAGATGCTGCTCCAGGTTCATGGCGAGCCCCTGCCCCTTCCCACCTTCTCCTGCAGCCAAGCCGCTCTGTATCGGCTGGGCAAGCACAGGACCCTCGGGGCTCCCCACCTGGGAGCGGCTTTTAGGGCTCTTGTTATGGTCCAGATCAAGTTTGCAGTTTTTGCTAGCACTCGGGAGACCCTAACATGCTCAGCCAGTGTCATTTGTTATACTATAAATATACATACAACAACACTGCACCCTCAGACTGAGCTTACGGCAGGGAGGAAGGCATTTGGGTCCGTTCCCACCCGCCGGGACACAGGCTGCCCCGCTGGGGGAGCGGCTTTTCTTCACCTCCACCAACAAAAATTTCAGCTTTGGGGCCTGGAGGAGGTATAGGGGAGTCCCACCCCTCAGGAGAACCCCATCTGCTTGGAAAAGTTGCATTTTACATCTCAACGTGGGACAAAATCAAAATCTTGAAATGATGGGTGGATATATTTATTCTAATACATATAACTAAACATTTCTGTGGATAGAAACCATTCATTTTAGCCTAAATCCGAGTCCTCCTGAGCTACCTCAAATGTCCTGTCTTTCTGTGCGAGGTGGTGTCTCCCATGCTTAAGTGTGGTGACTAATAGGAAAACTCAAGATGGGAACTTTACCTGCAGGATTCTTTATTTTAGGGAAATATACAAAACAAAACAAATAAACCCTTCCCAAAACACTGATGGGTGCCAAGGGCACTCCAGTTCTTCCCTCACTGTCAGGCACCCCCCAAAGATGGGGCTCTAGCAAAGCCTTCTTGGAGTCAGAGCTCTCCCCAGGGGCTGCCCCATGATGGGGTGAGGGGCTGCCATTTATTTCCACAGCCAAACTGGGCACTAAAGTGGTCCCCATTGAAAATGATTCATCCACCCATTCCCAGTTCAAGCCTACATGAATTAATGACCTGCTCTGAGACGGCTGGACAGAAAGCCGGAGGTGGAAAGCATCCCAGTTCTCAGGGAGAAGGAGGCTAGAAAAGAAGTCGAGAGTTTAAAACCTCAGCCTAAGAGCTCAGGAAAGCTCGCTCTTAGTAGAAGAGGGTAGCTTTGCCAATCCATGGAGGGAAGGAAGGAGAAGACACAAGAACTGTGGACAGCAGAAAGTAGGAAGAAAGGTACAGAATTAGGGGGACACGTGGCCTAGCTCGATAGCGCCTGTTACACTCACGATAGCATCTTGTCAAGGTTAGGATGTGGCATTTCCTATAGCACAGATAAGCTTTGTCTTCGCCTGGGCTGCAAGGCAGCTCTAAAAGCAGCAACTTTCCGCCCCTTCCCTGGGACTGGTTCCAATTAGCGCCGGCTCCGCTCAGCGCCAGCTTAGCCCCAGGATTAGAAATCTCCCCCTGCCAATCCCCTCTGACCCAAACGCTTCCTGGGACTGATGGAGCGACCGAATTCCTCCCCTTCCTAAATTGGACAGCTTGCTCTTGTCACCCCGAACTCTGGCCCCTGTGGTGGGAAGAGGGGGAAGGGGGATATGTGACAGAGAGCAGCCCATCGCTCACCCCCGGGGACAGCTTACCTTGCCCTGGCTCAGAGGAGCCAACGTCCTCCAGCAGCCTTCACAGGCCCTGGAGCTGCGGCCGTGCTGGGAAGCGCCCGCTGGGATGCTCGGCTTCACTCCCCTGGCCTGGGCAGGAGGGGTAGCTCCCACACCTGGCTGGCAGTTTTGGGGTGCTCAAGATGTCAGGGTGCAGCAGAATACATCTCAGGCTCCTCCTATAACACCCATGGGTGGGAAGGTGCCAACACGAGCTCCTGTGGGCTTCTTTGCTCATAAAACATGTAAGTACGTGGTAGGATAAGTCACTCTCAGCCCAAGCCGTGGAGGGTACAGCGAGTCCCTGAACAGCCCCAGGAGCAGGGATGTGCTGGGGGTTTACAGTCAGCTCTTGACCGATTCGTTCACTTGGGCTCTTTTGCCCATCCGATTCTATGATTCTAGGATCTTTGTAAAATGCTGGCGAACTCAGGGGATGAACTTGCTGCTTAGAGAGGAAGAAGAGCTACAAGGACAGGATGAGGCCCCTGGTTTGGCCAGCAAGTGTTGGGTCTCACGTCACACAGGTTTTGTGAACATCTTTTTGCAGAGGCAGCTTCGGTGCTGTGAGCTGGGGGAGTGCGCTGGGCTCGGGAACAGCCCCCGGCCCCGGCAAGGATCCCACAGGAAGAGCAGACGGAGCCTGTGGAGTAAGCAGGGTACTAAGCAAAGCTGTTTTGGCAGGAGGAGATGTGAGCAAGAGCATCTGTTACCTGCCACCGAGGAGACAGAGGCAGCTTTCACCAGCTACAGCTGGGGAGGAAAGGGAAGGCACATGCAGAGTGTGCCTAGGAGCCTTTGTGCCCCTGGTCTTGTGCTGTTTGTCCTCCATGCATCCTTTTGCTGGCACCAACTTTTAAGGAAAATCGCCTTGATTTTGTCCTGGCAAAAAGCTGCTGAATCAGCAAAATCGAGCAAGTTAGTTATTCAGAGACCAGCTGAGCAAGGGCCAAGTGCAAGCTGCCCTCATGCACCTACAGCATGAAACAGCATGGCCAGTTCCCAGTTTTGGTGCCAAAACCCTGGTAAGAAAGTCTTTCAAAACCTCTCTGCTGGGAGGGCTGCAACCACTGCCCCATCTCACATGGGAGATTTAATAAACAGCAAATGGCAAGTGCCATTTTGGGTCCAATACGGATTTGGACTACCGCACATGAGCTCGAAAGGCTTCCCGTTCCTCCAACAGCCCCTGAGGGCTGTCATACCCCACACTGCTTAGCATTAAAGCAGCACAAAAGGGAACCACGGAGGTTAAATTTGTGCCTCCTTCATAGCAGCATCGCACTGTGGGCTTTACTCATGGGCTCTTTTTAAAGCAAAGAGAGGTTTTGTGCAAGTTTGGGGGAATGGTCTACCTGCGACCTAAGACCATGGGGTGTTTTGGGGAGGGAGGCAGGCTTTCCAGCACACCTGGGCTGCAGAAAAACCCACAGCCCGCCAGGTACTCAGGGGCAAAGCGGTGACACCATCCCATTTCCACAACTGGATTGTTCTAAGGCAGACAGCTGTGTTTCAGAAGGGGAAACGATCCCAATTAGCTTTCCAGGTGCTCTTTTGTAAATGGCTTTCAGGTGGTACAACTGGGTCTGACTGCAGCCCAGGGCTTTGTCTCTCTGTAAAAAGCCCTCTGTGTTCCCCTCTGCCCCCACCCGCTCCCCCCTTACAAAGGAAGAGGGAGACCATCCAGCAGACAAGAAAACACACATACAGCATGGGTGATTGCTATTTTAAGAACGTACTTTATACAAAATAACCAATTCATATGGAAATAAAATCTACAGACCTCCAAGGATCAAGCTTTTAAAAAAGTTCTTTAAAAAAATTACCCAACACACAGTATTAAACTAACTATTGAGGTAACTGTCGCTCTTGGGGAACAAAGGTAATCAGCAGACCAAGACAAAATATACACAATATAAAAATAAATAGCATTCCCCTTTCCAGTATTGACCAGGAAAGTTCACACAACTTTGCAGCAGCAGGAGAGAGAAGAGGATCCCTGACACTGTGCTCTACAGGACGGGGAGGGAAGCAGGGGCGAGAGCCAGGGCTCCTGGGCACCAGGCAATGGAGAGGTGCAGGATCTGAACCCCCACTGCGGGGGAGAGGACCACTGGGGTGAGCCACTCCAGCACAAACTCCTTCCTCTGAGAAATTTGGGCTATCAAATCCAACCTTTCCTAAACAGCACGGGCAGCTGGCCAGCTCAGTTTCTAACCAAGCTGAAGATGAGTAGGACCAGCCCTGGAGCATTAAGTCCCACCAGCTAGCAAAACACCCCAGTGCAGAGCCCCACTCAAGTCAGATTCCCCCCACTGAAGGATGCAGGCAGGGGTTGTTTTCACAGCTTGGTGTGGGAGGTCTCTGCCGCAGCATCAGCTTACCCTCCCGTTGCCCTGGGACAGTGGCAATCAGTTGACAAGGGCCAGGCTTTTGCCCCCATGGCCCCTAGCTGCCCTCCCCGTCCAACAACAAAACAACCACAGCAACATAAGAACAGCCTCACCCAAAAAGAGGAAGGCCCCCGTTTTCTCCTTGTGCCCCCAACAGACAGATTACATTCTTTACAAACTTACAATAATACAAAAAAAAAAAAAAAACCAAACCCAACATCACCCACCTTCAGAAAAACGGATGTAGTGGCATAGGCTCTCCTGCTACCTCCCCTATCAATGCCAAGTCAAGCAGCAGTGGGTTGCTCTCCTCCCCCAGATGCATTAAATCAGCAGTGTACCTGCCCCTCGCTCTGTGGCACCAACATGCACCCCTCTTCCACATGCTCTGCTTCATGGGTGAGGCTCAACTTTACCAGCTTGCTCCCTTCCTGAATGCAGAGGAAGCAATCAGCTCTCCCCCGGCTACCTAAAGCAATCCAACAGTAGATAAAAATGCAGGGCCACAGAAAGCACCTTGCTTTCCACTCAAACTATGAAGCCCCCCAGCGTTTCATAGCCATCCACTCCCTGAAACAATACGGGAAGGTCAAAGTTGCACTGCTGCGTGTTATTATTGCTCAGAAAAAAAAAAAATCAGGCAGCAGTGTTCATCAATCTGTCAAGGAAGAGAGGCAACAACTTTCACGGTTGTACACAGTATATATTTTTAACCTACACTCCCTTGGAGGTAGACACCAGGATCATACATGGAGCAAATCCTTGTGCTGGCAGAAGGACAGACATCGCCATGCCAGGATGGCAAACCCCAGGGGCATGTGGGAGAAGACCAGTGAGCCACTGAGGACACCTTAATTTCATGAGGAGAGTAAATGTGTACTCCTCACCCGCTTTCTATATGCGTGTGCAGAGGAGACAGCTGGCAAGTTCAACCTTCTGCCCTTCTACTCACATGGGCAGTGAGCTTTCATCTCTGCACTTGACAGCAACCGACTGCAGCGAAGTGAGCAGAGGGAAAGAAACTTGAAAGCTAGGAAGCAAGGAGAGGGGAAGCGTTGGTGCATGACACAAGAGGGGGTCGGCAGACTTTCCAGGCTAAAAGTTGAGGCTTGAGCTCCTGTAGCTGCCTGGCTGGCTTCAGAAAAGGAGATCACTCCTCTGACATACTCCACAGTGTTTGAGTGCACTAGATGTCTATTTGCCTCTGGCTGATTTGAAGGCCAAAGGGGTCCCTAAGGGCCATCTGGTCTGACTTTGTCCACAACAAGGGAATTTTGCCCACACAGAGTCAATTCCACTTTTATTTAGAAGATATTCCAGTTATTACCCTTCTGCTAGTGAGCCAAGTGTTTCCAAATAAAAGGGGCAAAGGACAGAGGGACTTGCTAGAGGTGGTGAAAATCCCAATTAATGAGCCCTAATTAATTCTTCGGGCCCTCTTCCACTGGTGGATATAGCTCTTGCTCTCTCCTGGATGCACCGTCCTCTTTGACATCCACATTTCAAAAAGAGGAAGACCTTTGCCAAAAGAAGAAACCTAGGTCACTGCTGCAGATTAAGGAAGAAACCCCCCCCATTGATGCAAGGCCAGCAGTGTTAAAATTACAAAACACTCCACAGGCTCTCAAATACTGCATGTGAGCCGAGGCAGGAGAGCAATCAAAAAGGGTATGGCATCACGCAGCTGGCTACACCTGCACTTCAAAGGTACACTTGGACATTACTATCTAGTTTTAAATACATACAACCCTGTCCTGAATTTCCTTGCCTAGGAGTGGACTGAGCCTTGCTCGTCATCCCAAGAGCTCCTATTTGGAGACAGCTGGAAGTGGGTCTCCCTCAGCTCTTTTTCAGAGAGGGAGGTGGGTAGCGGAAAGCAAAAACCAGAACACGTAGTTCATTATGTGCTGGTTAAAAGCGTTTTCCTTCCGCATGGGCAGCAGGGGTCCTGCCAAGCCTGAATGTGCTTTACCCCCATCTGTATGTTAAACAGGTACAGATGGGGAAAGGCTGGAAGGTCAATGTTTGAGATGCTTTCTTGGTTACAATGTACACATGCTCTTGAAGCTCGTCACATGGCCTGCAGCTGCAACGCTACTTTCATAGCCTGCTATCTCAATCTCGGCCTTACAGAGAAGATACAGCACTCACACACCTGCTCTTCGACCACCAGCGCCGGACTTCAAGCGAAACAGGAATTCTGCAAGAGCAAACTTCTCTACCACCAAAGCACCGGCAGTTTTTAAGGGGTTGCTCTGATTAAGGGCAGACGCAGTTGCATGGTTGCTCTGCAGCGAGGGGAACTGGGGGCAACCACACCATCACAAATTCCCCTGTTTGTCCTCTCCAAGCCACCCCTCAGCTTGGC
>NW_009258554.1:704264-709058 GCF_000687185.1 Egretta garzetta
GTTCAGCACCTTCTCTAAAACTCCACAATGCACATGGCAACACTGTCTCCTCGGGAAAGGAAAGCAGAACAAAGCCATAGAGAGCAAAGAAACAGCCCTGGCTGAACACAGAGATGCAAAGACTGACAGAGATCAGTAGAGGGGAAAAAGGAAGGTTGTTTTCTAATTATACTTTCATTTTAACTGGAGAAGTGTTGGGGTGAGAAGCTGCAGGAGAACTGCCTCAGTCAGCAGAAAGACAGCCTCTGTGACTAGCTTTCAGATAAGACATCAAGAAGCTGATAGCTCTCCAAGACCCCGAGAAACCACACTTACAAAAATATACACAGGAGATTTCATTTTGGAAAGTCTGCATGGGAAAGGCATTTGGCAGACAAGAAAGGATCAGAAGCTCTTCCAAGAAAAGTGTCTCCATGTGCTTTAAAGTCACAAATCAAACCAGTTGGTCCTTGAAGCTTCAAATTTACTTTCCTCTTTTGTCCTCCTCATTGCAGGCTGGTGCCTTGGATTGCTACCGAGTGGTTTGGTGGGTCACACCATGGAATTTATAGACTGCAGACTTCTGCTGGACACAGCTAAAAATCACTGTGAAGCCTCAGTGACTGGCCTTCTTAAAATACTTAAGCTGAATTGCCAGGGCCTGTAGTGCTTAAGATGCCTGAAGCTTCCAGCGTCCCAGGGGAAGTTTATACAATGGCATTTATAATGGCAATTGAACATCTCGGGAACTTGGGAACACCACACACCACTTGCAAAGGGTGAGGCGGAGGGGAGAGCAAGATGTTAAAAAGTCTGAGTAGCATACAACGCTCTTCTGAGAATATTGGAAATTTTTGGCATGCTCAAGCATGGTCAACATCTTATTTGTTCTACATATTATATAGTCTTGTTTAACATGAAATCTGTAATTACAGCAAAATACATCCTCTGTATGGGAAAAGAAATAGCTACAGGGAACTTTGCAAAGCCACTAGCTCAAGATGCTTGCTGAAGAAGGACCAACCACTAATATACTATACTACAACAATGCCGGGGGATGAGAAAGAGAGCTTCCAACCAGCGTCCAGAATTTCTCTATATTGTGTTAAAATATTATTTACGATAGCAACACAAGTATGGCCCTCGAAAGCCAGGATATTTTAAAATGCAGCTATATTTCTCCTGAACTGTATGCCAACCCATGGCAAAAAGCACCACTCTGTACATAAAGAGCTGCCATTTTACTCTCTTCTAAATCCCTCCTTAAACCAGCCTCTTTCACAGTATCTATAAAACAGCCCTGTGCCGCATGGGTTGGGAAACCGTAAACTACAAAATTCACATTTTCTGCTTCTCCCTGGGCATTTCCACTGGCGTTCCACCCCAGCAATCCACTCCCAGCCCTGCACCCTCTGAGGGGTGCCAATTTTCTGCAATTTGCTCGGGTTGTACCTAGTGAGAGGGAGCTCTGATTTTTGGGGGGCATCCCTAGATGTCATCATAAAAAGAAAAACAAAACACACACACACACTTATGAACAAAGCATTTGAAAGTCTGGAAAGTCCGAGCTAAGATTCCACAAGCAGTTCGCTCTCTTCGCATACCCTGTCCCCAGGATAGCCCTATCTCTGTAGCCCAGCCATGGTTACCCCACACTGTATTAGTACTTTTCTAATATACACCATGTGTCCTCACAACAGCAGCTTGTTAGTCACTTTAATAAGAATTACTGACTACATCAAAAGCCATTTACCTAGAAACCCTCCCAGGAGGAGTCAGCTTCACTACTCTGTTTTGTCTACCATCTGCAAGTCAAAGCCTTCTCCCAGATTTCCATTATGTCAGGTAAGGGATAATATGTCAGGTAAGGGATAATATCTTCATGTTGCACACTCCATACAGGATCCTCAGGGTATCTATCATCGTCTAACACTTCACTACCCTCTCCAGGCAGACCACGAGCAATTGTTGCCTTTCTTACTCGTCCCCTGTTTTGATCTGGGCTTGGTGCTCATCCAGATACCATGACCACTAGAACCATATTTTCAGTGCCAGTTCCAGCTGAAGGCCAAGAGTGCTTCAGCTTGGTTAGGGTTTTTTTATAGCTTCTAAGAACCTCCTGTTCCACCAAGTTCGCAATGAGCTGAATGAAAGGCACTTCAAATATTTGGGTAACTATCTGTGATACAGAAGACACAAGCTGAAGTATGGCAGGGGTTGTTCGCAGAATCTACCATCACATTTCCAGAATTTCGAATACTTTGCTACAAGTTATATTTTACAATACCTCTATTTTGAAATGTGCTATTTCAAATCATTTTTGTATCTACAATGAAGTAAAGATTGCTTTACAAGGAGAAGCAACTGTGTTTTCATTTGCCCCAGGTTTACTGTCTTGAAGAGCAGTTATACTTGCACAGTTTTTCATAAATGCCTGCTACTGCTTCAGTACCTCCATTCAGGGAAGTATCCAGACCTGTATTTCTGAGCAGCTGGGGCACCTCTGCAAACCCAGTGCCAGCTGACGAGCCAGCAGCAGACCCTCAAACCTGGGACAAATTCAGATGAGCCGTAGCATAATGTTCTTGGCTGGGGAGAGCAGCTACCTGCTTCTCAGTCAAAGGACAACCTTCAGGACCATCTATTCTAGTTTATACCAATCCACCAGTGACAATTGCTCCCTGACAGAGGAACAGAAATGGAAAAAAAAAATAAAAAAATCTCCCTTTCATAATGTAATGGCATCTATAGATAAATATTGTAAGTAATTCACATTATATTGAAGTCTTCCTTTGTGGAGGAGCCAGCTGTCCCAGGTAACTCACTGGACTAAGCAGACAGCAGCTATAGTTCATAGGCTAGCTGCAGCAGTATGAAGAACTGTGTTTATACACAATCTTGTGGGTATAGCATGAAGAAATTTAACTCTTGTTAGGCTTGGAAAATGCCTTGGCTCTATACAGCTCATCAGAGGTGAAAGTACTGTGGCAACAGAGCAGTGAGACACACTGGTTAGAGGGCACTAATGTGGCAATCCTTCCTCGTTCTAGCTGTTTCAAGAAAAGAGTATTTCTCATCTTTTAGGCTTTTTGTGCTTCCAAAAGCTTAGGACAGGAGGAGTAATGGATCAGTCAGATGCGACCTGCCATTTGCTCAAACAGCTTTGCCAGCACATGGTAGATCTACACAGCAGGACAAAGGCAGTGCAGTCATGCGTGCTAGTGCAATCCAGCTAAAGATACAGGTGGTGGTACCATTCAAGACAACAAAGCAGCCAGAAAAATTCTCCAGAAACCTGGAGACAAAGATTGTCCCCTAGCTGGTACCAAAGACTAAAGGGCATGCTGCTCTGTCCTCGCTTCTGCTGCCACTTATGCTTTTGATAGCACAATTTGTCCAACACATTGGCACATTGTCCTTTTCAACCACCTTGCTGTCCCCCCAGTGCATCCAGCAGCCTGCACTAGGGCTATGGTCCCAGCAGATCTTGCTGCCCAATCTTGTCACATAGCAACTCCACCTTGTTTTACCCCAGCTCCCCCAAGAATAAACCTAACAAGGACATACAGCTGATTAAGATGTGAATAAGCATCTGCAGATGAGATTCCTACCAACCTCATTTGTCAAACCTACATTTGAACGGCACTGCCTGGTGCACAGGGCTTCCCCAGTGCAGTGCTGCAACTGCAGGGAAAGCCCTCACAGATGCACATAGCCTCTGAGGGAAGCTGCCACTAGCACTGTAGGACTTGCTGCTACACCATCAATGATGACAAAGGTAAACCATGTCAACTCAAGCACGTAGCCCTCTCATCCCTCACCATAATGTTTGATTTCAAATCGGTGCTCTCCGATTCACCTGCAGCTTGCTAACACCAAATCCAACTCCATAGGCCAACAAACAGCTCACACTGCAGCAAACCAACTGCTCCCCCAAAGCAGCCTCATGCTTCTCCTTCACAGGCAACCATGAGTGGTCAGGAACCGTGGGGTACTTTCTGCTTTGATGCTGCTGCTAAGAAGTGAATATAGCCAAAGGACAGAGAAAGAAAGGTGGGGACTCGGCTCCTCTCCTTGGGCAGCAGGCAGTACAGATTTGCACAAAAATTGTTCTACTGCATAGGTGCTGCTCCACCCCCAGCTGCACTGATTTCACCAAAAGAAGTCTAGGATGACCAGTTATGCTGTTTTCTAGACCATACATTTCTCCTATCAGAAAGGCAGGGAGAAGGGTACTATACTAGCAGAAGGGACAATGCCATGAGTGTCCTGTCCTGGTTTCAATTCCTGGTCCTGGTTCCCTTGTTCCCCCATGATGACAGGAGCTGGAAGTGCACTCAGGCCCTGGATCCAGAGGGGTGGAGGTGGGGATGAGGAGGGAAGGAGGAAGAAGACAAGAGAAAGAGGAGGACATGTTATGCTCCTGAGCAGTTCCTGCTATTCAGTCAACCAACTGTCAGGTTGTCTCTTGGTTGCAGAGGACAGGAAGGACAGCAAGTCATCCATCACACATTCCCTCACCTCTCCCCACTCCCCTCGAACCCTCACCATTATCCTGAAAGATTTCAGTGTGATATGATTGTAAACAGTTAAGGATTCCTCCAGTGCTAAGCCCACTACAAGCTGGGCCCACCCCCTCCCCCATTATGTACAATACATTCACCAACAACAGAAATTTATTTAAAAAGGCAACAGGTTAAATTCTGTAAACTGGATCCAGCTCCAAAACACACACGTTAATACTACAAGTAAAATTCCATCATCATCCTCTTCCACCCTGAAAAATATACCTGAATTTAGCAGTCAATGAAAGTT
>NW_009258554.1:709206-718794 GCF_000687185.1 Egretta garzetta
TCCCTCAAACCCTGAACAAGACGCAGTCTCTGGTCACGGAAAGCCACTAGCTTGTGATGCTCGCCCTGCGGTGGCGAGACAGCTGCTCAGCTGGCTAGGGCCCAGCACCGCTCCAGGTTTCCAACACAAAAGCCGTTGCGGCACCATGTTCCACGGACCCAGGAAGCTACATGCTGCTCGGGCGAGGGGAGGGTGGGAGGAAGGCCTGCCCCTCCTCCCCCTTGTCCAAATCATGTGTGGCTTTCGTCTTCATGAGGTCCTTCCTTCCTCGGACTAGCTCTGGAAGAGGAACAACAAGAGTTGGAGGCTTTAACTGGCAGCTTTAGAAAGGAATAACCACAAGCGTATGCCACCAGTTCAACGCTAGCACTATCGGTCTGCCTAGGTTATGTTTTACAGTCAGCTAAGACTACAAAGACACCCCCAACTCCTCTGCAGAGCAGTAGTTCACTTCCCAGCTTTCTCCAGTGCTTCCCACTCTCATCCAACACTTCACTCCTTTAACTGGTGGGAAGAGAAAGACTAATTTCAACTCTGCTCTCTCAAGTGGTCCTTACTTGATCCAGAGGCAACGCTGATGGTTTTTGTGGCGTCAAATCTTCCCGGGACATGGTTGCTGTAGGCATCTTCGGGAAGGGAACTTGAGCCTGATGCATTTGCATTCTGGAGCCAGGTTGAACGGAGACAGTTTTAGCAAATGAACATCAAAAGCAAATCCCATCTACTTGGTTGAATGCATACATACAACATTCACATACAAGCATACATCTCATGTATTCTTTCTGGCTTCCCCCCAAAACAGAACCTTTAATCCATGCCACCCCCCCAAAGGCTTAGTTGTGAGCCAAGCCCCCTGCATACTTGAAGGAGGACTGTCATGTTGGCACTATGACAAAACAGTACCAGTCAAAGCACATTTGTAAAATCTGAACAGGGAATTTTTGGAGTTGTAGAATTTTCCACTCAGGAATAAAACGTGATATGCACAGTCTCAGTGACAAGTAATTTTCTGTGAGGGAAATTTGAGACAGAGAGGAAGGGCAAAGCAAGAGGAGGGGGAGAAGGAGGCAGTGTTAAAGTAAAGGAGTTCATAACAAGTTCATAACTTTAGTTAACTACTCTGCCCCGCTATGAGAAAGATGCAATAAAATTCTTGCAAAGAAAATGGTAACAGCTCATTTGATTAAGTGGTGCACAACCCTAGATAACACATTAACAACACATTGACAGATAAAACAAAGTACTGGTGTGGGGATGAGATGGACGGGACAGGCTAACGGGTCTCCAGGATGGCTATTGCTACCTGTTTTTAAGGAGCTGCAACAAGACTCTCCAGCTTACAGAAAGGTCTAAGAGACCTTTTACCTTAAATCTCTTAGCCTCTCAACAGCACTTGCCATCTCCTCTGACTTCACCCCATGTCCTTTCAAGGATATCCAACCTTTATCACCACCCAGGCCTCACCCCCCTCCCACCTTGCCTTCTCGCAGAAAACATGGTCTTACCCGGCGGGTCTATACAAGTCCTGGGGTGGCCCCCCCATGCCACCTCCACTGCCTCTCTGCTCCATCAGCAAGGCCTGAAAGTGACCTATGTTCTCCTCCCGGCAGCGGTACAGGGGTCCCTCCTGAGAGACGCCATTGGCCTGGCCAGAGGCTGGATGATGAGACAGGTGAGCGTTCATGGGTGATCCGTATGTCCTGGGCTGGAAATGACTGGCAGGATGCCGGGATGCATAAGGAGAGCCAGTCTGTAGCATCACCCCGTGGGGAGGGAAAGCCGACGGGCCAAATCCCATCCCCGCACCCAGGTGTGGTGGGGGAGCTCCATAGAGGAAGTCCCCTCCTGCCACTGAGCTTTGCCTCTTCGTGGCTGCGTTGTGGTTGTCCAAATCAAGAAACTCTTTGGGACTCTCCGGCCTTTCCTGGGACTCTTCAGACTTCTCATCTTCAGGCCCCAGATCCTGCCCATCGCTCGGAGAAACCTCTTTGGCACTCACTACGTCCATGCGGTTGGGAGAGGCCAAGGCAGCGCTTAGTGCCTCGCAGCCCTGCAAGCTGCTGGTGGACCCCCGGTCCGGGAAAGGGGGTCTGGCCAGGGGTGGGTGGGCGGTGGGGTGCCCGCTCGGGCTGGCCTGGGGGTGTAGAGGCCTCTGCCCGTCTGAGTAGCCCTGAGGAGCCCCGTGGGGAAAAATGCTGGGGGTGGGAGGCAGGAGGAGGGGGCTTCCCGCCCATCATGGGGCCAAACCCCTGCAGGCCTGGGTTGATGTGGTACCGCCCAGCTGAATTCGGGTATTCTAGACCAGGCATGTAGAGAGGGTGGAACTGGTTGGGGGCAGCCCCCATGGAGCCGGTGTCCATGGCAGGAAGGCTGGTGCCCTGCCCCATACAAGGCACAGCCGCTTCAGACATAGCTTTCCCCCCGCTGCAGAGGGGCTTCTCCAGCAGGTTGGCAGCTAGCCCCTTCCCCTCAGCACCAGTCACCGGCCCCTCACCTGCTGCCCCATTCTCAGGCAGGGGACCCCCTCTCTCGGAGGTGGGCACCAGGTCCCTCACACAGCCAGGGCCACCAGCATAGCTGCTGTCTGCTGGCCACGCACCCTTGCCTTGCCCTGCCTTCAGGTCACCCTTCACGCCAGAGCCATCCCCCTCCCCATCCGGGGGCAAGGCGCGCCTGGTGCACTCCATGGGCAGCGGGGGCTTAGGATGAGGTAGGAGTTTGGTGTAGGCCCCGTCGGGAATGCCAATGCACTGAGCCTTCTCGTCCACACCTGCTGGCGGCTCCACTGGAAAGAGAGGGGGGGAAAAGTCACACATAAGTCTAATGTTGGAAATTGTCCCTCCCCACCTGACACACACCCCCCCCTACTCAATGCTCATCCAAAGCACATGGGCCAAAGACTAATTTCTGCCAGTTAGCCAGGTCTACCAAAGTAGCATCTCAGCATCGTCTTTTGCTGCTGACCCAAAGTTGCTGGGCAGCTCTGTCCAACAAGTCCCTAACATTTGGACAGAGAAAGCGCCCTGCTTTCCGAACTGTGCAAATGGAAGAGAAAAAGGAGTGACTTTCTAAAGCCATGAAGGTCCTTCCACTGAAGGCTTCAAAGTATATGCTCTAAAGCCTACAATATCCTGTCCTCTACTCAAACCTCTCTACAGGAGTGTTGCAGCATGGCACCAGGACAACTGCTCTTCTGCAGGGCTCCCTCCCACACCCATCACAGTCTTTCCTTCAGAGACTTTTAGCAATTCTGAAGTGCATTTCTGCAAAGTTGGGTGACATTTAGTAGCTGCTTCTTTTAAAAAGAGCTCTTTAAAAAACTACTCATGAGGTTGCACCTCTCTTGGAAAGATGACACATGCGGACTGAGCCCTCAAGACACACACTGTAGTTTGCAAGCCACTGATAATCACACCACCACCAGAGTGGCATGGCACATGTGGGTTTGGTTAGACACATGGGTGTGGAGAGGCCGCCCAATGGAGAGGCAGAGCTGGGAAATACCGTGGTGGGGTCCACGTGACAGCAAGATAAGAAGCTGGGGCAATGGCAGCTTGATTTCAGGCTGCATTGCCCCTTCTGGTCCACACACACCACTCACCCACAACTTGGGCAGAAACACTACCACCCACCAAGATGCTGTAGAGCCAACTGCAGCCATATTTTAACCAACTGTGATTTGGAGATGCGACTACTCTGCCCTGCAATCACTCAATGTCCTCCCCCGGTCTCTGTTCTATATCCAGCACAGTTAAATGATGATGACTTTTAAGCAATGCCACACAAGGAAAGAGTTTCCTCTTGGTGCAAAGCACACGAGGGATTGATAAAAGATGCAAGGGTTTTGATCTCTAGTTTACCAGCTAGAATTAATGAAAAAAAAAAACCCAACCCTTTTTTTTTGATCTCTGGGGTTTTTTGATCTCTAGGTTTGTTTTATTTTTAAGGGTTTGGTTTTTTTTTTTTTTTTTTGATGTCTAGTTTACCAGCTAGAATGAATTAAATTCTACTGGAAAGAAACTTGCGATGGCACACATGACACACTGCCATCCCACCTGAACTGACACGGCTGCTCAGGGGCTTTCAGGCAGTCCTGTTGCGAGTTTAATATCTCAAAGTCTTCACACAAGGCACATGTGCATTTCAGAGGAGAAGCTGTGCTGACATATACTCAAAGGAGTGTATTTAAACCATTTATTCACATAATGTCTTCTTTCCTTACCTAATTCTCTGCAGATCCAATTTTTATATTAACTTCAAGTGAGCTCTAGAAGCATCACAGCCGATGCTTTGCATTTGCACCCCATGGCAAGCTGATAGCTTGCAAGTATAGCTGGGACAGGGGGCACCTCTGGCAGGCTACAGTGAAACAAAACAGCCTTAAAAAAAAATCTAAGTGATGGCTGGAGCAGAAAATACATTCCAATTTAGATTAAAAAGGACATGCGTAAAAAAATGTGTGTCCCACAACTATTTAATCAAGAATTTAATTATTTTCTAGACGAAACCCCCTGCTTTTGTTGCTGAGCCTCAATCATTGCTTAAAATTGACTCCGGTAAGCCTGAAAATCAGGGCATTATTTTTTGCTTCTCTAGGGGCACGAATCCAAATAAAACCACATTTACAGACACAGGTTTTGTGCATCTGCAGGACAGTTAAAGTTTGGGACCCTAAAAGTTTGGACCACAAGAGCAACAAAGCTGGCCTGGGGGTGCTCCCTCGCCCTCCTCACAAGCACACACCAGCAGGCAGAGGGTCTGTACTGGCATGGGAAATGGAGATGCTGTGCAGTGGGCAGGAAGGATGCCTGGCAGTGAGCAAAGGGACAGGCAAGGAAGGTCAAACTAGAGGCAGGGGCTGCTGTGGTGGTAGGCAGGCACTTGAGGGATTACCTTGGTTGTTCTCTGGCTCCATGGTCTGACCGGTGGGATCCTGCGAGCTCCCGTTCCCCACAATGGGTTTCGGAGGCTGCACGCCAGTGGCGGAGGCAGCGTGAGCCAGCTGGGGAAAAGGTCCAGGGAGGTGTGGTGGGGGTGGCTGGCGAGGGTGGTAAGGCACACCCGGTGGGCACACGCGGGAGGACAGCTGCTGCATGGCGATCATCTCCGGGCTGTCCATCATGGAGTCCCCACCCTGGCACCCTCTTTGAACCTGAGGTGGTCCCCCAAACAGAGGGGTCGGCGGCTGCGGCATCCTCTGGCTGGTGGCTTTCCCAGGCGGTCTGATATACCCTGAGGGAGGCACCCCGTGAGGTAGGAAATTTGATTGATCGGTCCACTGGCTGGGAGGCAGCGGCGGCCTCATGGCCCGGGGGTCCATCATGTGACTCAGGGTGCGGGGCTGGAGCGAGGGCCCTGGCCCCATGGGTGCCTTCTCCTCTGGCCCCACGGTACCCTGGCCAGTGGGGCCGTGGCTGCCATTCCATAGAGCTGGGTGCGCACGGTTCAGGTACTTGTAGGGCCGGTACATGTGCCCTGGGGGGACCTCCGAGCCCTCCGGCGGCCTCACGGGGGGCCCGTTGTGCCTTGGCGGGAGGAAGCCCTGCTGGAACTGGGCCGGTGGGTAGACGGCATCAGGCGGGGGGCCGCTCACACGCCCCAGCTGCAGGGCACCTGGCCGGGGGCCAAGGCCAGCGACATGGGTCGGTCCTGCACAAGCCTGCTTCTCTGGGGCGGCCAGCCCGTGCGCGCCCGCGGGGCTCGCTCAGTCCCACGGCCGGCTGGGGAGGAGGGAGAGAAAGAGACAGGGTGGGTCTCAGTGAGAGCCGTCACACTGAGGAGTGGAAGAGACCTGTGGGTACCAGGGTGCTGGATCCCTCGGCTGCAGTGTTTCCTACCTGCATGGCAAAGTGCTGGTGCTGCTGGACTGGGTCTCCGGGATGGGGCTCAGGCACTCGCGGCGAGCCGTACAGTTTTGTGGGATCTGATCCACGCAGGGGACCAAACGTTCCTGGCACAGCTGGTCTCTGGGATAGGAGGAGGGATGTGGGAAGGAGAAATAAAACAATTTGTGAAGTGCAGAAAAGCAACAGAACTGTTGCAGGTAAGGGGAAGCCAAGGCTTCAGGAGCCACATAGATGAGCAGATGGGCTTTTTGGAGGTACCATGAAAAACCCGTAGTCTCTTTCCTATGAGGTGACATAGCTCCCCTGCCAAAGCCACTACCTCACACCCCAGCCATGTGTTCCTGCACTCAAGGTTGCAATACACTTGCCACCCAACTACTTAGGAGCAAGCAAGAAGACTGGAGGGGGCAGTGGCTCGCTTCAAGGAGGGGAGTGGACCACAAGAGCAAGCAAACGGGACAACAGGGGAACACGTTGGATTTCCTTCAAAATACTTGTTGCCTCCAGCTCTCCTACCGCTTCCCACTGTCTGCATCACAAGGATCGCTCTAAACATTTTGTTTGATCTCTAGCTAAAAAGGCAAGGGGTAGCCTGGATCTCAGAGGAGCACCATACCACAAGACATCACTGGTTAAAATGGAAAAGGCAGTGAAGGATGGGTGAGGAACAGTCCAGAGGGGAGGCAGAACAGGTCGCATTCGGAGAAGAAATGTTGGGCTACAGGGAGGTCACAGCCTTTTTACTGCTTTTATAAATACTGAAGGCATGAAACGCAGTAGTACACAGGTGGCACAAAGTTATCAGGCATCTGTAAACAATTGAGACAAAAGAAGACTGGCTTGTTCAGCATCATAAACTGGGGGTTAAGAGAGGAAATGTGACTGCTTTCTATGCTTAGCAGGGTAACTCTCCAAGGAGAGAAGAGAACTGAGGGAGCCAGGGCTGGTGCAAGCCAACATGGGGACATGCCAGCCACAGGAAACATTAGGAGACTGTTCCCAGCTAGTGTGGCAAAGACTGAAACTGTACCAGTTTAAATCTCAGGGCTGAAAAGTTGCAGTTGTAGAAACCATAGCCCTGACCCTTAATCTCTGGGAAAAGGTTCTTGCCACATGGTAGGGATTTTACAGTAGTGAGATTCATTCCCCATTACCTCCCTCCCTCCGCAGACCTGACAGCTGAAGCATAGCAGAAACTGCTCCTTACCATCTGGCCGGGATGTGGCACAGGGTTGGGCATGCCACCGTACTGCAGAGAGCGAGGGAAACCTCGCCCATTGGAAGGGCCCACATCTCGAGGAGGCTGCATTGGGTTGCCACTTGGATCCTCTGCAGAGGACGAGGAGAAGGAGGAAGAAGAAGAGGAAGAAGAAGCAGGAGCCCTGGAAGTAGCTCGATATGGTGGAGGCTTTCCTCCATTTTCCAGGCGTTGCTGCCTCTTGCCTGGTCCATCTGAGTCTCGTGACCGAGTCCAAACATTGCCTGTGCTGGAGCGGCCGGTCCGACGGCTCCTCTTCTCTCGTCTCCCATCTTCTCTGATCCAAAACTCCTCATCTGTATCTCCATCTTCCCCAGGGAAGTGCTTCATCATTGCTCGGTGGAAACACCTCTCTAAGTTGTAAGCCATCTTGGTATATTCTGCAGTCAAAAAAACTCAGTATCAGGGACAGAGCCTCATAGAAACAATTAAGCAACATCAGACTTTCCCCATCAGATAAATCATATACCCTCCACAAAGTTTCTTTGAGAAGGACTTTTGGTTTTAACTAGTTGGCTTTGGTTGATGTTCTTAAACTCTATAAGCAACACAGCATCAGATTTGTTCAGTAACCCCACTGGAAGACAGACGCATAGGCATGATAAAGTACCATTAGTGGCACAGCCTGCAAAGTCAGCATTAACGCAGTGTTCCAGCATAGTGCCAAGAATTACATTATGAGAAGCACCACCTCTGCTCGCAGAGATGCGTGACCTGCACAGTTAGCCAGCAGAGTGCCGAGAGAAGAACTGTGAACTTTCAGCAATGTTATTTGATTACATTTCTTGGACTCGTTTAAATCTCTGCTGTATGCTACAAAACAGAGGAAAATCAGCAAATATATTTATCCATGTAGAATTTCTAAAGCACTGGCTGACCCTGACACAAAAGCTATTGCCAACACCAGTGTCCCCATTGCATCATCTCCATAGGACAGTTCTGCCCAGAGGGCCTCCTACTTTTCATTGCAGTGGATAGGAAGGAAAAAACACGCAAGAGGTGTTAATGACAAAGGCTTGAAGCAAATGACTTTCCAGTTGTTTCCCCTAAACTAACCCTGAAGTTCCTTGGGAAACAGAGCTCTCCGAGTGGAGGGACAAGCTGGGTAGCTCTAACTATTTTCCCTATCACGGCAGGGCTGGTGAGACACAGTCTGCAGCAATGACCCACCATATGGGAACCAATTTCTTACCTAAGCAACATGTAGAATTTTAATTGGCATGGCATTTAAAACCCAGGGTTTCCCATCTGCAGACTCATGTTGTTCATTCATTAGCTGAAGAACCTAGAAACTACATTTCCCATCCAAAAGACCACAAGCCTGGTTCATTCCTTACTTTTCTGTGGTATTCCAGAAACACTGGGAGCTAACCAGGCTTCAATGCTTTTCAAAGTCTGCATTAGTTATTATGAGAAAAAGGGGCACACAGACACATACACAAGCACATGAAGGAATAAGCTCAGAAAGAAACAGATGTTTCTTCTCTTTGTATGTTCTGCCTTCACCATCTACTAACACGGGAGTCCCTTAGTATGCCATGTCCCAATTCAGCATGAACAAGCTGTGCTAAAAATCTCGCTAAAACCCCAGGCCTTATTACTCAGGAGCTCCTACTCTTTCGTTCAGCCTCCCAAAAATACCCTGAAAGAGAATAAGCACAAATCAAGTACTGATGAGTAGGAAGAGATCACTGCTTGTTTTGACTGAGCACTGCAAATAGACGAACTTAGCATCTTACTGCTCTTACCACTGCCTTCACCATTGTACTTAAGACAGTTCCTGAACATGGTCTTCATATCGCCCACAAATTCTTCCTTGGTGCAGTACTGACCTCCGTTCAACTTCTTCTCCATGCTAGAGATGTCCATGGGGGCCTGAAATGTAACAAAACCTCCCTTCAATTATAGCAAGTGTGGTGGGGCTTACAAAGTTGCATAGCTAGCTTCCTCACAGAGAGGGGATAGGGAGCAGATGCTGCTCTCCTGAGACGCAGCCTCTCATCTTTGGTTTCCTTGACTTGAAAGGTTAGAAGGGACTACTGGAGTCATGCAGTTTGACTGCAAGGGTAACACAGCCCACAAAACTTCAAAACACTTCCAAAAAACCTCATCCTGTCAACGTGCATCAGTCAAGATGGCTGGACCATTTTACATACCTTAATGATCTGGTAGTAGTTGGGAGCATATGATTCATCAACAGGCTCCAAGAAGGGCCAAGAGTCCTTGTGAGCCTTTACCACATCTAGAACTGGCAGTAGCAAAAGAAATGTGAGTGGTTACACATGTGTGCCCAGGGGAGTACTTCACTTTAAGGAAGTCATGCAAAAGGGAAAGCTGAGGCAGGACTAACCTTTGTACATGGCTGTGAACTCATCATCCAGTTCAAAGCTGTAATGGGAAGCACAACAGTGAATATGCAGACTGAGGACATATAAGACATGCTGTCATACTTCATCTTCCCTTCCACCCCCCCACCCCCTCCCC